>NC_086444.1:1045609694-1045909694 GCF_028390025.1 Pseudophryne corroboree
TGTTCATCTTGTGCTGTCTGTACAAAACCAAGAAAATAAAATTCCTAACACCCCGGCTCCTCTAGAGGCCGAGTGTTGTAGGGCAGCAACTTCCTGGGAAGTAATGTTAAAATGGTGTCCGGCCATGTGCTTGCTTATTGCAAGATTGCCGATACACCAAGTTACATATATATATATATATATATATATATATATATATATATATATATATATATATATATATATATATATATATATATATATATTTAACCATAAACATATAGATATGTCCCCTATAGATAAATATTAATACATGTATATGCAGATACATATCTGTATACCATCAGTGTGTAAACACACAAATACATATACATATATATCATATATATATATACATACACAGATACACACCGACAGGTATATTGTATAAGTAACAGAGACTCTGATATTGGCCACAGGCTTAAAATCCTGATTATTTTGCTGCCTAAACGCAGCTTAGTTATTGGGGCCTCCCTGCGGGTTTCCTCCCCCCCTCTCTCCTGCAGAAGAGTATTATTTGCAGGTGCAGCCTTTATTCTGGATGCCGACTTCCCCCACTTTCTTCTTTTACTGCTCTCCCCCCCCCCCGTTGTTCAGCAGACGGGAGACGGGGAGTGCGAGTCTTACCGCAGCCGTGTGAAGGACTGCACGCCGGAGATTGGTGAGCAGCCGCCAGAGCGGGCCGCGGCAGCAGCTGAGGTCATCTCGGCCGCTCACCCCACCAGAGCCGTAGGGAGGACGACTGATTGCGCGGACGCCGGAGAGACGGGGAGCGGCGAGCGTTCCGGCGGTAGTGGCGGGAACTGCTCGCTAGTTACTGCAAGCGCCCCGCGGCGCCGGGTGCTGACAATGAAGGGATCCGGGGAAGGTCGAGCGGCCCTGCGGCAGTGCCGGGGTTCGCTCGCTGGCTCCCTCTGCAAACCCAGTGGAGCATTATAGTGGCAGCAAGGTGTATCTAGTGGCAGGCAGCAGGGGAACGTTTACAGTTAAAGTATATAAACACATACAGTCCCCCCATAATGGGCGGCAGCGTGAGCTGACCGCCCGCAATAGACAGAAAAAGTAAATAAGTGAGCGGCGGCAGTGAGAGCTGCCTACCGCTCAGTACCTGCACCACCTGCGGAGGCCATGACGGGACTTTTCTGTAAGCACCGTCCTGCGTCCTTGTGCAGCCCGTGGCTGCAATCAGCTGCGCTGATATTGGTCAATGGCGGGGCCCTTTGTATGAGCGCCGCCAGACCATCTGCTGCTAATGCAGCACCAATGATCCCTAACCCGAACTTCTCTGATAAGTTGGGAAGGGATCAGGTAGAAAAAAACAAATATTATCTTGCTTGAAGAATCGCAGGACATTCAGTCCACAGTACCTTCCGCTAGAGGCACAGAAAAATACTGAAGGCTCTATGGGATTATGGAGGGGATGGCCAGTTACTAATTTAAATATTTAAATATGTGCCATTTCCGGCTACGCCCAGTCCATATCCAAGAGTACTCCAGTGACCCCTAGTGGATGAAAAAGAAACAGGCACATAACCTGAGCAAAATGCTGCACAAGAGAAAACTCTAAGCTAGCCAGGAGTGTATTTAAGGGCATCCAGTCTCCACATGAACTCAAAGAAAAGGATTTTACAGGTAAGAACCAAAATCCCGTTTTCTCTTTCTTCTATAGAGGACACTGACTGGATTGTCCCAAAGTTGTCCTCTGAGAGAGAAGAAACACTCCTGTGCTGTACTTTAGTCCTGCCCAAAACTATCAGTGGAAGTGAAGGAATCAAAGTATGTGGAGAATACCACGTGGTCGCCATACAGAGCTGCTCCACAGAGGCACCAATCCGTGTCACCCAGAAAGTCCCCACAGACCTGGTGATAAGCTTAAGTGTAGGCCTGGCAAATGGACAGCCAAAACCAGCGAGCCAAGGTCTGCTTGGAGGCTGGCAAACCACCGCTTACTGAAGTAATAAAATACAAACAGCTATTCTGACTTGCGAATATTCTTGGTACTATCCACGCAGATAAAGAGGGCCCTCATGACCCACAGGAAAGCAGAGGAGTGTTGTTAGTCAGGCAACGGAACAGAGGGAACCACGATTTTCTGGTTGATATGAAATCTGGAAACCACCTTAGGTACTCACACAAGCTGTGAAACAGAGAACTGCCTGATCCTGTTGAAAATAAGAATTTACTTACCGATAATTCTATTTCTCGTAGTCCATAGTGGATGCTGGGAATTCCGTAAGGACCATGGGGAATAGCGGCTCCGCAGGAGACTGGGCACAAAAGTAAAGCTTTAGGACTACCTGGTGTGCACTGGCTCCTCCCCCTATGACCCTCCTCCAAGCCTCAGTTTGGATACTGTGCCCAGACGAGCGTACACAATAAGGAAGGATTTATGAATCCCGGGTAAGACTCATACCAGCCACACCAATCACACCGTACAACTTGTGATCTAAACCCA
Source organism: Pseudophryne corroboree (assembly GCF_028390025.1). NCBI lineage: Eukaryota > Metazoa > Chordata > Amphibia > Anura > Myobatrachidae > Pseudophryne > Pseudophryne corroboree. Next base: position 1,045,612,168 of record NC_086444.1, read on the forward strand.
GTTAACAGTATGATAACAAAGGAGCCTCTCTAAGGATGGCTCACTACAACAATAACCCGATTAGTTAACAGTAACTATGTACAAGTATTGCAGATAATCCGCACTTGGGATGGGCGCCCAGCATCCACTACGGACTACGAGAAATAGAATTATCGGTAAGTAAATTCTTATTTTCTCTGACGTCCTAGTGGATGCTGGGAACTCCGTAAGGACCATGGGGATTATACCAAAGCTCCCAAACGGGCGGGAGAGTGCGGATGACTCTGCAGCACCGAATGAGAGAACTCAAGGTCCTCCTCAGCCAGGGTATCAAATTTGTAGAATTTTGCAAACGTGTTTGCCCCTGACCAAGTAGCTGCTCGGCAAAGTTGTAACGCCGAGACCCCTCGGGCAGCCGCCCAAGATGAGCCCACCTTCCTTGTGGAATGGGCTTTTACAGGTTTTGGCTGCGGCAGGCATGCCACAGAATGTGCAAGCTGAATTGTACTACAAATCCAACGAGCAATAGTCTGCTTAGAAGCAGGAGCACCCAGCTTGTTGGGTGCATACAGTATAAACAGCGAGTCAGATTTTCTGACTCCAGCCGTCCTGGAAACATATATTTTCAGGGCCCTGACTACGTCCAGTAACTTGGAGTCCTCCAAGTCCCTAGTAGCCACAGGTACCACAATAGGCTGGTTCAGGTGAAACGCTGAAACCACCTTAGGGAGAAACTGAGGACGAGTCCTCAATTCTGCCCTATCTGTATGAAAAATCAGGTAAGGGCTTTTATAGGACAAAGCCGCCAATTCTGACACGCGCCTGGCTGAAGCCAGGGACAACAGCATTACCACTTTCCATGTGAGATATTTTAAGTCCACAGTGGTAAGTGGTTCAAACCAATGTGATTTTAGGAATCCCAAAACCACATTGAGATCCCAGGGTGCCACTGGAGGCACAAAAGGAGGCTGTATATGCAGTACCCCCTTGACAAACGTCTGAACTTCAGGAACTGAAGCCAGTTCTTTCTGGAAGAAAATCGACAGGGCCGAAATTTGAACCTTAATGGACCCTAATTTTAGGCCCATAGACAGTCCTGTTTGCAGGAAATGCAGGAAACGACCCAGTTGAAATTCCTCTGTAGGGGCCTTCCTGGCCTCGCACCACGCAACATATTTTCGCCAAATACGGTGATAATGCTGTGCGGTTACATCCTTCCTGGCTTTGATCAGGGTAGGGATGACTTCATCCGGAATGCCTTTTTCCTTCAGGATCCGGCGTTCAACCGCCATGCCGTCAAACGCAGCCGCGGTAAGTCTTGGAACAGACAGGGTCCCTGCTGGAGCAGGTCCCTTCTTAGAGGTAGAGGCCACGGGTCCTCTGTGAGCATCTCTTGAAGTTCCGGGTACCAAGTCCTTCTTGGCCAATCCGGAGCCACGAGTATAGTTCTTACTCCTCTCCGTCTTATAATTCTCAGTACCTTGGGTATGAGAGGCAGAGGAGGGAACACATACACTGACTGGTACACCCACGGTGTTACCAGAGCGTCCACCGCTATTGCCTGAGGGTCCCTTGACCTGGCGCAATACCTGTCTAGTTTTTTGTTGAGGCGGGACGCCATCATGTCCACCTTTGGTTTTTCCCAACGGTTTACAATCATGTGGAAGACTTCTGGATGAAGTCCCCACTCTCCCGGGTGGAGGTCGTGTCTGCTGAGGAAGTCTGCTTCCCAGTTGTCCACTCCCGGAATGAACACTGTGACAATGCTATCACATGATTTTCCGCCCAGCGAAGAATCCTTGCAGCTTCTGCCATTGCCCTCCTGCTTCTTGTGCCGCCCTGTCTGTTTACGTGGGCTACTGCCGTGATGTTGTCTGACTGGATCAACACCGGCTGACCCTGAAGCAGAGGTCTTGCTTGGCTTAGAGCATTGTAAATAGCCCTTAGTTCCAGGATATTTATGTGAAGTGACGTTTCCAGGCTTGACCACAAGCCCTGGAAATTTCTTCCCTGTGTGACTGCTCCCCAGCCTCTCAGGCTGGCATCCGTGGTCACCAGGACCCAGTCCTGAATGCCGAATCTGCGGCCCTCTAGAAGATGAGCACTCTGCAACCACCACAGGAGAGACACCCTTGTCCTTGGGGACAGGGTTATCCGCTGATGCATGTGAAGATGCGATCCGGACCATTTGTCCAGCAGATCCCACTGAAATGTTCTTGCGTGGAATCTGCCGAATGGAATCGCTTCGTAGGAAGCCACCATTTTTCCCAGGACCCTTGTGCATTGATGCACTGAGACCCGGTCTGGTTTCAGGAGGTTTCTGACTAACTCGGATAACTCCCTGGCTTTCTCCTCCGGGAGAAACACCTTTTTCTGGACTGTGTCCAGAATCATCCCTAGGAACAGCAGACGTGTCGTCGGAATCAGCTGTGATTTTGGGATATTTAGAATCCACCCGTGCTGCCGTAACAGTACTTGAGATAGTGCTACTCCGACTACTAACTGTTCCTTGGATCTTGCCCTTATCAGGAGATCGTCCAAGTAAGGGATAATTAAGACGCCTTTTCTTCGAAGAAGTATCATCATTTCGGCCATTACCTTGGTAAAGACCCGGGGTGCCGTGGACAATCCAAACGGCAGCGTCTGAAACTGATAGTGACAGTTCTGTACCACAAACCTGAGGTACCCTTGGTGAGAAGGGTAAATTGGGACATGGAGGTAAGCATCCTTGATGTCCAGAGACACCATATAGTCCCCTTCTTCCAGGTTCGCGATCACTGCTCTGAGTGACTCCATCTTGAACTTGAACCTTTGTATGTAAGTGTTCAAGGATTTCAGATTTAAAATAGGTCTCAACGAGCCGTCCGGCTTCGGTACCACAAACAGCGTTGAATAATACCCCTTGCCCTGTTGCAGGAGGGGTACCTTGATTATCACCTGCTGAGAATACAGCTTGTGAATGGCCTCCAATACCGCCTCCTTGTCGGAGGGAGACGTCGGTAAAGCAGACTTTAGGAAACGGCGAGGGGGAGAGGTCTCGAATTCCAATTTGTACCCCTGAGATACCACCTGAAGGACCCAGGGGTCTACTTGCGAGTGAGCCCACTGCGCGCTGAAATTCTTGAGACGTGCCCCCACCGTGCCTAAGTCCGCTTGTAAAGCCCCAGCGTCATGCTGTGGACTTGGCAGAAGCGGGAGAGGGCTTCTGCTCCTGGGAATTGGCTGTCTGTTGCAGCCTTTTTCCCCTTCCTCTGCCCCGGGGCAGAAATAAGGAGCCTTTCGCTCGCTTGCCCTTATGGGGACGAAAGGACTGCGCCTGATAATACGGCGTCTTCTTATGTTGAGAGGCGACCTGGGGTAAAAATGTGGATTTCCCAGCCGTTGCCGTGGCCACCAGGTCTGAAAGACCTACCCCAATAACTCCTCCCCTTTATAAGGCAATACTTCCATATGCCGTTTGGAATCCGCATCACCTGACCACTGTCGCGTCCATAACCCTCTTCTGGCAGAAATGGACAGCGCACTTACTCTTGATGCCAGTCGGCAAATATCCCGCTGTGCATCACGCATATATAGAAATGCATCTTGTAAATGCTCTATAGTCAGTAATATACTGTCCCTGTCTAGGGTATCAATATTTTCAGTCAGGGAATCCGACCAAGCCAACCCAGCACTGCACATCCAGGCTGAGGCGATTGCTGGTCGCAGTATAACACCAGTATGTGTGTAAATACATTTTAGGATACCCTCCTGCTTTCTATCAGCAGGATCCTTAAGGGCGGCCGTCTCAGGAGAGGGTAGAGCCACCTGTTTTGATAAGCGTGTGAGTGCTTTATCCACCCTAGGGGGTGTTTCCCAACGCGCCCTAATCTCTGGCGGGAAAGGATATAATGCCAATAATTTTTTAGAAATTATCAGTTTTTTATCGGGGGAAACCCACGCTTCATCACACACCTCATTTAATTCCTCAGATTCAGGAAAAACTACAGGTAGTTTTTTCTCACCGAACATAATACGCTTTTTAGTGGTACTGGTATTATCAGAAATATGTAAAACATTTTTCATTGCCTCAATCATGTAACGTGTGGCCCTATTGGAAGTCACGTTTGTCTCTTCCCCGTCGACACTGGAGTCAGTATCCGTGTCGACGTCTGTATCTACCATCTGAGGTAACGGCCGTTTTAGAGCCCCTGATGGCTTTTGAGACGCCTGGACAGGCACAAGCTGAGTAGCCGGCTGTCTCATGTCGTCAACTGTCTTTTGCAAAGAGCTGACACTGTCACGTAATTCCTTCCATAAGCTCATCCACTCAGGTGTCGACTCCCTAGGGGGTGACATCTCTATTATAGGCAATTGCTCCGCCTCCACATCATTTTCCTCCTCATACATGTCGACACAACGTACCGACACACAGCACACACACAGGGAATGCTCTGACAGAGGACAGGACCCCACTAGCCCTTTGGGGAGACAGAGGGAGAGTATGCTAGCACACACCAGAGCGCTATATATATATATATATATATATATATATACACAGGGATAACCTTATATAAGTGTTTTTCCCCTTTATAGCTGCTATATTGTTAATATTACGCCAATTAGTGCCCCCCTCTCTTTTTTACCCTGTTTCTGTAGTGCAGGACTGCAGGGGAGAGTCAGGGAGACGTCCTTCCAGCGGAGCTGAGAGGGAAAATGGCGCCTGTGTGCTGAGGAGATAGGCTCCGCCCCCTTCTCGGCGGCCTTTTCTCCCGCTTTTATGTGGAATCTGGCAGGGGTTAAAATTCATCCATATAGCCCTGGGGGCTATATGTGATGTATTTTCGCCAGCCAAGGTGTTTTTATTGCTGCTCAGGGCGCCCCCCCCTAGCGCCCTGCACCCTCAGTGACCAAAGTGTGAAGTGTGCTGAGGAGCAATGGTGCACAGCTGCAGTGCTGTGCGCTACCTTGGTGAAGACAGGATGTCTTCTGCCGCCGATTTTCCGGACCTCTTCTTGCTTCTGGCTCTGTAAGGGGGCCGGCGGCGCGGCTCTGGGACCGGACTCCGAGGCTGGGCCTGTGTTCGGTCCCTCTGGAGCTAATGGTGTCCAGTAGCCTAAGAAGCCCAATCCACTCTGCAAGCAGGTGAGTTCGCTTCTTCTCCCCTTAGTCCCTCGATGCAGTGAGCCTGTTGCCAGCAGGTCTCACTGAAAATAAAAAACCTAAAACTAAACTTTCACTAAGAAGCTCAGGAGAGCCCCTAGTGTGCACCCTTCTCGGCCGGGCACAAAAATCTAACTGAGGCTTGGAGGAGGGTCATAGGGGGAGGAGCCAGTGCACACCAGGTAGTCCTAAAGCTTTACTTTTGTGCCCAGTCTCCTGCGGAGCCGCTATTCCCCATGGTCCTTACGGAGTTCCCAGCATCCACTAGGACGTCAGAGAAAAAAGGAAATGGAGATAGAGGAGACAAGGCACTCAAATCTAAAACCCATTGGGCTGAAACTATAGCCAACAAGAAAAGAGTTTTCTATGTCAGCCAAGGTCTCAAAGGGATGAGACTAAAGCACCTGTAAGACCAAAGACTTAAGTCCAAACCTACCTGTAAAAAAAGGTAAGACCCAGGAAAGACGTATAAATATTTCTCAGATACAGGTGACAGACTTAACACCTATCAAAACAGGCCAACCATATGCCATAATATGGTGTATGGTGGGTCTGTTTTGACTGGTGTTCCGTCTGTCATCTGGATAACCAATTCATTAGCCACCCGTGAGAGATGCAAAGGATGGTTTTATAGCGCAAAGAATATTCCGGATTACAAAAACCAAGTACTATCTCGCCTTTAATCACTTGCCTGGCATGGTCGCATCATTTTCTACCACACCAGGCAGTGCATTATCTCATCTGGTTGCAAATTATGTAACCAATCAGATACACTGTGCGGGCGCTGGAGGGAGAGGATCTTTCCGCAGCTGTTACTCTCAGAAGGTCCTTCCATCCTCCAGTGTCTGTCATGCTGCCGATTGGTCAACATAGCGGGAACTGTCAACAAGTGGCTGCAGACATTAGCACCGAAATGAAGCATCAAAAGGAGAGTTGAAAGGAGAGACCTTTTGCTCAGAAGCCGTCGAAGGGAGGAAAGCCGTCATCTGTCGCCATGATTTATTTTTTTTTGACCCATCAGAATTTTCACAATGAAAGGAAGGGCTTTAAAAGGACTTTTTGGACTCTGAGCCACTCGTCAGATGCGAAGCCAGAAAGCTCGTCTGGCAGTTACAGCAGAGACCTTGAAAGAGAAAACACCAGTGTCTATTGCTGCTTCACCTAGATAAGAACTGGCCTTACAAAAGGTTATCCACCAATGTAAAACAAGTCATATTGAGGGGTTGCCGATTGGAGGTCTTCCTCCTGGAAATACGCCCAATGTCTTAATGCCTTAGATATCCAAGGCTGAGGCTAGAGCAGGAAGTAAAGTTCTACCTACGTTAGAAAAAATTAATTTAAAGACATTTTTATATTTTTCTAACTGTAGCTTCATTTAGAGGGCTTAATTAGGAATAAGGAGAGTGATGGACTTAACCAGTATAGCAATGTGCACATCATCAGGGAGAGGGGACTCCACCTTTGTCATTTCTGCTAAAGGAAGCGGGTAAAAGGTTAAGATGCATTTGGAAATGAAAAAACGCTTGTTGGGATGCAAAACTGTACTAAGGTTATGGTCTGAGAAGGGGACTACAAATAAATAAGTGATTTACATGGTGTAAAACAGCAATACAAACAAAAAATTGGAAACCAATCTGTAAATGGAATCTGAAGCTGGGTACGCAATAGACATTTTAATCGAATTTGCCGATAACGACAAATCGTTGCAAGAAATTTGTTTAATCGTCCAGTGTGTATGCACTATGGGGGTAATTCCAAGTTGATCGCAGCAGGAATTTTGTTAGCAGTTGGGCAAAACCATGTGCACTGCAGGGGAGGCAGATTTAACATGTGCAGAGAGAGTTAGATTTGGGTGTGGTGTGTTAAATCTGCAATCTAATTTGCAGTGTAAAAATAAAGCAGCCAGTATTTACCCTGCACAGAAACAAAATAACCCACCCAAATCTAACTCTCTCTGCACATGTTATATCTGCCTCCCCTGCAGTGCACATGGTTTTGCCCAACTGCTAAAAAAAATCCTGCTGCGATCAACTTGGAATTACCCCCAATATCACTACCAATGCACTGTACAGGCAGCTCAATTTCGTAAATGTCGTTAACAACTAGGTGCAAATCGTCCAGGGTGTATGTTACCAATGACAAACGATAAGGAGTGTTATGGTAGACTTACCATGGTTAACACTCTTTCTGTGAGGTACACTGGTTCCACAGGAAAACATCGGGGGTGTAGAGTGGGTCTTGATACAGAGGCACTAACAGGCTAAAGCTTCAGGCTATCCCAGGATGTCTCCTCTATAAACCCCGCCTCCCCCCGGAGGTCAGTTTCGTTAACCAGTCAAATGCAGGAACAGGCAAGAGAGAAGGCAGATGTTAATCAGATAGAACCAGTGTCTCACAAAAGGTGACGGTACCAGCGGCTAATGCCATACAATCCCATAGAAGCTAGGTGCATCAGGGTGGGCACCCTGTGGAACCAATGTACCTTGCATAAAGATGGTTAACCATGTAAGTCTACCGTAACACTCATTTTCTACAGCAGGTTACATTGGTTTCCACAGGAAAACATTGATGATGTCCTAAAGGAGTTCCTCAAGGGAGGGGACGCGCCTTAGCGGGTATGAGAACCAGGGATCCAAAGGAGGCATCCTGGGTGGCGAAAGTATCAAAGCCAATATATGTATTCACAGAGGACCACGTAGCTGCCTTGCACAATTGTTCAGTGAACGCGCCACGGCGGGGCGCCCAAGAAGATCCAACAGACTGAGTAAAATGGGCTTTAACAGCAGCAGGAGCTGGGAGATCAGGCTGCGCATAAGCTTGTGCAATCACCATTCTAATCCATCTGGCCAAGGTTTGCTTATTCGCAGGCCAGCCACATTTGTGGAAACCAAACACGACAAAAAAGGAATCTGAGGCAGTCCTCTCCACATACAGTGGGGCAAAAAAAGTATTTGAACAGCCACTGATTGTGCAAGTTGACCCACTTAAAATGATGAGAGTAATTTCCATCATAGGTACACTTCAACTGAGACAGAATCTGAAAAGAAAACTAGGAAATCACATTGTATGATTTTTAAACAATTTATTTGTATATTCTTGCGGAAAATAAATATTTGGACAATCAAAAAGTTTAACTCAATACTTTGCAATATAACCTCGGTTGGCAATTACAGAGGTCAAACGTTTCCTATAGTTCTTGACCAAGCTGCTTGGTAGGTGTCCAAATATTTATTTTCCTCAAGAATATACAAGTAAATTGTTAAAAATCATACAATGTGATTTCCTGGGGTTTTTTTTTTTTTTTTTTCAGATTCTCTCTCTCACAGTTTAAGTGTACCTATGATGGAAATGACAGACCTCTCATCTTTTTAAGTGGGTCAACTTTCACAATCTGTGACTGTCCAAATACTTTTTTGCCCCACTGTATACACGGAGAGCCCTTGCCACATCCAAAGAACGCTCTTTCGAAGACAAGTCTGAAGAGATAAAAGGCTGGAACCACAATCTCTTGGTTAAGGTGAAAAGATGACACCGCCTTAGGCAAATTACCCGGTCAAATTCGTAGAACTGCCCGGTCAAAGTGAAAAATCAAATAGGGAGGAAGACAGGACAAAGCACCTAAGAACGACACCTGTCTTGCAGAGACCATAGCCAGCAAGACAAGGACCTTGGCCGTGAGCCATTTAAGGTATACCGACTGGTTCAAATAGAGACTCTTGCAGGGCTTTTAGTACAACAGTCAAATCCCATGGAGCCACAGGAGGGACATAGGGAGGTTGAATCCCAAGTACGCCCTGAGTGAAAGTATGAACGTCAAGTATAGACACAATTTTTCTCTGAAACCATACCGACAAGGCAGATACGCGAACCTTGAGGGAGGCCAGACAGAGACTTAAGTCAAGGCCTCGTTGCAGAAAAGCCAGAATTCTGGAAGTTCTGAACGTAGAGACATCATAATTCTTATCAGCACACCATGTGAAGTAAGAATTCCAAACCCTGTAATAAATCCAGGCAGAGATTGGTTTTCTGGATAACCGCCTCAAAGAAACCTTTGGCCTTCAGGAGTGATGCTTCAAGAGTCACGCCGTCAAAGCCAGTCTGGCCAGGTCCAGGTAGACACAAGGCCCCTGTACGAGGAGGTCACGGCGCTGCGGAAGTAGAAGGGGATTCTCTGTCGACAGACCCTGCAGGTCTGAAAACCATTGCCTTTGAGGCCACACTGGAGCGTCTAGAAGTAGTATTCCTCCTTCTTGTTTGATCTTCCGTATTAGCCTGGGCAGGAGTGACACTGGAGGGGAGACGTAGGGCAGCCGAAAGTTCCATGGAACCGCCAGTACGTCCACGTACTGTACCTGCGATTAAATCCGGTATTATGTGACTGAGTACACAGCAGAATATGCGTTTTGGATAAATACTGGGACGCACTATACTAGCGGACCCAGACGCACCTAGCCTCTGAGGATACAGAATATAGTGACAGTTATATCTAGGAAACACTGAAAGTGAAACCACACAGCAGATACAGGCACACACAGTCACATGCAATGCAGAAAATATTAAACATTAAGGTTGCACTGGACTAGAATATTATATATATATATATATATATATATATATATATATATATATATAGTCACATACACACACACACAGCTGATGAAATATATATATCTCACAGCGCGGTCGTAGACAGGAGGTATATACTTGAATACTCGTACAATATATTCTATAACAGGTACACTTTTTCTTAACTAACGCTGTCTGTATAAAGACATGTAGAATACTCAAGTGTTTGTAAAGTCACAGCGCTGTATACAGACGGCTTTACAAAGGAGACCTTGCTCTGCAGTCCCAGAAACTAGCTGCAGCTATACTCAGAAGATGGTGCCCAACGTCTCAGTCAGGGAGTGAGGGATAGTGTGATGCAGCACCAGGGCAGGCACCATTATGGTGGAAACATTAATTATTCAGATGTTATACTAGTTCCGCAATAAGAAATATGGACTTCCTAAGCAATATTTTTTAGTTCATTATTAGTTTATATATATATTTTTTATATATTTTGTGCACATATATTAATTCGGATCCACCTCCATAGCGATATTTAATATGAAATGTGACTTTTTATTTTTTTATTACTCATATGACCAGTCAAATGTATGTAAAATATTTTCTTTTATTAAAATATATTATATAGATTATGGGAATCGGAATCATTTGAATCTCAGCCATACTGTTTAATTATTTTAATTTATAGCGCAGGGGGCAAGGTTTTAGTGTTCTTATAGCCTAAAGCTTTAGCCTGTTGGTGCCTCTGGATCAAGATCCACTCTATACCTCCGGTGTTTTCCTGTGGAAACCATTGTATCCTGCTGCAGAAATTTATTAATTAACAAGCAAAACAAGTGCAGCAAATTCTGTAGCGCTTTACAATTGGAAACAATGATTAAAACAAAACTGGGCAAAACAAACAGTCAGAGGTAGGAAGGCCCTGCTCGCAAGCTTACAATCTCTATGATATGGTAAATTAGGCTGACACCCAACAAAATTGTGAGCGATATCGTATTGTTTGCATGTTGTCCAATCATCAGCAGATAAGACTGTTTATACATTCCTACTGCAGAACTGCTCACAGATTCTACAGCCAAACCTCTCTACACACTTCCAATTTTTCCACCAATCTGCATCTGCTGAAACAGTCTGCTGAAAAAATAAACGCAGCTGTTGGGAAGGGGGGATTCATTCATGATGTGAAGGGAAAGAGGAATTTATTTAACAAAAATGGTGAAGGAGGGACTGTCAGAATTATTAACATCATAGGTGGATGGGGGCAGGGGATTTTAATGTTTCCCAAGAGGAGAGAGATAGATAGATAGATAGATAGATAGATAGATAGATAGATAGATAGATAGATAGATAGATAGATAGATAGATAGATAGATAGATAACCAGCCCCAAAACCCTTAGCATGATTTGGTAATGGAAATTAGGGGAAAACCAAGCATGGGGTTTCCCGTTTTACAAAAACCTGCTCCAGGCTCAACCAGCCAGGTGGTGGGGCCCTCTGCAACCACATTAACCAGGTAATATTGTTCGTGACCGGTACCTGAACATCATGCAGCTGGTTGTGAAAACGCTGAATTAAATCATTTAATTCTTCATTTAGTTCTGAAGTTAAACTCAATCCAGACACACTTCCCGTAGTTTCTGTTACAACTGTAGAGAAAACACGAAATGAACATCCTGATCAATAACTTATGGTAAGACAAAATAAAATAAAGTGAGTCTTTCAATTAAAAAGGATGTAAACTTTAATAAAGGGGTGTGTGTGTGTGTGTATATATATATATATATATATATATATATATATATATATATATATATATATATAAAATACATTTTCTTTTTATTATTATTTTTAATAAAGGTGCCAGACTATATTAACAGGAAAAGAGGCGAGGGAACCCTGCTACAAAAATGAGATTTATGGTAAGAACTTACCATTGTTAAATCTCTTTCTGCGAGGTACACTGGGTTCCACAGGGAATAACATTGGGGGTGTAGAGTAGGATTTTGATCCGAGGCACCAACAGGCTAAAAGCTTTGACTGTTCCCAGAATGCATAGCGCCGCCTCCTCTATAACCCCGCCTCCGTGAACAGGAGCTCAGTTTTGTTAACCAGTCCAATGCAGTAGCAGGTAAAGAGATGACAACCGTTAGTAGCCACATACACCACATTCTTACGACAGGAGAAGGTGTCAGCGGCTAATGCCATACAAACCCAAAGAAGCTAAGTGCGTCAGGGTGGGCGCTCAGTGTACCTCGCAGAAAGATTTAACAACGGTAACTTCTTACCATAAATCTCGTTTTCTGCAGTGGAGTACACTGGGGTTCCATAGGGAATAACATCGGGGATGTCCTAAAGCAGTTCCTTATGGGAGGGGACGCACTGCAGCGGGCAGAAGACCCCGGCGTCCAAAGGCAGCATCCTGGGAGGCGGAAGTATCGAAGGCATTGAACCTAATGAACGTGTTCACTAAGGACCACAAAGCCGCCTTACACAATTGTTCAAGGTTAGCACCACGGCAGGCTGACCAAGAAGGTCCAACAGATCAAGTAGAATGGGCTTTGATGGTGGATTAACTGCAGGGACCATAAGCGGCTGTACTGGCATTTGAGGTCCCATAGGGGGCGCAAGTCTAGTTACCAGCGTACTTAACATGGAGAAAGTAGCCCAAGGTGGGTCGTTACGCACCCCCGTTGCTACAGTCCCACTGGGGGGTAGAAAACCCCGAGAACCTGAACCCTCTGCTGCTATGTTTTCCTCTAGTGTGTCAGCAGCGTCACCACCACGCATTGTGGGATCAGACGCAACACCGTTGCCCCTTGTAGCAGACATACCTGTTAGCGCAATACACGGGCAACCCAGTACAATATCAGCAGCTAATACCTGAACAAGAACCCCCTGTGCGTGTATTAGCACAAACAGAGAATTCAAGAGGTATTTAGGGACTGAAAATCACAGAGAAAAATACTCAATTATATCCTGTGAAACACCTATATTAAACAATAACCCTGACACAACTAGCCCCCTCAGGGTACAGAATATAGGGATAGCAAACTGAGTGAGATACACAAAATGGAAGTCACGCAGCAGCTGTATATGCACACACAGTCACATGTACAATGCAGAAATTATGACATGCAATAAAACTGCACTGGACTAGCAAAACAAAGTAATACTAAGTATAGCTATACAATCAATAGATATATCAATGCACAGTAAATACTGTCTGTATATCACAGGGTACTTGTACTACATAACCCTGACTAAATGCACTGTTTCTTAACGAACACTGTCAGCAGACAAGTAGAATACTTAGTGTCCTGTAAAATGCACAGAGCTGACATGCAGGCGGCTTTACAGAGGAGGATTTGCCCAAACAGTCCCAGGATCAGCTCAGCTTGTAGAAATGGCGCCCAAATGCTGACAGGGAGTGAAGGAGAGAGAGAGAAGCAGCTCCAGGGCGGGAACATTTACTCTAAATGGCACCCTGGGGCTGGGGTAGGGGCTACAGGTCAGAGCCTTATCCCCTTGCTGGACTTCACCATCGGGTACTGTGGGCTATATAGCAAACGTTTTTTAGTAAAACCAACCTATGCCCCTGCCCTGGTGGTCTAGTGGGGTCCCTGTTCTGCCACAGTGTCCACGCCAGCGCGCGCAACTCACCTCCCACCAGCCGCGCCGGATCGCAGTTTCAAACGGGTCTCGCCTGGGGGAACCTCTTACGTCCTCCCTAAGTGCGGCCACGCGATCCTGGAGAGCTTCGGTGGTGTGCGCGCTGACTGAAGAAAACCGGAGCCTCCGCTGTAAGTACCCGGCAACCAGGGCGCGGGAGTATACAGCGCCGCTGGGGGAGGTGATGAAGCTGCAGCAGGAGATGTCTGACTGACATCTAATACACACACACACACACACACACACACACACACACAGTGTCTCTGCTGCAGCCCTTAAAGTCATCTTAATTCACTTTAAAAAAAAAAAATCTCTTCTGAGGGCTACTTGGAGCAGCCCTGCCTGTTGTCTGCCTGCACTGCAGGCACCAACTACAAAACTGAGCTCGTGTGCACGAAGGCGTGGTTATAGAGGAGGCGGTGCTATGCATTCTGGGAACAGTCAAAGCTTTTAGCCTGTTGGTGCCTCAAATCAAGATCCTACTCCACACCCACTATGTTATTCCCTGTGGAACCCAGTGTACTCCGCTGCAGAAACTAAATGCAACCTATGTGGGGTCAGAAGACTGTTTGCGCAGAGGAAGAGAACACAAGCAAGTTTTGTTTTAACTGTGTAGGGTGGCGGTAATTGGGCAGAGGCGCCTAGTGAATTTAAAAGGGTAGTTTGTGAATGTACTATGCTTGCCTGAAGAGGTGAGTTTACAGACAAGTGGGCAGATTTAACAATGAGTGATATTCTTGTTAATCCTCGCTGCAAAATTATATATGGTGCTCCAGCCAATCAGCTCTTACTGTAAATTTTCAAAAAATACAAGTTAGGAAAAAATGCAAATAAAAAATACATAATCCTGGTTCCAATTAGTGCCAGAAATTGTTTGGAATGGGCGAGTGCAGCAGCCAACATGAATAGAGGAGAGTCATCTAAATGTACAGAGAAAGCGAGGGATAATCAGGAGGTGCTCCCGAGGGTCAAACCAACACAATTAAATATAAAAAAAAAATGTTTTAATGTACAACAATTCAAAAGCAGCATAATAAAACCTGCACTCAACAGTTAGGAGCTGATTGGCTGGAGCACCATTTAACAAATGATAACAAGAATATCACTGGTCTCTATATCTGCCCCAGGTTTGAAAGCAAGAGGAAAATCTTGTAGTGCGCTGGTGGATGAAGACCAAAAAAGACCTGGTTCTAGAGAAAGCTTTTCTGCTGAATGGCTGCTCTCACGGTCACCCTCCAGCTTGGAGTAGTCGCGTGCTGGTCGTGTTACATTAGTAACATGCTCTTTGCAGTGCAGAGAGCGAAGGCAGCCGTTTCCCATGCTTGGTAGCCCCTGCGGTCACCATGGAGACCACAGAGATGACCGCAGAAGTAGCAGAGATGGCGGCAGCGGCTATGAGAGCAGCTGGTCTGTGCTGTGAGCGGCAGATAACCTCAACGCCCTATCCTTGGTGTGAGGACTTGTCAGCAGTAGCAGGTAATATCCCAGCACTGGCACACACAGAGGGATAATGTGTGACGCGGGGCAGGGGCCAGGTATACAGCACAGACATAGCCAACTGCCACTTGCCCGTCACTGCAATGAGCGTGGATGGAGGCGCAGATCTCGCACAGTAAACAGGCTAAGCCGGGGGGATTCTATAAGAAGCGCAGAGATGTACATTGGTGCGATCCTGTTTATGGCTGTGTATGTTATACTAGACTATGTTCTGCTGTAATAAAGTTTTACAAGGAAATTCAGTCTATTTACTGAATTCACAATAGATTTATTTTATGTTGGGACTACTTTGTAGCTCTGCGGAGGTATACATAGGCAATGTAGACGTGTCATGTGTATAACTGTCACTTTGTCATGTGCTCAGAAGTTAGGTGCTCCAGCAGCTGCTGCTCCTCAAACCTCAGCACATGTTTACTACACAATAGCCGGCAATGAGAAGGATGCTTTTCTTACCACTCAAAGGGGGCGATTCAATTGTTTCTTCCCATAGCCATCACTATATGTTGCTCCATTCGGGCGCGATGAGTCACGGGGAGACACAATTAAACTCGCTGGCGAGCTGAAATGTGCTAAAAGTGACCCGTTTGGGGCACCCAAATGGCACTTTTCCAGGTCGCACAATGCACTTTGGTCAGGTGTCTTATGTGGCTTAACCCGACCTCCCCGGGGTCGATGAGCGCAATGTTAAAAAAAACAATTGAATGTCACACCTCCCATAACTTTTGATGGGAAATCGGACACGATAAACAACTGAATAGCCCCCAAAGAAAGAAAATCCCAAGGTGGTCACGAGTGGATAATGTAAAGTGGGAACCTGTGGCATAAAGAGTCGGAGTATAGCTTGACGCACAAGTCAAATCAGACATTACTTAAGAGTACAGTCTATGTATCAAACCTTTATGAACTAAAACGTAGTAGGTGCCCACAGCAACCAAGCAGTTGCTAGTCTCCCCTTAGACTGGATACTGAAATCCACATATTTTTTAAAGAGAATGGTATAGTTAGAAAAAACGAGATTTATGATAGACTTATCTTTGTTAAATCTCTTTCTGCGAGGTACACTGGTATTCCACAGGGAATAACATCTGGGACGTCCTAAAGCAGTTCCTCATGGGAGGGGACGCACTGTAAAGGCCACAAGAACCCAGCGTCCAAAGGAAGCATTCTGGGAGGCGGAAGTATCAAAGGCATAGAACCTGAAGAACGTGTTCACTGAAGACCACGTAACCGCCTTGCATAATTGTTCTGCGGACGCGCCACGGCGGTCCGCCCAAGAAGGTCCAACCGACCGAGTAGAACGGCCCTTGATAGCAGCAGGAGCTGGGAACCCAGCCTGTGCATAAGCTTATGCAATCACCATTCTAATCCATCTGGCCAAGGTTTGCTTATTCACAGTCCAGCCACGTTTGTGAAAACCAAAAAATACAAAAAGAATCTGACCTCCTAATTGAGGCAGTTCTTTCCACATAAATACGGAGAACCTGTACCATGTCCAAAGATCTTTCTTTGGATCACAAACCAGAAGAGATGAATGCCGGAACCACAATCTCCTGGTTAAGGTGAAAAGATGATATCACCTTAGGTAAAGAACTAGGACGAGTTTGAAGAACTGCCCTGTCACAGTGAAAAATCAGAAAGGGTGGACGACAGGACAATGCACCCAAGTCTGACACCCTTCTAGCAGAGGCAATAGCCAACAGAAACACGACCTTAAGCGTAAGGCATTTAAGGTCCACAGACTCAAGAGGTTCAAATGGAGACTCTTGAAGGGCATTTAAGACGACAGACCGATCCCATGGAGCCACAGGAGGGACATAGGGAGGCTAAATCCTTAGAACACCCTGAGTGAAAGTATGACATCAGGAATAGACGCAATTTTTCTCTGAAACCGCATCAGACGAGGGCCCAAGTCTAGGCCTTGTTGTAGAACAGCCAAAAGCATGGAAGTTTTTAAAGTATATGCATCATAATTCTTAGCAGCACACCATGTGAAGTAAGAATTCCAAACCCTGTAATAAATCCAAGCTGAAGCTGGTTTAAGGGCTTTCAACACAGTTTGAATGACCGCCTCAGAGAATCCTTTTGCTCTCAGGAGTGATGCATCAAGAGCCACGCCGTCAAAGCTAGTCTGGCCACGTCTGGATAGACACAAGGGCCCTGAACGAGGAGGTCTGGGCGTTGAGGAAGTAGAAGAGGACGCTCTATCGATAAACCCTGCAGGTCTGAGAACCAATGCCGTCTGGGCCACGCTGGAGCGATCAGAAGTAGTATTCCTCCTTCTTGCTCGAACTTCCATATTACCCTGGGCAGAAGTGACACTGGAAGGAACACATATGGCAGCCGAAAGTTCCATGGAATTGCCAGAGCGTCCATGAACACTGCTTGAGGATCCCTTGTCCTTGCTCTGAAGACCGGAACCTTGTGATTGTGTTGAAAGACTTGACATTGAGTTGAAAGATTTCGGGATGAAGACCCCACTCTCTGGCATGCATGTCCTGGCGACTGAGAAAGTCTGCTACCCAGTTGAGGACTTCCGGAATGAACACTGCCGATATGGCTGGCAGATGGCGATCCGCCATTAGAGGATTTTTGACACTTCCATCATTGCCGTGCGGCTTCGAGTGCCGCCTTGATGATTTATGTACGCCACTGTGGTGGCGTTGTCTGATTGTACTTGAACAGGCCTGTTCTGTACCAGAGGCAGGGCCAGTGTCAACAAATTGAACACTGCCCGCAATTCCAGAATGTTTATCGGGAGGAGAGATTCCTCCCTGTTCCACCAACCCTGGAAAGAGCGTTGCTCCAACACCACGCCCCAACCTCGCAGACTGGCATCCAATGTCAGGAGGACCCAGCTGGAGATCCAGAAGGGATGGCCCCTGCTAAACAATTGGTCCTGTAGCCACCAGCTCATTGACAGACAAACCTCCGGAAGTCAAGGAGATCATTTGAGACCTGATCCGGTGAGGCAGGCCGTCCAACTGGGAAAGAATTAACCTCTCAAGAGGGCGGGAATGAAATTGAGCGTACTCTACCATGTCGAATGCAGACACCATGAGGCCTAGTACCTGCATCGCCGAGTGTACTGACTCTCTGGCGAGAGCAAGTATCTGATTCTGTCCTGAAGTTTCAGGACCTTCTCTGGAGACAAGAACAATCATTGGTTGTGTGTGTCCAACAATGCCCCCAGGTGCACCATGCTCTGAGAAGGGACCAGCAAGGGCTTCTTCTAGTTGATGAGCCACCCGTGGGCTTGTAGGAATTGTACCGTCAGTTCCAGATGACTGAGGAGAACCTCTGTGGAGTTTGCCAGGATCAGCAAGTCGTCCAGCTACGGCATGATCCGGACACCATGATAGTGGAGAAGGGCAGTCATGACTGCCATGACCTTGGTGAAGATCCGAGGTGCTGTGGTCAGTCCGAAAGGCAAGGCGTGGAATTGATAATGTAGGTTGCCAGTAGCAAAACTGCAGATATTGCTGATGCGACATGGCAATTGGAATGTGCAGGTAAGCATCCTGTATGTCCAGGGATACCATATAGTCCTTGGGTTCCATGGCCAGCACAAGGGAACGCAGAGTCTCCATACGGAATTTGGATACCCTCACAAATTACTTCAAGGATTTGAGGTTGAGCATAGGCCGGGAGGACCCATTTGGTTTTGGGACTAGAAACAGGGTCGAATAGTAGCCCCTGCCTCTTTGAGACAGAGGTACTGGCACAATCACTCCAGTATCTAGGAGAGATTGTACAACCAAGTGTAAAGTCTGTGCTTTCAGCGGATCCGAAGAGATAACAGTCGAGCAGAACTGGTGAGGGGGATGTCTCTTGAAGGAGACTGCATACCCGTGAGAGACAACTTCCCGCACCCACGCGTCTGAAGTGGTCTTTAACCAGGCCTGGGAGAACTGCAGAAGTCAGCCCCCCACCCTGGGGTTCCCCAGGGAGAGGGCCACCCCGTCATGCTGCAGGCTTGTCCTGTTTGGAAGCAGGCTGATTGGCGGCCCGAGATTGCTTAGACTTGGGCTTGGTGGTTTTGGAAGTACGAGCTTGTCTCGGGTACGCCTGACCCTTTGCTTTACCTGGAGGTCGAAAGGAACGAAAAGTGGTACTCAAGCCTTCGGAGCAGAAGGATTAGTACTTGGGAGAAATGCAGTCTTAGCTATTGCCAAGTCAGTCACGATCTTGTTCAGATCCTCTCCAAAGAGTAAGTCTCCCTTAAAAGGAATTACCTCTAAGGTCTTTTTAGAGTCCACGTCCACTTTCCAGGACCTAAACCACAAAATCCGGCGAGCCCGGATAGACGTAGTAGACGCCTTGGCCGCCATTACGCCTGCATCAGAGGCCGTCTCCTGAATATAGTGAGAGGCTGTGGTAATATACGACAGATATTGTCTGGCAGTGTCAGAAACATTTAGAGGTAGTTCTTTGTTGACTGAACCCATGCTTCAATAGCTTTGCAGCCCAAGAGGCTGCCATAGTGGGTCTATGCTCAGCACCGGTAAGTGTGTAAATAGACTTCATGGCGGGTTAACTACAGGGACAATATGTGGCTGCAATGGCACAGGAGGTCCCACAGGGGGCGTAAGCCGCGTTACAAGAGTTGACAACATGTTTGAAAAAGCAGCCCAAGGTGGGTCTTGATTTGCCACAGGTGCTGCAAACTGACTGGCAGGTGCGGGGCACGCAGTACCTGAACCCTCAGTTGAAACCTTTTCCTCAGAAAAATCCGTAGCGCCAGCACTGTATAATGCAGAAGAGTCTGCGGATTTCCAGCCTTGTGTAGCAGACATTATTGGGAATGTAGCCTTAGGGCACAGCAGTACAATATAGCCAGACAAACACAATACCAGCAAAAAAAAAAAAAAAACCTGTGTTGTGTGATAACAAATGCAAAGCACAAAACAGAGGATTTAAGCGCTGTGAGGTGACAAACACACAGTGAAAAATACAAAACAATATATCCTGTGGAACACTATACGGTATATGAGACCCTGACGCACTTAGTTCCCCAGGGAACAGAATATAGTGATAGCAATACGTGTGATACACAGAGTAGAATCCACACAAGAACTATAGGCGCACACTGTCACAGGTACAATGCAGAAATTATTACATATAAACAATACGATTGCACTGGACTAGTAAACCTACATATAGATATGTATGTATACAGATATAACAATGCACAGTAAACACTGGATGTATATCACAGAATACTTGTACTAAATATTCATATAGCAGTACACTTGTTCTTAACGAACACTATCTAAAACGACATGTAGAACACTTACGTGTCTGTAAATACACAGCGCTGACAAGACAGGCGGTTTTACAGAGGAGATAGCTGGGCTGATCTCCGGGACTGCTGGGCGCTATGTAATGGCGCCAAAATCTTTTCAGGGAGTGAGGGAGAGAGAGAGAGAGTGGCAGCTCCAAAGCGGGAACACCAGCAGTAGATGGCGCCCGGAGCTGGGGGAGGGGGCTACAGGTCAGCGCCTTATCCCCTCTGCTGGACTTCACCACCGGGTACTATGGAGCCTACATTAAACGGATTTTAGTAAATCCGACCTGCGCTCCCTGCCCTAGTGGATATAGTGGGGTCCCTGCACGGCCA
Source organism: Pseudophryne corroboree (assembly GCF_028390025.1). NCBI lineage: Eukaryota > Metazoa > Chordata > Amphibia > Anura > Myobatrachidae > Pseudophryne > Pseudophryne corroboree. The sequence goes on from NC_086444.1 coordinate 1,045,632,642, forward strand.
CAGTGTCCACACCAGTGGCGTGGTCCATCACATGGGACCGCGACCGGATCACGATTTACTGACGGGTCCCACCTGGGGGACCCTCTTACCTCCTCCCTGTCGTGCAGCCACGCGATCCAGGAGAACAGCAGCGGCGGTGTGCCTAGAAACCGGTGCGTCCCCGCTGAAAGTAACTGGGAACCAGGCCGCGTGAGTATGCAGCGCCGCTGAGGGAGGTGATGGAACTGCAGCACAGCATATCAGAATGACATAAAAGTGCTGCAGCCCTTGAAGTCTTCTTAAAAAGCTCTTTTCAGCAGCCCCTCGTTAGTTAACTGCACTGCAAGCACCAACTTACAAACGGAGCTCCAGTGCCTGGAGGCGGGGCTATAGAGGAGGTGGTGCAGCGCATCCTAGGAACAATCAAAGCTTTAGCCTGTTGGTGTCTCGGATCAAGATCCAACTCTACACCCCCGATGTTATTCCCTGTGGAATACAAGTGTAGGCCGCTGCAGACATTCAGTGCACCCGGGACTCTTAAGCAATCACTACAATAAACTGTGTACAGTTATTATTAAATACTTCCCCTACACAGCAGTGCCATGTTTTCACTGCAGTCTTCTAAAGGTCGCACATGTTATCATGTACAGTAATGGATAACAGCAACTTGCCAAGGAAATCCATTTATTCAGAAACACGGAGTGGGATGGTGTAAAAAATAATGACAGTTAAAGTAAAATTAGCTATAGCCAGTTTACCAGATTCATCCATTACAGCAATAGCTTGTTCAGCCTTTTGTTGCAAAGCAAGAAGGGCTGCCTGTCTTCCCTTCAAGGCCCTGAGCTGCTCCTGCTGCTGCAGCATCCTGGTCAGTAGTGCATGTTGTTTCTTCATATTTTTAAGCTCTTCTTTGGCCTCTTGCTGAGGATCTATTCCCTGAAAACAAAAAACAATAAAAACTAAAAAAAAAGGGACATACCAGTACATGTATAGATTAAAGGGACACCACAGAAAACAAATAATGCACAATGGAAGGTAGTTCCTGCAGTTCCACTACCAAAACACAAAGCAAAAAAACCAAAACCTCTTCCACCTAGATGGGACTCTGCAAGTTCTGCGTTCAGCTGATGCTCTGGCTATGGGGGATCAGGGTCACCTTTGTAAAATATTTTTCCTAGGCGGTAGGGCAATTTTAAAGAAAAATTATGCTGGTATCACTATGGTCCAATATACACAAATAGAGCAACAGCTATTTAGGCCTAATCGCACTGTATTATTACATACCATGTAGCCACCATTCTAGGCAGCACTAACAGTTAAGTTCATCTATATCTGGATACTAACACATTTTCTGCTATTTTGGATGTTTACCAAAACATATTTAAAGTAATAGTTAAACAATTTATACAATTTACTCATCATCTTTATGTCCAGATTTATTAAGCCTTGGAGAATGATAAATAGCACGGTGATAAAGTACCAACCAATCAGCTCCCAACTGTCATTTTTCAAACACAGCCTGTAACATGGCAGTTAGGAGCTGGTTAGTTGGTGCTTTATCACTGTTCAATCTATCACTCTACAAGGCTTGATAAATCTAGGCCTTAATTGGAGGGCAGTCACATCCGAATTGGTGGAACGGTTTAGGAATTACAACTGCTTAATACAGTATGTAGCAACTTTTTTTCAAGGGACCAAAACTAATTAAACAATTTACTCAGAAGCTGTTTCATGGACAGGTCTGTGTTATTCCTTCATCAATTAAGCAGGCAAAAGTTCTAGAGTTGATTATAAGAGAAATGTAAGAACAGTCGATATGGGGGGTGAAGCGGTATCAGCTCAAGTTTTGTGCACTATACCGCTTAGCCTGCATGTATGACAGCCAGGGTGTTCGCCCCGTCATTATTGGCACTGCTATCTTAAAGCTAGCACGCAGATATGCGAGGGTAATGTAAGAGCGGTCAGCTGCACTGACCATTCCGACGCCTACAGCAGTTTTCACTCCCCCTCTCTAGCATCTCGGCGCTAGTGCTTCCCAATTAGCCTTGGTAAAGCAGTAATTGACCTCGGCTAATTAACCCCGTTATCAGGGATTTTGTTTCTCATGCTTCAGGCACGCAAAATAAAATCCCTGATAACGAGCCCAGGAAGCCCCATGTTTTTTTTGTTTTTTGTTTCGAAAACAAATACATCTGGGAAAAACCCCAAAAAAAACTAAGACTAATTAGACAATGACACAAAAAACACTACAAAAATCATGAATACCCCCTGCTTTTCACAGACGAAACATTTTCAGGGATAATTGGATACCCATTAGGGGAGTATTTAATTTGTGCAGAGTTTTCCGACAGTCGGAAAACCAGCACTAATTAGACCGTTGGCTATTCAATCACGGGCGTTTGAAAGGCGATTGCTCCGTTTTTGCCATGCCTTTACAATTTATTTTTTTTAAACTAATTCGCATGGGCAAAAACGGACCAAAAACTGTCGTAAACTACGCAAATTTGACAATACACATGGATCAGCGGTAAAGCACATGGTTTTCACCTGGCCGGATCAGGTCAGGCTTTGAATAGGTCGAATGTGAATTTGACCAGCAAACTGGCAAAAAAAAAAACAATCAGAGAGATAGCTGGAACCTTAGTAGTAGCCATATTAACAGTTCAGCACATTCTGAGAAAAGAAAACGCAATAGTGAGATCAGCAACACAAAGAGGCATGTATGTTCACGGAAGAAAAAACAGTGGATGATCGCAGGATCATTCCCACTGTAAATTAAAAACCTCTTTAGGATATCAAGTTAAGTGAAGAACTCTCAAGGAAGTAGGCATATCATTATAAAATTCTACCATAACCAGAAGACTTACAGTCAGCCAAATTCTTTATAGTTTGTTGGATGGCGCTCCACAGTAAAGATGTAATGACCCAAAACATACTGTGAGGGCAACACCGCATTTTTTTATTTTTATTTTTTAAGGCAAAGAAGTGAAATATTCTGCAATGGCAGAAACAGTCACCTGATCTCAACCCGATTCAGCACACATTTCACTTGCTGAAGACAAAAGTAGGATTTTGGTAATTACCGATAAATCAGTTTCTCTGATTCCAGAGACACTGGAGACATATTATACTGGGGTATAGATGGGTGGTCAGTGGGAGCTGGCACTTAAAAAAAATTTAGAATTGTGAAGACTCCTCTCCCTCTATGCCACAGAAGCCCTCAGTTAAGAAATGGGCAAAGAGGAGACTGGAACAGAGGAATAACAGGAGAACACACAACAGCAATAACACAAGAACACATCAACATGGCAGGTGAAACAGCGCAGGGTGTCCAGTGTCCCCTGTGGAACGGATTTATCGGCGAGTACAAAATCCTACTCTTCCCTCCACTAGGGGACACTGGAGACCTATTAAATTGGGGATGTCCCAAAGTTATCCCCACAGGTGGGAGAGCTCTGAGGCACCTGAAAACAAGACGGCCAAAGCTAGAAGCAGAGGCCACAAAAATATTTATAAAAAAAAAAAAAAACACCTCATAAAATATGGACAAAAGTATGTACCATGGACCAGTGACCGCATGGCACTTTTACATCGTGAAGGCCCCACGCAGCCCAAGACCTACCAATCGAATGGGTGGAGTGCGCCGAAATAGACAAAGGAGACTGTGGAGCGTTACTGAAGTTAGCCTGATAGATGGCTAGCCGGATCCACCAAGCCAGCGTTCGTTTAGAAGCAGGCCAACCCCGCTAAACTGCATCATACAAAACAAACAATGCATCGGATTTAAGGACGTCATCCGGGCTACGTAATACACAAGACCCGAACGACATTCAAAGTAGAAGGTGCACCAGAGTCTTCCGTCAATGCCGGAACCACAATAGGCTGGTTAATGTGGAAGGCGGACACGTGGCTCCACCCGATCCTCATAAAAGATCAGATATGGCGGCAAACACGACAGAGCACCCAATTCAGAGACTCGCTGAACCGAAGGCAAAGCCAAAAGGAGGACAGTCTTCTAGGACAGGAACTTGAAGTCCACTAAGTTCAACAGCTCAAAGAAGGAGGACTGCAGAAAAGTCACTACCAAATTAAGATCTGGGAGAGCAGTGGGCAGAACAAAAGGCGGCTGAACTCAGAGTACACCTTTGAGGAAGGTCTGAACCTCAGGCAGAAGCGCCAGCCGGCGCTGGAAGAAAATGGATAATGCGGAAATCTGAACCTTAAATTAACCTGAACGAAGGCCGCATCAAGCCCCACCTGAAGAAAAAGCAACGGGACAGACAAAGATTTTGTCGGGAAACCACGACCCTCACACCAAGACACACAGGTTTTCCAAATACAATGGTAGTGAGCAACCGTGACAGGTTTCCGGACACGGAGCATGGTGGGAATAACAGACTCAAGAATGCCTTTACACCTATGGGTGCGGGGCATATGGGTAGCGGAGACTGCGCTAATCTCTGTACTCCCCACCGGTGCCAGAATCTCAGGTGCGCGGTAGGGACAGTGGCGGGTGCTATTTGGGGAAGCCCCGACAGTCCTTCCCAGCAATCCAGCATTTAGTGATGTTAATGGTTTACAGACTTCATTCAGTCGTTTACTGCAAAGGATTCTCAACAAAGTACTAAAATGAAGACTTTATTTAGGATTATGATAATGGACTGTATTCAATAACTATCGGAAAGCCAGCAGCTTCCGATAGAAATAGGTCGGAAGGGGTTCCGACCTATTCAATAGGGGCTGATTTTTTCCGACAAGCCAGGGATTTCCGACTTGTCGGAAAACACGGCGGAATAGCCGCCGATCCACGTGCTTCTGTCGGAAACTGGGCCAAATCAGACAGGTTTTGGCCCCCTTTCCGACAAACTCAATCCGACTTGAAAACAAGCCAAATTGAGGTGAGGAGACAAGCGGTGCTGCGGTCCGCGGGGGGAGCAGAGATTGGCGACCGGCGGGGGGAGCTGGCTGCGGGGAGACATGTCTGTGCTGACAGCAGCAGCAGGACGGGTCCCTGTGTATGGCCATATCAGACTCCATTAAATAGGGGTTGTCGGATCCATTCTGACAACTGCATGTCGGAATGGATCCGACACCTATTGAATATACTCCAATGTGTCCAAATACATTTGAAACCCTGAAAATTGTGGACGGTGTATAAAAATGGTTGCAATTTCTTAACGTTTCAAACAATATTTTTGTTCAACCCCTTGAATTAAACTCTGCACTTCAATTACACCTCATGGTTTAATTTCAAATCCATTGTGGTGGCATACAGAGCCAAAAATGTTAAGTTTGTCAGTGCAAAAAAATATATGGACCTAACTGTATCAGATCAGAATAAACTGTAAGTACCATAATTAACTATACAAAAGAGATGATGTTGCATTACATTTTATTACAAAGTAATTTAAGCAACTTAACTTAGGTTTAGCTGGGTACACACTGAACGATTTGTGACCCAGCCAACAGCGAAAGAACATCACATTTTGCATGATCCAGTGTGCAATGGCCCGACGTGTCATTACAGCATGCATGTAACTGCCTGCCATCCTCCATTGTATTATCCCATCTGACGTTCAGCACATCCGATGGAAAGACGCAAAGAACTGTCCTGAATGTGCAAATGGGCGTACACACTATACAATGCGTACAATATATCATTCTGATCTATATGTTGGAGCGATATATTTTATAGCGTGTACCCAGCTTAAGGCAGACATAGTTTCACATTTGAGAAAGAAAAAAAATCATTGGCATATACAGAGTACACAGGCGGCAATCACATTTAAGAATCAGATAAAGGAGAATCAATCTATTCACACTTGTTTGACTTTCATTGCAAGTTTAAACATAAGACGCTCACTTGATTAATAGAAATGGAACTACATATTGGGAAAGCTGCTTACCGTGGTATCTGAAGCCTCAGACTGCACATCAATGTTTAGTGATGTGCTCTCAGCTACAGAACCAGATCCCACTGCTGACTCTATAGTCCGAACATCCTCCTCATTATCGCTAGCCTGAAATATTGTATTTGTATAAATCATTAAGCACTGGCCGACTTAGTAAATGTACAATCTATTAACAATATATTCTATAGGGTACATGCATTCAGTAAAAGGTCAGACTTACAAGCAACTTTTGAAGAAAATTTAGGTAACACTTTTCCTGGGCTTTAAGATGGTGAATTAAATTTGACAAGCGCTCAACATTTGCAGACCTTTCGTTTTTCTCAACAAGGTCGTCTCGCAGGGAACTGGCCTTGGTGATATAGTTGCGAATCTTTACAAGTTTACTCACAACCTACAGAGAGATGCATTAATTTCAACTTTATCAGAATGGAAATATGGTTTGCTGTATTCTTCATGACAGACACACAGAACAAAGAGTGAGAGAGTATAAAGACCCAACAATGGAAGAGGTATTGATGACAAAGTGTTGAACACAATAGATGAAGCAGCATTAGACTTCACTCCGTATCATGTTAAGTTGCTTATGCACAGTAGGTTATCAGTAAGTACATCAGCTGCTGATTTCTTTACTTAAAGTGCTTAGTACAAGGTAAGTGTGTGTTGGCTTTGGAGCAAATTTAAGTGACAGTCAAAGGCTTCTTTTTGCTGCATTTGCTGGCCAGTTATGGTAAGCTTATTCTGCACGCACCTCTGAAGCCTGGGAGCTGAATTAGCCTTCCGTCACATTACTCTCTAGTACCCCTTTCACGCCGCACAAATAATCCGGTATGGACCACGTATATTGCCAGGTCGACACGGGTCGCTGTGCGGTGTGAAAGGTTCACACCAGAAATCCTGGGTTATCTGACCCGGTAATTGAACCCGGGTTATAAAAAGGATTATTCCTGGGTAATTACTGGGTCAGGCGCAGTGTCAAATGGTTACCCGGGTCGATGTGACACGGTACGCGTACACTGCATAGGGAGAGGTGGCACGGAGATAATGTCATCTACCAGCGCTGCCTCCGCACCCACCCCGGTACCGCCTCAGCCCCAGCCCCCAGGATGGCAAACCAACACGGCATATAGCCAGGTCGGGATTGCGGTGTGTAGGGTCCAATGCCGGGTCCCACCCAGGAAAGACCCATTTCCAATTTCCGGTTGGGACCCAGTATTACGATCTAAAAGCGTTAGAAGCAGTCTGAAGTCGTACAGATGCCTTCCACCCCTAAATGTTATATGCCCCATGGACCGGAGAACGTTATCCTTTAGCAGCAAGTTTCTACACCAATTTCTACAAAGTTAAACGCTCCTGGACCCCATGGTGTAACAGTAGACTTTAAATATACAGGTTACAAGTTTCAGCTGTAATTCACAAGTAAATACAGATATGTCCACATTCATCTTTCCTGCAGTCATGCCAAATAGTCCATCTTGGCACCCCAGGATGCGTGAGAATTTTTTTGCGTTGGGTGTCCTTTTTTGCAAAAAATTGCACCTTAATCGCAAACCAATGTGACTGACGCATGAGGAGACTCTGGAGATTAATTTTATATATGGGACTTTTATATCTGTGTGCGACTGAGTCTCTGAATCTGTACACAAAGTGCTACAATGTAGCAGACAGATTTTTTTCCTATACAAATTCTGTTCTGTAATTTATTTTATTTCCAGTTATTTATATAGCGCACACATTACGCAGCGCTTCACAGAGACTATTTGGCCATTCACATCAGTTCATACCCCAGTGGAGCTTACATTCTAACATTCTAAACTCCCTACCAAATGCGCACACACACAAACACTTACACACTAGGGTTAATTTTGTAGGGAGACAATTAATCTATCAGTATCTTTTTGGATTGTGGGAGGAAACCCACAAAATAATCATTATGGTAGACTTACTGTTGATAACTCTATTTCTACTAAGTCCACAGGATCACACTGGGATATGAGGTAGCGACAGCGGATTGGCACCAATCAAAGCTTTCGGACTACCAGAATGCAACGGGCCCGTCCCTATAGCCTCGCTTCCTGGCAAATCAGTTGTTTTCGAAAGCTCAAGGCAGGAGCATCATAGAGAGCCCTAATCAGGCGAGAAGAACACACATGCACACCAGAGTTCACAGGTTATCCACAGGATAACATTCGGATGTCCCAAAGCAATTTAGTGGTGGGGACGCTCCTGATTGGACAGGAGAATCCTTCAGCGGAATTCAGCGTCCTGAGAGGCAAAGGTATCAAAGGCATAATGTCTAATGAATGTGTTAAAGGAAGACCATGTGGCAGCCTTACATATCTGTTCTGCTGAAGCACTACGTTGTGCTGCCTATGACGGACCTACCTTACGAGTAGAGTGAGCAGAGACATTAGCCGGTACAGGGAGATCAGCTTGAGAATATGCTTCTGAACTAGTTATTCGAAGCCACCTTGCCAGTGTCTGCTTGTCAGCTGGTCATCCTCTCTTATGAAATCCGTAGAGAATGAAGAGCGTGTCTGTCTTTCTGATGGCACTGGTATGATCCAAGTAGATCCTTAAAGCACGGACTACGTCCAACGATGCATCTCCTGCAGACAGATCTGGCTCTTGGAAGGACAGGACTACTATTTCTTTGTTAAGGTGGAATTTAGACACCACCTTCGGAAGATACCCAGATTTGGTTCTGAGAACCACTCTATCTGGATAAAAAAAAAAAAAAAAAAAAATCAGAAGAGGGAGACATAATGCCCCTAAATCTGAAACTCTTCTAGCTGAAGCAATAACCAGTAGAAATAGAACTTTAGCCGTCAGCCATTTAAGATCCACTTGTTTCAGTGGTTCAAATGGGGTAATTTGAAGGGTTTTGCACTCTCAAGGCAGCCACCTTAGACCTTTGTCCATTCCTGCCTGAAGTAATGCTAAGACTCCGGAAACTCTGAAAGACCTAGGGTCAAATTTCCGGTCACTCCACCACTGAATATAGGCTTGCCATACTCTGTAATAAATGCGAGTTGAGGAAGATTACGCGCATTGTTTGAATTACCTGTTGTGAGAATCCTCTTGCTTTCAGGATGGACGTCTCAAAAGCCATGCCAAAGACAGTCGATCCAGGTGCTTGTGATAGCAAGGACCGAGACAGCAGATCTGGATATTGAGGGAGTAGGAATCAAACATCCATCGACAGCCTCTGCAGATCTGTGTAACAATGTCTTCTCGGCCAAGCCAGAGCTATTAGTACCACAGCACCCCTTCCTTGTTTTCCCTTTCACATTACCCTGGGTAACAGGGCGATTGATGGAAACACATAGGCCAGATGAAAATCCCATCTCACTGACAGGGCATCCACACAAATCGCTTTGGGATCCCTTGTTCTTGACCCGTATGCGGGAACTTTGTTGTTCTGACGGGACGCCATGAGCTCTCTCTCTGGTAATCCCACTTGTCTACCAGAACTTGGAAGACCTCGGGGTGTAAAGCCCATTCGCTTGCATGAATGGTGTGGCGACTGACAAAATCAGCTTCCCAGTTTAGGAATCCCGGAATGAACACTGCTGACAAGGCTGGATGATGAAGTTCTGCACACTTTAACATGTGACTTTCCTCCTTCATAGCGTTTTGGCTGTGAGTTCCTCTCTGATGGTTGAGATACGCTACTGCCGTTGCATCGTCAAAGTCAATTTTGACTGGTTTCCCCTGAAAGATGTCCTTTGCCTGAATAAGTGCCATATATATGGCCAGCAGTTCCAACATATTTATTGGCAGGCAACTTTCTTCCTTGGTCCACTGCCCCTGGAACCAACTCCTTCCTGACACCGCTCCCCAGCCCTGAAGGCTGTCCTCAGTTGTCAGAATTTCCCAATCTGATAACCAAAAGGGTCTCCCCCCTTTGTCCAGATAGGATGTCACCCGGCTTATTGATTTCTTTACTTCCAGAGGAAGGACCATAGTCTGCGATTTTATTGTCTGAAGAAAACCATTCCATTTGGAAAGGATCAGACGTTGCATAGACCTCGAGTGAAGCTGAGCATACTCCACCATGTCGAATGCCGACACTATCAACCCCATCATACGCATTGCTATGTGAATGGATACCCTTTGACTGTAACAGCTCCTGAATCCTTGACTGAATTTTGGATATTTTGTTCAGTGGTAAAATTACTCTCTGAAGACCCAAATCCAACACAGCCCCCAAGTGAGTCATCCATTGTGACGTAACCAGGGACGACTTTGCCCAGTTTATGAGCCAACCGTGTCTCTGCAAACAAGCTATTGTCTGTTGCAGATGACACTGAAGCAATTCCTGAGAGATTGTGCCAGGATTAATAAGTCGTTGAGGTATGGATACATTCTCATCCCCTGTTGTCGGAGAGAAGATGCCATTACCACCATAATTTTGGTGAAAACTCTGGGAGCTGTGGCCAAACCAAATAGACAGGGCCTGAAACTGAAAATGTTGCTGGAGGATAGCAAACCTGAGATAACACTGATGAAACAGTGCTATAGGAACATGCAGGTAAGCATCCTGGATATACAGGGATACCATAAAATCTTCCGGCTCCATGGCCAAAATAATGGAACGTAAAGTCTCCATATGAAAACGAGGCACCCAAATGTACATCTACAATGTAGAAATGTACAAATGTACATATGTAATCTTTGGAGATTGAGAATGGGCCGGAACGACCCATTTGGCTTCTGGACTAGAAATAAAAACCTTGTCCTTGTTGAGTAGGAGGAACTGGAATTATCACTCCTGACTGAAGCAATTTCTGAACTGCCTCTTGCAAAGCCATGGCCTTCGTATCTACTGTAGACGGGTAAGTACAAAAAAAATCTTTGATGAGGGTGTTTCTTGAAAGCACATAAATAACCGTGAGATACCACTTCTTGCACCCAGGCATCTGTGGTAGACTGCTGCCAGATCTGTGCAAAATGAAGACATCGGACTCCCACCCTGGGGTCCCCCAGGTGGAGGCCCGCACCATCAGACTGACACCTTACCGTCTCATTTGGAAGCCAGCCCTCTGGAAGCCCAATGCTTTTTAGTCTTCCCAGACTTGTCAGATTGAGACTGTTTGCCATAACCCTTTCCTTTTGCTTTCCTTTGAGTCCGAAAGGGCTGAAAAGCTGGAAATCTAGGTTTAGAATTTGTGTATGGATGGAAACTTCACTTTCTTGGAGTCTGCTTCTGACTCCAAAATACTGTTTAATTCTATACCAAAAAGAATATCTCCAGTGAAAGGCAAAGACTCCAGAACCTTCTTGGATTCTGAGTCAGCTTTTCATGTACGTAGCCAAACCGCTCTGCGAGCTGCTACTGCTGAGGCTGATGCACGAGAGGCAATTGAACCCATATCCAAGGCTGCTTCTTCCATAAAAATAGCAGCCTGTTTGATATGTGCAATATGGGATTTTTGCTCTCTAGATGCCATTGAAAGATCATCCTCCAATGCATCAGCCCAGTCTGCCACTGCTTTTGCATTCCAGGCTGAAGTCATGGCTGGTCTTATGATTGCCCCAGACAAAGAGAAAATGTTTTTTAGAAAACCATCTATTTTCCTATCCGTGACAACATATAATGATGTTGAAGGCAGAGGTAATGTAGATTTTCGCACCAATCGAATGACATGCGTATCTACTTTGGGAGCCATCTCCCTTTTTAAACAGTTCCCAGCCAGAAGAGGATAATAAGAATTTACTTACCGATAATTCTATTTCTCGTAGTCCGTAGTGGATGCTGGGGACTCCGTAAGGACCATGGGGGGATAGCGGCTCCGCAGGAGACTGGGCACGAAAGTAAAGCTTCAGAACTACCTGGTGTGCACTGGCTCCTCCCCCTATGACCCTCCTCCAAGCCTCAGTTAGGATACTGTGCCCGGACGAGCGTACACAATAAGGAAGGATTTTGAATCCCGGGTAAGACTCATACCAGCCACACCAATCACACCGTACAACTCGTGATCTAAACCCAGTTAACAGCATGATAACAGATGAGCCTCTAGAAAAGATGGCTCACTACAGCAATAACCCGATTTTTTGGTAACAATAACTATGTACCAGTATTGCAGACAATCCGCACTTGGGATGGGCGCCCAGCATCCACTACGGACTACGAGAAATAGAATTATCGGTAAGTAAATTCTTATTTTCTCTAACGTCCTAAGTGGATGCTGGGGACTCCGTAAGGACCATGGGGATTATACCAAAGCTCCCAAACGGGCGGGAGAGTGCGGATGACTCTGCAGCACCAAATGAGAGAACTCCAGGTCCTCCTCAGCCAGGGTATCAATTTTGTAGAATTTTACAAACGTATTTGCTCCTGACCAAGTAGCTGCTCGGCAAAGTTGTAAAGCCGAGACCCCTCGGGCAGCCGCCCAAGATGAGCCCATCTTCCTTGTGGAGTGGGCATTTACAGATTTTTGGCTGTGGCAGGCCTGCCACAGAATGTGCAAGCTGAATTGTACTACAAATCCAACGAGCAATAGTCTGCTTAGAAGCAGGAGCACCCAGCTTGTTGGGTGCATACAGGATAAACAGCGAGTCAGATTTTCTGACTCCAGCCGTCCTGGAAACATATTTTCAGGGCCCTGACAACGTCTAGCAACTTGGGAATCCCCCAAGTCCCTAGTAGCCGCAGGCACCACAATAGGTTGGTTCAGGTGAAACGCTGAAACCACCTTAAGGAGAAACTGAGGACGAGTCCTCAATTCCGCCCTGTCCGAATGGAAAATCAGATAAGGGCTTTTACAGGATAAAGCAGCCAATTCTGACACGCGCCTGGCCCAGGCCAGGGCCAACAGCATGACCACTTTCCATGTGAGATATTTTAACTCCACAGATTTAAGTGGTTCAAACCAATGTGACTTTTGGAACCCAAAAACTACATTGAGATCCCAAGGTGCCACTGGAGGCACAAAAGGAGGCTGTATATGCAGTACCCCTTTTACAACGTCTGAACTTCAGGGACTGAACCTAGTTCTTTTTGGAAGAAAATTGACAGGGCCGAAATTTGAACCTTAATGGACCCCAATTTCAGGCCCATAGACACTCCTGTTTGCAGGAAATGTAGGAATCGACCCAGTTGAATTTCCTCCGTCGGGCCTTACTGGCCTTGCACCACGCAACATATTTTCGCCAAATGCAGTGATAATGTTTTGCGGTTACATCCTTCCTGGCTTTGATCAGGATAGGGATGACTTCATCCGGAATGCCTTTTTTCCTTCAGGATCCGGCGTTCAACCGCCATGCCGTCAAACGCAGCCGCGGTAAGTCTTGGAACAGACAGGGTCCTTGCTGGAGCAGGTCCCTTCTTAGAGGTAGAGGCCACGGATCCTCCGTGAGCATCTCTTGAAGTTCCGGTTACCAAGTCCTTCTTGGCCAATCCGGAGCCACGAATATAGTGCTTACTCCTCTCCATCTTATCAATCTCAGTACCTTGGGTATGAGAGGCAGATGAGGGAACACATACACTGACTGGTACACCCACGGTGTTACCAGAGCGTCTACAGCTATTGCCTGAGGGTCCCTTGACCTGGCGCAATACCGGTCGAGTTTGTCCTAACGGTTTATAATCATGTGGAAGACTTCTGGGTGAAGTCCCCACTCTCCCGGGTGGAGGTCGTGTCTGCTGAGGAAGTCTGCTTCCCAGTTGTCCACTCCCGGAGTTGCTGACAGTGCTATCACATGATTTTCCGCCCAGCGAAGAATCCTTGCAGCTTCTGCCATTGCCCTCCTGCTTCTTGTGCCACCCTGTCTGTTTACGTGGGTGACTGCCGTGATGTTGTCCGACTGGATCAACACCGGCTGACCTTGAAGCAGAGGTCTTGCTAAGCTTAGAGCATTGTAAATGGCCCTTAGCTTCAGGATATTTATGTGAAGTGATGTCTCCAGGCTTGACCATAAGCCCTGGAAATTCCTTCCCTGTGTGACTGCTCCCCAGCCTCGCAGGCTGGCATCCGTGGTCACCAGGACCCAGTCCTGAATGCCGAATCTGCGGCCCTCTAGAAGATGAGCACTCTGCAACCAACACAGGAGGGACACCCTTGTTCTTGGTGACAGGGTTATCCGCTGATGCATCTGAAGATGCGACCCGGACCATTTGTCCAGCAGGTCCCACTGGAAAGTTCTTGCGTGGAATCTGCCGAATGGGATTGCTTCGTAGGAAGCCACCATTTTACCCAGAACCCTTGTGCATTGATGCACTGAGACTTGGCTCGGTTTTAGGAGGTTCCTGACTAGCTCGGATAACTCCCTGGCTTTCTCCTCCGGGAGAAACACCTTTTTCTGGACTGTGTCCAGGATCATCCCTAGGAACAGAAGACGAGTCGTCGGAACCAGCTGCGATTTTGGAATATTGAGAATCCAATCGTGCTGCCGCAATACTACCTGAGATAGTGCTACACCGACCTCCAACTGTTCCCTGGATCTTACCCTTATCAGGGAATCGTCCAAGTAAGGGATAACTAAAATTCCCTTCCTTCGAAGGAATATCATCATTTCGGCCACTACCTTGGTAAAGACCCGGGGTGCCGTGGACCATCCATACGGCAGCGTCTGAACTGATAGTGACAGTTCTGTACCATAAACCTGAGGTACCCTTGGTGAGAAGGGTATATTTGGACATGAAGGTAAGCATCCTAGATGTCCCGAGACATCATGTAGTCCCCTTCTTCCAGGTTCGCAATCACTGCTCTGAGTAACTCAATCTTGAATTTGAACCTCTGTATGTAAGTGTTCAAAGATTTTAGATTTAAAATCGGTCTCACCGAGCCGTCCGGCTTCGGTACCACAACAGTGTGGAATAATACCCCGTTCCCTGTTGCAGGAGGGGTACCTTGATTATCACCTGCTGGGAATACAGCTTGTGAATGGCTTCCAAAACTGTCTCCCTGTCAGAAGGAGACATCGGTAAAGCCGACTTTAGGAAACGGCGAGGGGGAGACGTCTCGAATTCCAATTTGTACCCCTGAGATATCACCTGAAGGATCCAGGGGTCTACTTGCGAGTGAGCCCACTGCGCGCTGAAATTCATTGAGACGGGCCCCCCACCGTGCCTGATTCTGCTTGTAAAGCCCCCGCGTCATACTGAGGGCTTGGCAGAGGCGGGAGAGGGTTTCTGTTCCTAGGAACTGGCTGATTTCTGCAGCCTTTTTCCTCTCCCTCTGTCACGGGGCAGAAATGAGGAACCTTTTTGCCCGCTTGTCCACGAAAAGACTGCGCCTGATAATACGGCGTCTTCTCATGTTGAGAGGCGACCTGGGGTACAAACGTGGATTTCCCAGCTGTTGCCGTGGCCACCAGGTCTGAAAGACCGACCCCAAATAACTCCTCCCCTTAATAAGGCAATACTTCCAAATGCCGTTTGAAATCCGCATCACCTGACCACTGTCGTGTCCATAACCCTCTACTGGTAGAAATGGACAACGCACTTAGACTTGATGCCAGTCGGCAAATATTCCGCTGTGCATCACGCATATATAGAAATGCATCTTTTAAATGCTCTATAGGCAAAAATATACTGTCCCTATCTAGGGTATCAATATTTTCAGTCAGGGAATCCGACCACGCCAACCCAGCACTGCACATCCAGGCTGAGGCGATTGCTGGTCGCAGTATAACACCAGTATGTGTGTAAATACATTTTAGGATACCCTCCTGCTTTCTATCAGCAGGATCCTTAAGGGCGGCCATCTCAGGAGAGGGTAGAGCCCTTACAAGCGTGTGAGCGCTTTATCCACCCTAGGGGGTGTTTCCCAACGCACCCTAACCTCTGGCGGGAAAGGATATAATGCCAATAACATTTTAGAAATTATCAGTTGTTATCGGGGGAAACCCACGCATCATCACACCTCATTTAATTTCTCAGATTCAGGAAAACTACAGGTAGTTTTTCCTCACCGAACATAATACCCCTTTTTGGTGGTACTCGTATTATCAGAAATGTGTAAAACATTTTTCATTGCCTCCATCATGTAACGTGTGGCCCTACTGGAAGTCACATTTGTCTCTTCACCGTCGACACTGGAGTCAGTATCCGTGTCGGCGTCTATATCTGCCATCTGAGGTAACGGGCGCTTTAGAGCCCCTGACGGCCTATGAGACGTCTGGACAGGCACAAGCTGAGTAGCCGGCTGTCTCATGTCAACCACTGTCTTTTATACAGAGCTGACACTGTCACGTATTTCCTTCCAACAGTTCATCCACTCAGGTGTCGACCCCCTAGGGGGTGACATCACTATTACAGGCAATCTGCTCCGTCTCCACATCATTTTTCTCCTCATACATGTCGACACAAACGTACCGACATACAGCACACACACAGGGAATGCTCTGATAGAGGACAGGACCCCACTAGCCCTTTGGGGAGACAGAGGGAGAGTTTGCCAGCACACACCAGAGCGCTATATATATATATATATATATATATATATATATATATATATATATATATATATATATATATACAGGGATAACCTTATATAAGTGTTTTTCCCCTTATAGCTGCTGTATCTTTAATACTGCGCGTAATTAGTGCCCCCCCTCTCTTTTTTAACCCTTTCTGTAGTGTAGTGACTGCAGGGGAGAGCCAGGGAGCTTCCCTCCAACGGAGCTGTGAGGGAAAATGGCGCCAGTGTGCTGAGGAGATAGGCTCCGCCCCTTTTTCGCGTACTTTTCTCCTGCTTTTTTTATGGATTCTGGCCGGGGTTAAATGCATCCATATAGCCCAGGAGCTATATGTGATGCATTTTTTGCCATCCAAGGTGTTTTTATTGCGTCTCAGGGCGCCCCCCCCAGCGCCCTGCACCCTCAGTGACCGGAGTGTGAAGTGTGCTGAGAGCAATGGCGCACAGCTGCAGTGCTGTGCGCTACCTTGTTGAAGACAGGACGTCTTCTGCCGACGATTTTCCGGACCTCTTCTGTCTTCTGGCTCTGTAAGGGGGCCGGCGGCGCGGCTCTGGGACCCATCCATGGCTGTGATCGTCCCTCTGGAGCTAATGTCCAGTAGCCTAAGAAGCCCAATCCACTCTGCACGCAGGTGAGTTCGCTTCTTCTCCCCTTCGTCCCTCGATGCAGTGAGCCTGTTGCCAGCAGGTCTCACTGAAAATAAAAAACCTAAAACTAAACTTTTCACTAAGCAGCTCAGGAGAGCCACCTAGTGTGCACCCTTCTCGTTCGGGCACAAAAATCTAACTGAGGCTTGGAGGAGGGTCATAGGGGGAGGAGCCAGTGCACACCAGGTAGTTCTGAAGCTTTACTTTTGTGCCCAGTCTCCTGCGGAGCCGCTATCCCCCCATGGTCCTTACGGAGTCCCCAGCATCCACTTAGGACGTTAGAGAAAATAGGAATTCCATTTCTTTGGAATTCTAAACTTCTTACTAGGTGTAATCCAAGCCTCTTGCATAATTTTCGTCAGCGGTTTTGACCCAGGAAACTCAGTCCTAACTGTTTTGAGACGTTTAAATACAGGTGTCTTATATTTTACCAAAGGCTATGCTGCCTCCTCTAAGGACAGAATGACTTTAATAGCACTAATTAGCTCAGGTATGTCTACCGAGCTGAGGCCTTCCTCTTCGTCTCTGTATGCAGTGCTCATCCTCCTCCGGGTCCTCATCTGAAACATGTGTAGACTATAAAGATGTTGTTTCAGGTCTATGTGATTTACTTACCACCGGCCTTTCAGCCTGTTTTTGTTGAGGTTGCAGTTTCCTGTACTGGATGTGATAAACCCCAGGTGGAATGTTGCATATAAGGGTTAATAGGGTAACCTATCCCTAGTATAGGAGCTGGCATTATCCGCTCAGCTATACTGGATAATGTCTGTGCAAAAGTAGCCCATGGGGGTTCAACTTAAACCTGCTCCTGCCTTGGATTATTCAAGAGGCTTTGGTCAAAGCTAAAACAATTTGCATATAATCCATTTTGAATCAGATCCTGAGTGGTTAACCCAGCTTTGCAAGACAAACATGAAGCGAGTGTAAGTGCTGCTGTGGAAAGTGTATCCTCCTCACCCTTGCCTCTCTTAAACATGATAAATAAATCACACACCTGTACAGTGTTTACTACACAATTTGTGACTGCAATCACTTTAAATACCTCCCTGCCTTGCACCAGCATTGAGGATCGGAATACACAGAAACTGACCGATTTATAGTAAAGTCAGCAATCACACTAGCAATCAGTCACAGGTTATACAATAGTATAATAAGCAATATGAGCACATAATCAACTACAGATACATTTCAACTATGTAGGAGAAACATATTACTGCATTACCTTATATAGGAGTTTAAACGTATTCAGTCACACAGCGAAAGAAACGGCAGCAATAGTTTACAGACTCTTATGCATCAGGCACTTATCCAACTATTCGTACTCAAAGGTAGATAGAGACTTAGTGCTGTATTACCCGGCTCAGGAGAGTGGGATACAGGGAAACTTCACCCCGTTTCCAGGATCGATCAATAAGTTAGTGAATGCTGAGTGGAACCAGACGCTATTAGTGTATACATCCTCCCCGTGAACCTACAGTGAACAGACACCCAAGTGAATACCGACGCCCCGGTCATACAGCCGCCTATGGTGCAACTGGGTCCTTTTAGATACACAGCATCTCAGACGGTAGCGGGAACTCCGTTCATGGCAGGAAACTCTGAGAAAATTGGTCATGAACCGGGAACAGGGGCGACCAAGGGAGCGTCTTACTCCCCACTGCTGACATCAATCCTAGGGATCGCAGCATCATACTACCCCTGGAGCCTATGATCCCTGAGGCCTAGCGCTGGTGCACCCAAGGTGGCAGCCGCGTCAGCAACTGTTCGGTAGTCTCCATCCCGAAACAGTGCGGCTGTGTCTCATGTTTCTCCTACTAAATGGAACGGATGCCTCACGTTCTCCCCGTGCTCCGGGCCACAGCCTGGAAACATTTGATGAACTTGCTAGCATATCCTACACAGACGCCCGCCGAAACAGCACTGTACACGTGGGTAAGCGTTGTCGCGACCCGGCGGGGAGTTGTTGGAGCGACTCTTTCTAAGGTACATAGAAGACGCTCTTCAGAAGGGTCGCTCAAAAAAAACTAGTAACACTATCAAAATAAAATAAAAAAAGCTTATGGCTGCTAAAAACCAGCAGCCCTTTGATCATGGTCCGGCTCCTGTCGCACCAAACAAAAAAACTGTATTGCCTGAGCCAGGAGGTGGGGATATAGGGACGGGCCCGTTGCATTCTGGGAGGTCGAAAGCTTTGATCATTTGGTGCCAATCCGCTGTCACTACCTTATATCCCAATGTTATCCTGTGGATAACCTGTGGACCCTGCAGGAGAAAGTGCGGGGAGAATATACAAACTCCACACAGCCATGGTGGGAATTGAACCCATGGCCACAGTGCTGTGAGGTAGTAATGTTAACCATTACACCATCCGTACAGCCCAGACTCATTCATTCACACACAATATACAAGTGTCACATATCAAATTAATCAGCAGTCTCCTTGTTCATCCTAGTGGCAATGCGATATTAGCAGAGTTGCAGAGGACCTGGCGTCTCACCCATGCCAGGCATACCACGCTGCATGGCATATTGGGGCTAGATATACAATATCTGTATGTAACCTCTAAAGAGAACTCAGCTTACCAAGCCTCATCTCTTCTATAGTGTGCACATTTAAAGAATATGGGGGAGAATTATCAAAATTTGAAGAGATAAAGTACCAACCAATCAGCTTGTCATTTCACGTGCTGTGTAAGAAAATTACATTTTAGGAGCTTATTGGTACTTTATCTCCTCCCAAGCTTTGATAAGTCTCCCCCCCAGATGGTGACCTTGGCTAGGTAGCTGCTATATGTAAGTGGCTCCCGTATGCTGACTATGAATATGCCAAAACTTAAGAACTGTTAAAAGGAGTTACATTTCAGTATATTGCGCTTTCATTCCAGATTCTGAAAGCCTTTGGTGTCCTGCTGGAGTACACTACTGAATAAAATATAAAAACTGGAGGATACTAAAAGGAAAAAATAAGAATTTACTTACCGATAATTCTATTTCTCGTAGTCCGTAGTGGATGCTGGGGACTCCGTCAGGACCATGGGGAATAGCGGCTCCGCAGGAGACAGGGCACAAAAGTAAAAGCTTTAGGATCAGGTGGTGTGCACTGGCTCCTCCCCCTATGACCCTCCTCCAAGCCTCAGTTAGGATACTGTGCCCGGACGAGCGTACACAATAAGGAAGGATTTTGAATCCCGGGTAAGACTCATACCAGCCACACCAATCACACTGTACAACCTGTGATCTGAACCCAGTTAACAGCATGATAACAGCGGAGCCTCTGAAAAGATGGCTCACAACAATAACCCGATTTTTGTAACAATAACTATGTACAAGTATTGCAGACAATCCGCACTTGGGATGGGCGCCCAGCATCCACTACGGACTACGAGAAATAGAATTATCGGTAAGTAAATTCTTATTTTCTCTGACGTCTTAAGTGGATGCTGGGGACTCCGTCAGGACCATGGGGATTATACCAAAGCTCCCAAACGGGCGGGAGAGTGCGGATGACTCTGCAGCACCGAATGAGAGAACTCCAGGTCCTCCTCAGTCAGGGTGTGCCCCTGACCAAGTATCAGCTCGGCAAAGTTGTAAAGCCGAGACCCCTCGGGCAGCCGCCCAAGATGAGCCCACCTTCCTTGTGGAATGGGCATTTACATATTTTGGCTGTGGCAGGCCTGCCACAGAATGTGCAAGCTGAATTGTACTACACATCCAACTAGCAATCGTCTGCTTAGAAGCAAGAGCACCCAGTTTGTTGGGTGCATACAGGATAACAGCAAGTCAGTTTTCCTGACTCCAGCCGTCCTGGAAACTATATTTTCAGGGCCCTGACAACATCTAGCAACTTGGAGTCCTCCAAGTCCCTAGTAGCCGCAGGTACCACAATAAGCTGGTTCGGGTGAAACACTGACCCCACCTTAGGGAGAAACTGGGGATGAGTCCGCAGCTCTGCCCTGTCCGAATGGACAATCAGATATGGGCTTTTTTGAAACAAACGCCGCCAATTCTGACACTCGCCTGGCCGAGGCCAGGGCCAACAGCATGGTCACTTTCCCTGTGAGATATTTCAAATTCACAGATTTGAGCGGTTTAAACCAATGTGATTTTAGGAATCCCAGAACTACGTTGAGATCCCACAGTGCCACTGGAGGCACAAAAGGGGGTTGTATATGCAGTACTCCCTTGACAAACTTCTGGACTTCAGGAACTGAAGCCAATTCTTTCTGGAAGAAAATCGACAGGGCCGAAATTTGAACCTTAATGGACCCCAATTTGAGGCCCATAGACACTCCTGTTTGCAGGAAATGCAGGAAACGACCGAGTTGAAATTTCTTCATGGGGCCTTCCTGGCCTCACACCACGCAACATATTTTCGCCACATGTGGTGATAATGTTGTGCGGTCACCTCCTTCCTGGCTTTGACCAGGTTAGGAATGACCTCTTCCGGAATGCCTTTTTCCCTTAGGATCCGGCGTTCAACCGCCATGCCGTCAAACGCAGCCGCGGTAAGTCTTGGAACAGACATGGTACTTGCTGAAGCAAGTCCCTTCTTAGCGGCAGAGGCCATGAGTCCTCTGTGAGCATCTCTTGTAGTTCCGGGTACCAAGTCCTTCTTGGCCAATCCGGAGCCACGAGTATAGTTCTTACTCCTCTACGTCTTATAATTCTCAATACCTTGGGTATGAGAAGCAGAGGAGGGAAGACATACACCGACTGGTACACCCACGGTGTTACCAGAACGTCCACAGCTATTGCCTGAGGGTCTTTAGACTGGCGCAATACTTGTCCAGTTTTTTGTTCAGGCGGGACGCCATCATGTCCACCTTTGGTCTTTTCCAACGGTTCACAATCATGTGGAAGACTTCCCGATGAAGTCCCCACTCTCCCGGGTGGAGGTTGTGCCTGCTGAGGAAGTCTGCTTCCCAGTTGTCCACTCCCGGAATGAACACTGCTGACAGTGCTATCACATGATTTTCCGCCCAGCGAAAAATCCTTGCAGTTTCTGCCATTGCCCTCCTGCTTCTTGTGCCGCCCTGTCTGTTTACGTGGGCGACTGCCGTGATGTTGTCCCACTGGATCAATACCGGCTGACCTTGAAGCAGAGGTCTTGCTAAGCTTAGAGCATTGTAAATTGCCCTTAGCTCCAGTATATTTATGTGGAGAAAAATCTCCAGACTTGATCACACTCCCTGGAAATTTTTTTCCTGTGTGACTGCTCCCCAGCCTCTCAGGCTGGCCTCCGTGGTCACCAGCATCCAATCCTGAATGCCGAATCTGCGGCCCTCTAGAAGATGAGCACTCTGTAACCACCACAGGAGAGACACCCTTGTCCTTGGAGATAGGGTTATCCGCTGATGCATCTGAAAATGCGATCCGGACCATTTGTCCAGCAGATCCCACTGAAAAGTTCTTGCGTGGAATCTGCCGAATGGAATCGCTTCGTAATAAGCCACCATTTTTCCCAGGACTCTTGTGCAATGATGCACTGACACTTTTCCTGGTTTTAGGAGGTTCCTGACTAGCTCGGATAACTCCCTGGCTTTCTCCTCCGGGAGAAACACCTTTTTCTGGACTGTGTCCAGAACCATCCCTAGGAACAGCAGACGCGTCGTCGGAAACGGCTGCGATTTTGGATATTTAGAATCCACCCGTGCTGTCGTAGAACTACTTGAGATAGTGCTACTCCGACTTCCAACTGTTCTCTGGACCTTGCCCTTATCAGGAGATCGTCCAAGTAAGGGATAATTAAGACGCCTTTTCTTTGAAGAAGAATCATCATTTCTGCCATTACTTTGGTAAAGACCCGGGGTGCCGTGGACAATCCAAACGGCAGCGTCTGAAACTGATAGTGACAGTTCCGTACCACGAACCTGAGGTACCCTTGGTGAGAAGGGCAATTTGGGACCTGGAGGTAAGCATCCTTGATGTCCAGGGACACCATATAGTTCCCTTCTTCCTGGTTCGCTATCACTGCTCTGAGTGACTCCATCTTGATTTGAACCTTTGTATGTAAGTGTTCAAAGATTTCCCATTTAGAATAGGTCTCACCGAGCCGTCTGGCTTCAGTACCACAATATAATGTGGAATAAATAAGATTTTACTTACCGATAAATCTATTTCTCGGAGTCCGTAGTGGATGCTGGGGTTCCTGAAAGGACCATGGGGAATAGCGGCTCCGCAGGAGACAGGGCACAAAAAGTAAAGCTTTTCCGATCAGGTGGTGTGCACTGGCTCCTCCCCCTATGACCCTCCTCCAGACTCCAGTTAGGTACTGTGCCCGGACGAGCGTACACAATAAGGGAGGATTTTGAATCCCGGGTAAGACTCATACCAGCCACACCAATCACACCGTACAACTTGTGATCTAAACCCAGTTAACAGTATGATAACAGCGGAGCCTCTGAAAGATGGCTTCCTTCAACAATAACCCGAATTAGTTAACAATAACTATGTACAACTTATGCAGATAATCCGCACTTGGGATGGGCGCCCAGCATCCACTACGGACTCCGAGAAATAGATTTATCGGTAAGTAAAATCTTATTTTCTCTATCGTCCTAGTGGATGCTGGGGTTCCTGAAAGGACCATGGGGATTATACCAAAGCTCCCAAACGGGCGGGAGAGTGCGGATGACTCTGCAGCACCGAATGAGAGAACTCCAGGTCCTCCTTAGCCAGAGTATCAAATTTGTAAAATTTTACAAACGTGTTCTCCCCTGACCACGTAGCTGCTCGGCAAAGTTGTAATGCCGAGACCCCTCGGGCAGCCGCCCAAGATGAGCCCACCTTCCTTGTGGAGTGGGCCTTTACAGATTTAGGCTGTGGCAAGCCTGCCACAGAATGTGCAAGTTGGATTGTGCTACAGATCCAACGAGCAATCGTCTGTTTAGACGCAGGAGCACCCATCTTGTTGGGTGCATACAATATAAACAACGAGTCAGATTTTCTGACTCCAGCTGTCCTTGCAATATATATTTTTAATGCTCTGACAACGTCCAGTAACTTGGAGTCCTCCAAGTCACTTGTAGCCGCAGGCACTACAATAGGCTGGTTCAGATGAAATGCTGACACCACCTTAGGGAGAAAATGCGGACGAGTCCGCAGTTCTGCCCTGTCCGAATGGAAAATCAGATATGGGCTTTTGTAAGATAAAGCTGCCAATTCTGACACTCTCCTGGCAGAAGCCAGGGCTAGAAGCATGGTCACTTTCCATGTGAGATATTTCAAATCCACCTTTTTTAGTGGTTCAAACCAATGAGATTTTAGGAAGTCCAAAACCACATTTAGATCCCACGGTGCCACTGGAGGCACCACAGGAGGCTGTATATGCAGCACTCCCTTAACAAAGGTCTGGACTTCAGGGACTGAAGCCAATTCTTTTTGAAAGAAAATCGACAGGGCCGAAATTTGAACCTTAATAGATCCCAATTTGAGACCCATTGACAATCCTGATTGCAGGAAATGTAGGAATCGACCCAGTTGAAATTCCTCCGTCGGAGCACTCCGATCTTCGCACCACGCAACATATTTTCGCCAAATTCGGTGATAATGTTGCACGGTTACTTCCTTCCTTGCTTTAATCAAAGTAGGAATGACTTCTTCCGGCATGCCTCTTTCCTTTAGGATCCGGCGTTCAACCGCCATGCCGTCAAACGCAGCCGCGGTAAGTCTTGAAACAGACAGGGACCCTGCTGAAGCAAGTCCCTCCTAAGAGGTAGAGGCCACGGATCTTCCGTGATCATCTCTTGAAGTTCCGGGTACCAAGTCCTCCTTGGCCAATCCGGAACCACTAGTATCGTTCTTACGCCTCTTTGCCGTATAATTCTCAATACTTTTGGTATGAGAGGCAGAGGAGGAAACACATACACCGACTGGTACACCCAAGGCGTTACCAGCGCGTCCACAGCTATTGCCTGCGGATCTCTTGACCTGGCGCAATACCTGTCCAGTTTTTTGTTGAGGCGAGACGCCATCATGTCCACCATTGGTCTTTCCCAACGGGTTACCAGCATGTGGAAGACTTCTGGATGAAGTCCCCACTCTCCCGGGTGAAGATCGTGTCTGCTGAGGAAGTCTGCTTCCCAGTTGTCCACTCCCGGGATGAACACTGCTGACAGTGCTATCACATGATTCTCTGCCCAGCGAAGAATCCTTGCAGCTTCTGCCATTGCCCTCCTGCTTCTTGTGCCGTCCTGTCTGTTCACATGGGCGACTGCCGTGATGTTGTCCGACTGGATCAATACCGGTTTTCCCTGAAGCAGAGGTTCTGCCTGGTTTAGAGCATTGTATATTGCTCTTAGTTCCAGAATGTTTATGTGAAGAGACGTTTCCAGGCTCGTCCATACTCCCTGGAAGTTTCTTCCTTGTGTGACTGCTCCCCAGCCTCTCAGGCTGGCGTCCGTGGTCACCAGGATCCAATCCTGTATGCCGAATCTGCGGCCCTCCAATAGATGAGCACTCTGCAACCACCACAGAAGAGACACCCTTGTCCTTGGAGACAGGGTTATCCGTAGGTGCATCTGAAGATGCGACCCTGACCATTTGTCCAACAGATCCCTTTGGAAAATTCTTGCGTGGAATCTGCCGAATGGAATCGCTTCGTAAGAAGCCACCATTTTTCCCAGGACTCTTGTGCATTGATGTACAGACACCTTTCCTGGTTTTAGGAGGTTCCTGACAAGCTCGGATAACTCCTTGGCTTTTTCCTCCGGGAGAAAAACCTTTTTCTGAACCGTGTCCAGAATCATCCCTAGGAACAGCAGACGAGTTGTCGGCATTAACTGGGATTTTGGAATATTCAGAATCCACCCGTGCTGTTTTAGCACTTCTTGAGACAGTGCTAATCCCATCTCTAGCTGTTCTCTGGACCTCGCCCTTATTAGGAGATCGTCCAAGTATGGGATAATTAATACGCCTTTTCTTCGAAGAAGAATCATCATCTCGGCCATTACCTTTGTAAAGATCCGAGGTGCCGTGGACAATCCGAACGGCAGCGTCTGAAACTGATAGTGACAGTTTTGTACAACGAACCTGAGGTACCCCTGGTGTGAGGGGTAAATTGGAACGTGGAGATACGCATCCTTGATGTCCAAGGATACCATAAAGTCCCCCTCTTCCAGGTTCGCTATCACTGTTCTGAGTGACTCCATTTTGAACTTGAACTTCTTTATGTACAGGTTCAAGGACTTCAGATTTAGAATAGGCCTTACCGAGCCATCCGGCTTCGGTACCACAAAAAGAGTGGAATAATACCCCTTCCCTTGTTGCAGAAGAGGTACCTTGACTATCACCTGCTGAGAGTACAGCTTGTGAATGGCTTCCAACACCGTCTCCCTTTCGGAGGGGGACGTTGGTAAAGCAGACCTCAGGAAACGGCGAGGTGGATCTGTCTCTAATTCCAACCTGTATCCCTGAGATATTATCTGCAGGATCCAGGGATCTACTTGCGAGTGAGCCCACTGCGCGCTGTAATTTTTGAGACGACCGCCCACCGTCCCCGAGTCCGCTTGAGAAGCCCCAGCGTCATGCTGAGGCTTTTGTAGAAGCCGGGGAGGGCTTCTGATCCTGGGAAGGAGCTGCGTGTTGCTGTCTCTTCCCTCGACCTTTGCCTCGTGGCAAATATGAATAGCCCTTTGCTCTCTTATTTTTAAAGGAACGAAAGGGCTGCGGTTGAAAAGTCGGTGCCTTTTTCTGTTGGGGAGTGACTTGAGGTAGAAAGGTGGATTTCCCGGCTGTAGCCGTGGCCACCAAATCTGATAGACCGACTCCAAATAACTCCTCCCCCTTATACGGCAAAACTTCCATATGCCGTTTTGAATCCGCATCGCCTGTCCACTGTCGCGTCCATAAAGCTCTTCTGGCCGAAATGGACATAGCACTTACCCGTGATGCCAGTGTGCATATATCCCTCTGTGCATCACGCATATAAAGAAATGCATCCTTTATTTGTTCTAACGACAGTAAAATATTGTCCCTGTCCAGGGTATCAATATTTTCAATCAGGGATTCTGACCAAACTACCCCCGCACTGCCCATCCAGGCAGTTGCTACAGCTGGTCGTAGTATAACACCTGCATGTGTGTATATACTTTTTTGGATATTTTCCATCCTCCTATCTGATGGATCTTTAAGTGCGGCCGTCTCAGGAGAGGGTAACGCCACTTGTTTAGATAAGCGTGTTAGCGCCTTGTCCACCCTAGGAGGTGTTTCCCAGCGCTCCCTAACCTCTGGCGGGAAAGGGTATAATGCCAATAATTTCTTTGAAATTATCAGCTTTTTATCAGGGGCAACCCACGCTTCATTACACACGTCATTTAGTTCTTCTGATTCAGGAAAAACTATAGGTAGTTTTTTCATACCCCACATAATACCCTGTTTAGTGGTACCTGTAGTATCAGCTAAATGTAACGCCTCCTTCATTGCCAAAATCATATAACGTGTGGCCCTACTGGAAAATACGGTTGATTCGTCACCGTCACCACTGGAGTCATCGCCTGTGTCTGGGTCTGTGTCGACCGACTGAGGCAAAGGGCGTTTCACAGCCCCTGACGGTGTTTGAGTCGCCTGGACAGGCACTAATTGATTGTCCGGCCGTCTCATGTCGTCAAACGACTGCTTTAGCGTGTTGACACTATCCCGTAGTTCCATAAATAAAGGCATCCATTCTGGTGTCGACCCCCTAGGAGGTGACATCCCCATATTTGGCAATTGCTCCGCCTCCACACCAATATCGTCCTCATACATGTCGACACACACGTACCGACACACAGCAGACACACAGGGAATGCTCCTAATGAAGACAGGACCCACTAGCCCTTTGGGGAGACAGAGGGAGAGTTTGCCAGCACACACCAAAAGCGCTATATATATATCAGGGATAGCCTTATAATAAGTGCTCCCCTATAGCTGCTTTGTTATATAAAAATATCGCCATAAATTTGCCCCCCCTCTCTGTTTTACCCTGTTTCTGTAGTGCAGTGCAGGGGAGAGACCTGGGAGCCGTCCTGACCAGCGGAGCTGTGAGAGGAAATGGCGCCGTGTGCTGAGGAGATAGGCCCCGCCCCTTTTCCGGCGGGCTCGTCTCCCGCTATTTTGAGAAATCAGGCAGGGGTTAAATATCTCCATATAGCCTCTAGGGCTATATGTGAGGTATTTTTAGCCTTTATAGGTACTCATTTTGCCTCCCAGGGCGCCCCCCTCCCAGCGCCCTGCACCCTCAGTGACTGCCGTGTGAAGTGTGCTGAGAGGAAAATGGCGCACAGCTGCAGTGCTGTGCGCTACCTTTAGAAGACTGCAGGAGTCTTCAGCCGCCGATTCTGGACCTCTTCTGTCTTCAGCATCTGCAAGGGGGCCGGCGGCGCGGCTCCGGTGACCATCCAGGCTGTACCTGTGATCGTCCCTCTGGAGCTTGATGTCCAGTAGCCAAGAAGCCAATCCATCCTGCACGCAGGTGAGTTGACTCCTTCTCCCCTCAGTCCCTCGCTGCAGTGATCCTGTTGCCAGCAGGAATCACTGTAACATAAAAAACCTAGCTAAACTTTCTCTAAGCAGCTCTTTAGGAGAGCCACCTAGATTGCACCCTTCTCGGCCGGGCACAAAAATCTAACTGGAGTCTGGAGGAGGGTCATAGGGGGAGGAGCCAGTGCACACCACCTGATCGGAAAAGCTTTACTTTTTGTGCCCTGTCTCCTGCGGAGCCGCTATTCCCCATGGTCCTTTCAGGAACCCCAGCATCCACTAGGACGATAGAGAAATACCCCTTCCCTTGTTGTAGGAGGGGTACTTTGATTATCACCTGCTGGGAATACAGCTTGTGAATTGTTTCCAATACTGCCTCCCTGTCGGAGGAAGACGTTGGTAAAGCAGACATCAGGAGCCTGCGAGGGGGAGACGTCTCGAATCTCCAGTCTGTACCCTTGGGATACTACTTGTAGGATCCAGGGGTCCACTTGCGAGTGAGCCCACTACGCGCTGAAACTCTTGAGACTACCCCCCACCGCACTTGAGTCCGCTTGTACGGCCCCAGCGTCATGCTGAGGACTTGGCAGAAGCTGTGGAGGGCTTCTGTTCCTGGGAATGGGCTGCCTGCTGCAGTCTTCTTCCCTTTCCTCTATCCCTGGGCAGATATGACTGGCCTTTTGCCCGCTTGCCCTTATGGGGACGAAAGGACTGAGGCTGAAAAGACGGTGTCTTTTTCTGCTGAGATGTGATTTGGGGTAAAAAAGGTGGATTTTCCAGCTGTTGCCGAGGCCACCAGGTCCGATGGACCGACCCCAAATAACTCCTCCCCTTTATACGGCAATACTTCCATGTGCCGTTTGGAATCTGCATCACCTGACCACTGTCGTGTCCATAAACATCTTCTGGCAGATATGGACATCGCACTTACTCTTGATGCCAGAGTGCAAATATCCCTCTGTGCATCTCGCATATATAGAAATGCATCCGTTAAATGCTCTATAGTCAATAAAATACTGTCCCTGTCAAGGGTATCAATATTTTCAGTCAGGGAATCCGACCAAGCCACCCCAGCGCTGCACATCCAGGCTGAGGCGATCGCTGGTCGCAGTATAACACCAGTATGTGTGTATATACCTTTTTAGGATATTTTCCAGCCTCTCAGCTGGCTCCTTGAGGGCGGCCCTATCTGGAGACGGTACCTCCACTTGTTTTGATAAGCGTGTGAGCGCCTTATCCACCCTAAAGGGTGTTTCCCAACGCGCCCTAACTTCTGGCGGGAAAGGGTATACCGCCAATAATTTTCTATCGGGGGAAACCCACGCATCATCACACACTTCATTTAATTTATCTGATTCAGGAAAAACTACAGGTAGTTTTTTCACACCCCACATAATACCTTCTTGTGGTACTTGTAGTATCAGAAATATGTAACACCTCCTTCATTGCCCTTAACATGTAACGTGTGGCCCTAAAGGAAAATACGTTTGTTTCTTCACCGTCGACACTGGAGTCAGTGTCCGTGTCTGTGTCGACCGACTGAGGTAAATGAGCGTTTTACAGCCCCTGACGGTGTTTGAGACGCCTGGACAGGTACTAATTTGTTTGCCGACCTTGCAGCGTGTTGACATTATCACGTAATTCCTTAAATAAGCCATCCATTCCGGTGTCGACTCCCTAGAGAGTGACATCACCATTTCAGGCAATTGCTCCGCCTCCTCACCAACATCGTCCTCATACATGTCGACACACACGTACCGACAAACACAGCACACACACAGGGAATGCTCTGATAGAGGACAGGACCCCACTAGCCCTTTGGGGAGACAGAGGGAGAGTTTGCCAGCACACACCAAAAACGCTATAATTATACAGGGACAACCTTTATATAAGTGTTTTTCCCTTATAGCATTTTAATATATATATATATACACATATCGCCAAATAAGTGCCCCCCCTCTCTGTTTTAACCCTGTTTCTGTAGTGCAGTGCAGGGGAGAGCCTGGGAGCCTTCCCACCAGCATTTCTGTTAGGGAAAATGGCGCTGTGTGCTGAGAATAGGCCCCGCCCCCTTTTCGGCGGGCTTCTTCTCCCGTTTTTCTGAGACCTGGCAGGGGTTAAATACATCCATATAGCCCCCAGGGGCTATATGTGATGTATTTTTAGCCAGAATAAGGTACTATCATTGCTGCCCAGGGCGCCCCCCCCAGCGCCCTGCACCCTCAGTGACCGCTGCTATGAAGTGTGCTGACAACAATGGCGCACAGCTGCAGTGCTGTGCGCTACCTTATGAAGACTGAAGAGTCTTCTGCCGCCGTTTCTGGACCTTCACTTTTCGGCATCTGCAAGGGGGGTCGGCGGCGCGGCTCCGGGACGAACCCCAGGGTGAGACCTGTGTTCCGACTCCCTCTGGAGCTAATGGTGTCCAGTAGCCTAAGAAGCCAATCCATCCTGCACGCAGGTGAGTTCACTTCTCTCCCCTAAGTCCCTCGTAGCAGTGAGCCTGTTGCCAGCAGGACTCACTGAAAATAAAAAACCTAACAAACTTTTACTCTAAGCAGCTCTTTAGGAGAGCCACCTAGATTGCACCCTTCTCGGCCGGGCACAAAAATCTAACTGGGGCTTGGAGGAGGGTCATAGGGGGAGGAGCCAGTGCACACCACCTGATCCTAAAGCTTTTACTTTTGTGCCCTGTCTCCTGCGGAGCCGCTATTCCCCATGGTCCTGACGGAGTCCCCAGCATCCACTTAGGACGTCAGAGAAAACAGTGTTCCAGAACTACAGGTTTGAATGCCACATTCAACCATATTTGCCATTATAAACATATTCCCTTGATTCCCAAGTGTTACATATAATGGAGTATTTCGCCAAGGTTATCTGTCACATACATGAATAACATCTTCTCCGATGAAGAATATCAAGCAAACAATGAAGCAGATTTCAAAACACATGAAATCAAAAGCATTGAGATCACAAGGGTTCCAGGTGCTACGACTTCTGGAAGGAAGACTTTGCATGGGTGTGTGAGTTAATGCAAACAAAAAACAAAGCCCATATTTTATTCTAAATATGTGGTTTGATAGAAATAAACATAATGAAATAAAATAGACATAAAAATATATGAAAAAGTTATTACTAATGGAATATAAATTTGTATTTGCCCAATGTTGAGATTGTTCAAAAAACAGGGATAATATAGTACACAGCAGGATACCACTGGGAGAGCAACGAAATTCTCTGTCCTATGTGAACTACACTACAAGAACATTGCAGAGCACCCAAGTGCATTCCAGCTCAATTCCGGTCTTCAGAGCACTCCGGTTCCAAACCTGTGTTTAAATCTATTCCAGTTCTATCCCTGTCTCCAGAGCATACCGGTACAATCCCGCTGACCAAGAGTATATTATTCCTAGGAGTATCACTTCTGGAAGAGCTGCAGGAAGCAGGCACACAATCAGTCTTATTTCCAGCACCAGTCTCTAACTATCCAACCGTGACGTATGAGAAAGAACTAGATTATACCACCCAGCTTCTGCCTGGCTCCGCTAGCTCCGTTCCAGTCAAGACTTCTAATCTGGTTCCACAAACACACACATCTGTGGCACTGATCAATTGCTGTGGGAATCTTCTCTCCCCTTGTCCTTTTTAGTTTTGAGACATCTCCCCATCAGTAACAATACATCTAACTTGCCTCCACACTAAGCACAGGGCCAAAACACATTTGCATAAGGCATACAATTTTCTTCCTTGAATAAAATGAAATGTTGCAATTTAATTCTTACATGAAAAAAAAAAAATTATTGAAAAAAAAATACTAGATGAGCAAAAGATGATCATGTCCCCCAATGTAAAATACTACATTACAACTAAAAGTATAAGCATCTATATATTTTTTTAATCTCCTCCATTCAAGAGTCTCACTTAACAAAATGTAAACCCATGACATATAAGAGGATTGTAAAGATAAATACACTTAGATGTCTGATGTAACCTTTAGACTTCCTTAAATTGAAACAAATATAAAATTCAAGAACATAGTTATTGAAGAACTAAACAATTGCAAACTAAAAGAGGATTTTGGAAAACGACAAAGTACCTGGCTGCTGTCAAAAGCTGGTTCTCCACCTCCATCTTCTTCCAAAGAGGCCTGATAATTTTGCAGTAAATCTTTAGTGAGAGCAGAGGCTAGAAAGTCCTTGGGTAGTGAGAAGACACCAGATTCTCTCTTTGGGGGGCTTGAAGAAGCAGCCTTATCTCTGTTAGTGTTTAACTGTAGTGGTAGGAAATTAAATGGCTTCCGGTTCTCAGCAGGTTGACGTTTATTGTTTGCGGCTGTTGCTCTGCCTTGGGAGTCACTGCCGATGCTCCTCTATAAATTAATAAATAAAAGTCATAAACTAAAATTTAGAGCACATAGAGAAGTTCCTAAAACAGTCAACACAACGCAATTACCTCTATGTTGAAAAGAACCCGTTTTGAAGCAGCATAAATAAAAGGGAAAGAAAGGACAAGCTATTTTATGCACAGATCACATGAAACCCATATAAAAAGAGCACACCTGATCCAAGTCACCAAAATTGATTTTCTGCTTTAGTCTTTCCAATTCTGCCTGTTCTGGGACAGACATTTGTGACATGTATCTGGTATGTGGAAACGTATGTGGTGTTCTTGTTCTCCTACGACCAACACCTGGAGAGGACCCTGGGGAGATGTCATTTGTAAGTCTTGTCTCACATTCCATGCCAAACTTTTTCTTGTTTTTCTCAGATGATCTGTTGGCTTTCTTTTGCCCACTCCAATCCTGAGCATATAAAAAAAAAAAGGGAAAAAGTCCATATATTAAGAATTTCAGAATTAATGAATAGGCTTTGATCGCATGCATAAACAGCAGAAGGAATTTACTTAATATCTACTGCAGACTGAAATCAACTTTAATCTCTTCATGCCTTCAAAAAACTTTTATAAAATACTTGTATTTAGAAAAAAAAAATTATAATATAATATAATATATATATATATATATATATATATCTCCTTTGAATGGGCGGCCCTCAGAGACTTGAAAACAGAGTTTAAGGTGCAAAAAAAGACCCCACTGGGCCAATTTATTAGTAACGTTTCGGGGTATAGTTCCCCTTCCTCAGGATGCTGGGTACTCCGTAAGGACCATGGGGAATAAACGGCCTCGGCAGGAGACATGGGCACTTTAAGAGAGAATTTATATTCTGGTGTGCTCTGGCTCCTCCCTCTGTCCCTCCTCCAGACCTCAGTTAGGGAAACTGTGCCCGGAAGAGCTGACATTACAAGGAAAGGATTTGGAATCCAGGGTAAGACTCATACCAGCCACACCAATCACACCGTACAACTCGTGATAACTATACCCAGTTAACAGTATGAATAACAACTGAGCCTCACTGAACAGATGGCTCATAACAATAACCCTTTACTTAAGCAATAACTATATACAAGTATTACAGACAATCCGCCCTTGGGACGGGCTCCCAGCATCCACTACGGACTACGAGAAATAGAATTACCGGTGAGTAAATTCTTATTTTCTCTGAAGCTCCCAAATGGGCGGGAGAGTGCGGATGACTCTGCAGCACCGAATGAGCAAACTCAAGGTCCTCCTCAGCCAGGGTATCAAACTTGTAGAATTTTGCAAACGTGTTTGATCCCGACCAGGTAGCAGCTCGGCAAAGTTGTAAAGCAGAGACCCCTCGGGCAGCCGCCCAAGAAGAGCCCACCTTCCTCGTGGAATGGGCTTTGACTGATTTAGAATGCGGCAGTCCAGCCGCAGAATGTGCAAGTTGAATTGTGCAACAGATCCAGCGAGCAATAGTCTGCTTAGAAGCAGGAGCACCCAGCTTGTTGGGTGCATGCAGGATAAACAGCGATTCAGTTTTTCTGACTCTAGCCGTCCTGGAAACAGATTTTCAGGGCCCGGACTACGTCCAGCAACTTGGAAGCCTCCAAGTCCCGAGTAGCCGCAGGCACCACAATAGGTTGGTTCAAATGAAACGCTGATACCACCTTAGGGAGAAATTGGGGACGAGTCCTCAATTCTGCCCTGTCCATATGGAAGATCAGATAGGGGCTTTTACATGACAAAGCCGCCAATTCTGACACACGCCTAGCCGAAGCCAAGGCCAAAAGCATGACCACTTTCCACGTGAGATATTTCAACTCCACGGTCTGAAGCGACTCAAACCAATGTGATTTTAGGAAATCCAACACAACGTTGAGATCCCAAGGTGCCACTGGGGGCACAAAAGGGGGCTGAATATGCAGCACACCCTTAACAAACGTCTGAACTTCAGGCAGTGAAGCCAGCTCTTTCTGAAAGAAAATAGACAGGGCCGAAATCTGGACTTTAATGAATCCCAATTTTAGGCCCATAGTCACTCCTGACTGTAGGAAGTGCAGAAATCGACCCAGCTGAAATTCTTCTGTTGGGGCCTTCATAGCCTCACACCAAGCAACATATTTTCGCCATATGCGGTGATAATGTTTTGCTGTCACATCCTTCCTAGCTTTTATCAGCGTAGGAATGACTTCAACTGGAATGCCCTTTTCCATCAGGATCCGGCGTTCAACCGCCATGCCGTCAAACGCAGCCGCGGTAAGTCTTGGAACAGACAGGGCCCCTGCTGTAGCAGGTCCAGTCTGAGAGGCAGAGGCCAAGGGTCCTCTGAGATCATTTCTTGCAGTTCCGGGTACCAAGTCCTTCTTGGCCAATCCGGAACGACGAGAATAGTTCTTACTCCTCTCTTTCTTATTATCCTCAGTACCTTTGGTATGAGAGGAAGAGGAGGGAACACAGAAACCGACTGGTACACCCACGGTGTCACTAGAGCGTCCACAGCTATCGCCTGAGGGTCCCTTGACCTGGCGCAATATCTTTCTAGCTTTTTGTTTAGGCGGGACGCCATCATGTCCACCTGTGGCCTTTCCCAACGGTTTACAATCATTTGGAAGACTTCTGGATGAAGTCCCCACTCTCCCGGGTGGAGGTCGTGCCTGCTGAGGAAGTCTGCTTCCCAGTTGTCCACTCCCGGAATGAACACTGCTGACAGTGCTAACACATGATTTTCCGCCCATCGGAGAATCCTTGTGGCTTCTGCCATCGCCATCCTGCTTCTTGTGCCGCCCTGCCGGTTTACATGGGCGACCGCCGTGATGTTGTCTGACTGAATCAGCGCCGGCTGGTTTTGAAGCAGTGGTCTTGCCTGACTTAGGGCATTGTAAATGGCCCTTAGTTCCAGAATATTTGTGTAGGGAAGCTTCCTGACTCGACCATTGTCCTTGGAAGTTTCTTCCCTGAGTGACTGCCCGCCAACCTCGGAGGCTGGCATCCGTGGTCACCAGGACCCAGTCCTGTATGCCGAATCTGCGGCCCTCAAGTAGATGAGCACTCTGCAGCCACCACAGCAGAGACACCCTGGCCCTCGGGGACAGGGTGATCAGCCGATGCATCTGAAGATGCGATCCGGACCACTTGTCCAACAGATCCCACTGAAAGATCCGTGCATGGAATCTGCCGAATGGAATTGCCTCGTAAGAAGCTACCATCTTTCCCAGGACTCGCGTGTAGTGATGCACAGACACCTGTTTTTGTTTTAGGAGGTCTCTGACCAGAGATGACAACTCCTTGGCCTTCTCCTCCGGGAGAAACACCTTCTTCTGTTCTGTGTCCAGAATCATACCCAGGAACAGCAGACGC
Organism: Pseudophryne corroboree; assembly: GCF_028390025.1. Taxonomy (NCBI): domain Eukaryota; kingdom Metazoa; phylum Chordata; class Amphibia; order Anura; family Myobatrachidae; genus Pseudophryne; species Pseudophryne corroboree. The sequence goes on from NC_086444.1 coordinate 1,045,668,781, forward strand.
GTCGTAGGAACCAGCTGCGACTTCGGGATATTCAGAATCCAGCCATGCTGTTGTAGCACTTCCTGAGATAGTGCTACTCCGACCAACAACTGCTCCCTGGACCTCGCCTTTATAAGGAGATCGTCCAAGCACGGGATAATTATAACTCCCTTCTTTCGAAGGAGTATCATCATTTCGGCCATTACTTTGGTAAATACCCTCGGTGCCGTGGACAGACCAAACGGCAACGTCTGGAATTGGTAATGGCAGTCCTGTACCACAAAACGGAGGTACACCTGGTGAGGTGGGTAAATGGGGACATGTAGGTAAGCATCCTTGATGTCCAGTGATACCATGTAATACCCCTCTTCCAGGCTTGCAATAACCGCTCTGAGCGATTTCATTTTGAACTTGAACTTCCTTATATAAGTGTTCAAGGATTTCAAATTTAGAATGGGCCTCACCGAACCGTCTGGTTTCGGTACCACAAACATTGTGGAATAGTAACCCCGTCCCTGTTGAAGGAGGGGAACTTTTATTATCACCTGCTGGAGGTACAGCTTCTGAATTGCCGCCAGTACTACCTCCCTGTCCTGGGGAGTAGCTGGCAAGGCTGATTTGAGGTAACGGCGAGGGGGAGACGTCTCGAATTCCAGCTTGTATCCCTGAGATACCACTTGTAGAACCCAGAGATCCACCCGTGAGCGAACCCACTGGTCGCTGAAATTCCGGAGACGGGCCCCCACCGCACCTGGCTCCACCAGTGGAGCCCCAGCGTCATGCAGTGGACTTAGTGGAAGCAGGGGAGGATTTTTGTTCTTGGGAACTGGCTGTATGGTGCAGCTTTTTCCCTCTACCCCTGCCTCTGGGCAGAAAGGACGCGCCTTTAACCCGCTTGCCTTTCTGGGGCCGAAAGGACTGTACCTGATAATACGGTGCTTTCTTAGGCTGTGAGGGAACCTGAGGTAAAAATGTCGACTTCCCAGCTGTTGCTGTGGAAACGAGGTCCGTGTAAAACCTTCCACATATCCATCCACTCTGGTGTCGATCCCGCAGGGGGTGACATCACATTTATCGGCACCTGCTCCGCCTCCACATAAGCCTCCTCATCAAACATGTCGACACAGCCGTACCGACACACCGCACACACACAGGGAATGTTCTGACTGAGGACAGGACCCCACAAAGTCCTTTGGAGAGACAGAGAGAGAGAGTATGCCAGCACACACCACAGCGCTATATATTCAGGGATTTACACTAACACAAAGTGATTTTTCCCTATAGCTGCTTTACATACACAGTTTGCGCCTAAATTTAGTGCCCCCCTCTCTTTTTGACCCTTTGAGCCTGGAAACTGCAGGGGATAGCCTGGGGAGCTGTCTTCCAGCGGAGCTGTGAAGAGGAAATGGCGCCAGTGTGCTGAGGGAGATAGCCCCGCCCCCTTATCGGCGGACTTCTCCCGCTCTTATAGTAATATTATGGCAGGGGATTTTTGCACATATATAGTTTTTTTAGACTATATTATGTGCTGTTTGCCAATGTAAGGTACTCTAATTGCTGCCCAGGGCGCCCCCCCCCCCCCCAGCGCCCTGCACCCATCAGTGACCGGAGTATGTGGTGTGCATAGGGAGCAATGGCGCACAGCTGCAGTGCTGTGCGCTACCTTAATGAAGACCGGAGTCTTCAGCCGCCGATTTCCAGGATGTTCTTCTTGCTTCTGGCTCTGCAAGGGGGACGGCGGCGCGGCTCCGGGACCGGACGACCGAGGCTGGGCCTGTGTTCGATCCCTCTGGAGCTAATGGTGTCCAGTAGCCTAGAAGCCCAAGCTAGCTGCAAGCAGGTAGGTTCGCTTCTCTCCCCTAAGTCCCTCGTAGCAGTGAGTCTGTTGCCAGCAGATCTCACTGAAAATAAAAAAACCTAACAAATACTTTCTTTACTAGAAGCTCAGGCGAGCCCCTAGTGTGCAACCAGCTCGAGCCGGGCACAGATTCTAACTGAGGTCTGGAGGAGGGGCATAGAGGGAGGAGCCAGTGCACACCAGATAGGACCTAATCTTTCTTTTAGAGTGCCCAGTCTCCAGCGGAGCCCGTCTATTCCCCATGGTCCTTATATATATAAAAACAAAAAAGCAGGCGTTTCACATAACAAAGCCACTTTGGAACTGAGTACTTATGATACTAAGCACCATTCTAAGCGCCATTCTACTGCTATTATTCAGAAGAGTTCATTTGGATACTGTGTCACATTTGAAAAACCTACTGACACTGTTTCAATTTCATACTGGCTTTCCTGGAACGTTACAATGTACGCTCTGTAATAGAAACCTTGCCCTTTACAGGATCGCCGGGGACATACTAACAGGTGCTTTTCTGAATATTTTTTAACTTAATTACTTGTGATTATTGTTTTTACACTGGTATATGTTTTATATGTACTATTTTATTTATTAGTATTTGAAAATTTGTGAGTTATACTATCACTCTGCGCTCACTCCCTATGGCTTATACTAGTCGTTACATGGTAACTCATGTTACAAAGTGACATAGCACAGTTTTTTAAAAGCATGACCAGTCTTATTTTCTCTAATAAAATCAATTTCATGTAAATTCCTTTTGCTGTTGATAGCCATGCATATACTTGCTACTGTATGTCACTTTGAAAAGCGAGTTACAATGGATCAACCATTCAGAACCTATTTGGCTTTAAATTAGGAAGAATTAAGCTTTTACATTGTATTTATACCACCAAGCCTGAATTCCCCCATAATATGTTTGGAAAACTTGAGGTTAGAGGTTGAGAACCACTGGTATATACCATCAAATAATCCAGTTGTGTCTCTCCATAAAGGTTTCTAATAATTGGGAATATTAACTTGAGGATCCTGCAGGATATACTGTACTTTAAACACTTAGGAAATATTTTTTTTTTTAATGTACCCAAATTGTTAAGGGAAAAAAATCATATCATCGGATTTTGAAAATAGCTATTTAAACCATATGCAGTATAATTTATTAACAAATATGCAGATTTGTTAATAAAATGTAACTGAATAAGGGTTAAAGAGCTATTTGCACACACTCTATAATATATATATATATATATATATATATATATATATATATATATATATATATATATATATATATATATATATATATATATATATATATATATATATAAAGCAACCAGGGTTGTCTGCACTCACAGTAAAATAAAATTTGCTGGGGTGTCACTCAAGTTCATTAGAGCCAGGCATCTACCTTTTTCCATGAGCATATATGTCTTTGTATAGAGTGCACTCACCAGACTGTTATTAGAGCCAGCAGGATTTTTATTCAGACATCAGGTAAATTGGTGTGTGATGTTTACCTGATGTCTGAACAAAAATCCTGCTGGCTCTAATAACAGTCTGGTGAGTGCACTCTATACAAAGACATATATATATATATATATATATATATATATATATGTGAGAGTGTGAGTGTGTGTGTGTGTATTTTTTATAGATAGAGAGATAGAGAGATAGAGAGGTTATCTTTAAGACCCTAATGAGGATCTCAAATAGAGGGCACTCACCAATCCATTTCCATAGATAAAAAAAAAGAATTTACTCACCGGTAATTCTATTTCTCGTAGTCCGTAGTGGATGCTGGGACTCCGTAAGGACCATGGGGAATAGCATAGCGGCTCCGCAGGAGAATGGGCACAACTGTAAAGAAAGCTTTAGACTACTGGTGTGCACTGGCTCCTCCCACTATGACCCTCCTCCAGACTTCAGTTAGGATACTGTGCCCGGAAGAGCTGACACAATAAGGAAGGATTTTGAATCCCGGGTAAGACTCATACCAGCCACACCAATCACACGTATAACTCGTGACCCAGTTAACAGTATAACAACTACTGAGCCTCTCAACAGATGGCTCAACAATAACCCTTTAGTTAAACAATAACTATATACAAGTATTGCAGACAATCCGCACTTGGGATGGGCGCCCAGCATCCACTACGGACTACGAGAAATAGAATTACCGGTGAGTAAATTCTTATTTTCTCTGACGTCCTAAGTGGATGCTGGGACTCCGTAAGGACCATGGGGATTATACCAAAGCTCCCAAACGGGCGGGAGAGTGCGGATGACTCTGCAGCACCGAATGGGCAAACTCTAGGTCCTCCTCAGCCAGGGTGTCAAACTTGTAGAATTTTGCAAATGTGTTTGACCCCGACCAAGTAGCTGCTCGGCAAAGTTGTAGAGCCGAGACCCCTCGGGCAGCCGCCCAAGAAGAGCCCACCTTCCTCGTGGAATGGGCTTTCACTGATTTAGGATGCGGTAGTCCAGCCGCAGAATGTGCAAGCTGAATCGTACTACAGATCCAGCGAGCAATAGTCTGCTTTGAAGCAGGTGCACCCAACTTGTTGGGCGCATACAGGATAAATAGCGAGTCAGTCTTTCTGACTCCAGCTGTCCTGGAAACATAGACTTTCAGGGCCCTGACTACGTCCAACAACTTGGAAGCCTCCAAGTCTTTAGTTGCCGCAGGCACCACGATAGGTTGGTTCAGATGAAAAGCTGATACCACTTTAGGGAGAAACTGGGGAAGAGTCCTCAATTCTGCCCTATCCATATGGAAAATCAGATAAGGGCTTTTACATGACAAAGCCGCCATTCTGATTCACGTCTGGCCGAAGCCAAGGCCAACAACATGAACACTTTCCACGTGAGATATTTCAAATCCACGGTTTTTAGTGGCTCAAACCAATGTGACTTTAGGAAATCCAACACTACGTTGAGATCCCAAGGTGCCACTGGAGGCACAAAAGGGGGCTGAATATGCAGCACTCCCTTAACAAAAGTCTGAACTTCAGGTAGTGAAGCCAGTTCTCTCTGGAAGAAAATCGATAGAGCCGAAATCTGGACCTTAATGGAACCCAATTTTAGGCCCATAGTCACCCCTGACTGCAGGAAGTGCAGAAATCGACCTAGCTGAAATTCCTCCGTTGGGGCCTTCCTGGCATCACACCACGCAACATATTTTCGCCAAATGCGGTGATAATGGTTTGCGGTCACTTCTTTCCTAGCTTTAATCAGCGTAGGAATGACTTCCTCCGGAATGCCCTTTTCCTTCAGGATCCGGTGTTCAACCGCCATGCCGTCAAACGCAGCCGCGGTAAGTCTTGGAACAGACAGGGCCCCTGCTGTAGCAGGTCCTATCTGAGCGGCAGAGGCTATGGTCCTCTGAGATCATTTCTTGAAGTACCGGGTACCAAGCTCTTCTTGGCCAATCCGGAACAAAGAGTATAGTTCTTACTCCTCTTCTCCTTATTATCCTCAGTACCTTTGGTATGAGAGGAAGAGGAGGGAACACATAAACCGACCGGTACACCCACGGTGGTGTCACTAGAGCGTCCACAGCGATCGCCTGAGGGTCTCTCGACCTGGCGCAGTATCTTTCTAGCTTTTTGTTTAGGCGGGACGCCATCATGTCCACCTGTGGCCTTTCCCAACGGTTTACAATCATTTGGAAGACTTCTGGATGAAGTCCCCACTCTCCCGGGTGGAGGTCGTGCCTGCTGAGGAAGTCTGCTTCCCAGTTGTCCACTCCCGGAATGAACACTGCTGACAGTGCTAACACGTGATTTTCCGCCCATCGGAGAATCCTTGTGGCTTCTGCCATCGCCGTCCTGCTTCTCGTGCCGCCCTGTCGGTTTACATGGGCGACCGCCGTGATGTTGTCTGACTGGATCAGTACCGGCTGGTTTTGAAGCAGGGGTTTTGACTGACTTAGGGCATTGTAAATGGCCCTCAGTTCCAGAATATTTATGTGCAGGGAAGTCTCCTGACTTGACCATAGTCCTTGGAAGTTTCTTCCCTGTGTGACTGCCCCCCAGCCTCGAAGGCTGGCATCCGTGGTCACCAGGACCCAGTCCTGTATGCCGAATCTGCGGCCCTCTTGAAGATGAGCACTCTGCAGCCACCACAGCAGAGACACCCTGGTCCTTGGAGACAGGGTTATCAGCCGATGCATCTGACGATGCGATCCGGACCACTTGTCCAATAGGTCCCACTGAAAGGTTCTTGCATGGAACCTGCCGAATGGAATTGCTTCGTAGGTAGCTACCATCTTTCCCAGGATACGTGTGCAGTGATGCACCGACACCTGTTTTGGTTTTAGGAGGCCTCTGACTAGAGAGGACAGCTCCTTGGCCTTCTCCTCCGGGAGAAACACTTTTTTCTGTTCTGTGTCCAGAACCATCCCCAGGAACAGTAGACGTGTCGTAGGGATCAGCTGTGACTTTGGAATATTTAGAACCCAGCCGTGCTGTTGTAGCACCTCCCGAGATAGTGCTACCCCGACCAACAACTGCTCCCTGGACCTCGCCTTTATCAGGAGATCGTCCAAGTACGGGATAAATAAAACTCCCTTCTTTCGAAGGAGTATCATTTCGGCCATTACCTTGGTAAAGACCCTCGGAGCCGTGGATAGACCGAACGGCAACGTCTGGAATTGGTAATGACAATCCTGTACCACAAATCTGAGGTACTCCTGGTGAGGATGGTAAATGGGGACATGCAGGTAAGCATCCTTGATGTCCAGTGATACCATGTAATCCCCCTCGTCCAGGCTTGCAATAATCGCCCTGAGCGATTCCATCTTGAACTTGAATTTTTTTATATATGTGTTCAAGGATTTCATATTTAAAATGGGTCTCACCGAACCGTCCGGTTTCGGTACCACAAACATTGTGGAATAGTAACCCCGTCCTTGTTGAAGTAGGGGTACCTTTACTATCACCTGTTGTGAATACAGCTTGTGAATTGCCTGTAACACTGCCTCATTGCCTGAGGCAGTGGTTGGTAAGGCAGATTTGAGGAAACGGCAGGGGGGAAGACGTCTCGAATTCCAGCTTGTACCCCTGAGATACTATTTGAAAGATCCAGGGATCTACCCGTGAGCGAGCCCACTGATTGCTGAAATATTTGAGACGGGCCCCCACCGTACCTGGCTCCGCCTGTGGAGCCCCAGCGTCATGCTGCGGACTTAGAGGAAGCGGGGGAGGACTTTTGCTCCTGGGAACTGGCTGTATGCTGCAGCTTTTTCCCCCTACCTCTGCCTCTGGGCAGAAAGGACGCGCCCTTAACCCGCTTGCCCCTATTGGGCCGAAAGGACTGTACTTGATAATACGGTGCTTTCTTTGGCTGTGAGGGAACATGGGGTAAAAATGTAGACTTCCCAGCTGTTGCTGTGGAAACGAGGTCCGAGAGACCATCCCCGAACAACTCCTCACCCTTATAAGGCAGAACTTCCATGTGCCTTTTGAAATCTGGATCTCCTGTCCACTGCCGAGTCCATAACCCTCTCTTGGCAGACATGGACATTGCACTAATTTTGGATGCCAGCCGACAAATATCCCTCTGTGCATCCCTCATGTATAAAAGTGCGTCTTTAATATGCTCTACGGTTAGCAATATAGTGTCCCTGTCTAGGGTATCAATATTTTCCGACAGGGAATCTGACCACGAAGCTGCAGCACTGCACATCCATGCTGACGCAATAGCTGGCCTCAGTATAACACCTGTGTGTGTATATATAGACTTCAGGATAGCCTCCTGCTTTCTATCAGCAGATTCCTTCAGGGCGGCCGTATCCGGAGACGGTAGTGCCACCTTCTTTGACAAGCGTGTGAGCGCTTTATCCACCCTAGGGGATGTTTCCCAACGTGACCTATCCTCTGGCGGGAAAGGGTACACCATTAGTAACCTCTTAGAAATTACCAGTTTCTTATCAGGAGAAGCCCACGCTTCTTCACACACGTCATTTAACTCCTCAGATGGAGGAAAAGCTACTGGTAGTTTTTTCTCTCCAAACATAATACCCTTTTTTGTGGTACCGGGGGTAACATCAGAAATGTGCAACACATTTTTCATTGCCTCAATCATGTAACATGTGGCCCGATTGGAAGTTACATTAGTCTCATCGTCGTCGACACTGGAGTCAGTATCCGTGTCGACATCTGTGTCTGCCATCTGAGGTAGCGGGCGTTTTAGAGCCCCTGATGGCTTTTGAGACGCCTGGGCAGGCACAGGCTGAGAAGCCGTCTGTCCCATAGTAGGTATGTCGTCAAACCTTTTATGCAAGGAGTCGACAGTGTCACGTAATTCCTTCCACAGAACCATCCACTCAGGTGTCGACCCCACAGGGGGTGACATCACATTTACAGGCATTTGCTCCGCCTCCACATAAGCCTTTCATCAAACATGTCGACACAGCCGTACCGACACACCGCATACACACAGGGAATGCTCTGACAGAGGACAGGACGCCACAAAGCACTTTGGGGAGACAGAGAGAGAGAGTATGCCAGCACACACCAGAGCGCTATATAATACAGGGACTAACTGAATTATATCCCCTTATAGCTGATATATATATATATATATATATATATACACTGCGCCTAAATTTAGTGCCCCCCCCCTCTCTTTTTTACCCTTCTGTAGCTTGTAGACTGTAGGGAAGAGCCAGGGAGCTTCCTTCCAGCGGAGCTGTGAGGGAAAAATGGCGCCAGTGTGCTGAGGGAGTTAGCCCCGCCCCTTTTTCAGCGGACTTCTCCCGCGTTTTTGAAACTCTGGCACGGGTATTAATTTACACCTATATAGCCTCTGGGACTATATATGGTGTATATTTGCCAGCCAAGGTGTGTAATATTGCCCTCAGGGCGCCCCCCCCCCAGCGTCCTGCACCCATCAGTGACCGGAGTGTGAGGTGTACATGAGGAGCAATGGCGCACAGCTGCAGTGCTGTGCGCTACCTTGGTGAAGACCGAAGTCTTCTGCCGCCGATTTTCCGGACCTCTTCATGCTTCTGGCTCTGTAAGGGGGGCGGCGGCGCGGCTCCGGGAACGAACATCAAGATCGGGTCCTGCGGTTGATCCCTCTGGAGCTAATGGGGTCCAGTAGCCTAAGAAGCCCAAACTACCACCTGTTAGGTAGGTTCGCTTCTTCTCCCCTTAGTCCCTCGTTGCAGTGAGTCTGTTGCCAGCAGATCTCACTGTAAAATAAAAAACCTAAAATATACTTTCTTTCTAGGAGCTCAGGAGAGCCCCTAGTGTGCATCCAGCTCAGCCGGGCACAAGATTCTAACTGAAGTCTGGAGGAGGGTCATAGTGGGAGGAGCCAGTACACACCAGTAGTCTAAAGCTTTCTTTATAGTTGTGCCCAGTCTCCTGCGGAGCCGCTATGCTATTCCCCATGGTCCTTACGGAGTCCCAGCATCCACTTAGGACGTCAGAGAAAGATATATTAGATTTATATAGAGATAGATAGATAGATAGATAGATAGATAGATAGATAGATAGATAGATAGATAGATAGATAGATAGATAGATATAGAGCTCAGGCTGCTGGTAGACTACCTCTCTTTCCGCAGCCACGAGCGGTTAAGGGCCCTCATTCCGAGTCGTTCGCTCGGTATTTTTCATCGCATCGCAGTGAAATTCCGCTTAGTGCGCATGCGCAATATTCGCACTGCGACTGCGCCAAGTATCTTTGCTATGAAGAAAGTATTTTTACTCACGGCTTTTTCATCGCTCCGGCGATCGTAATGTGATTGACAGGAAATGGGTGTTACTGGGCGGAAACACGGCGTTTTATGGGCGTGTGGCTGAAAACGCTACCGTTTCCGGAAAAAACGCAGGAGTGGCCGGAGAAACGGGGGAGTGGTTGGTCGAACGCTGGGTGTGTTTGTGACGTCAAACCAGGAACGACAAGCACTGAACTGATCGCACAGGCAGAGTAAGTCTGGAGCTACTCTAAAACTGCTAAGTAGTTTGTGAGCGCAATATTGCGAATACATCGGTCGCAATTTTAAGATGCTAAGATACACTCCCAGTAGGCGTAGGCTTAGCGTGTGTAACTCTGCTAAATTCGCCTTGCGACCGATCAACTCGGAATGAGGGCCAATCTTTTTAGCCAGCCGACATTGTGGACTGAGGCCGGCATCTGCTGGAAGAATAGCTTTCTAGCAGCTGCTGGCAGGCTCCTCTGACACGGTCGCATAAGAAGCGACATTGTCAGGGAAAACACAGCCTGACGTGGTCATATCTGATGTGACTACACCAGGCAGCTCATTAACTAAATTAATATTCTAAGTATCAAAGTTGCCCATAGAAACCAATCTGTTTCTAGTTAGCATTTATTACGTACATTGTATAAAATGAAAGCTAGAGGCGGATTGGTTTGTATGGGCAAATTCTCCACTCTTTACACGCTTTGAAACATCTCCCCCTTGTCATATGACAACCAACAGCTGTTCAGTGTTAATGCTTACATCCATGTGTTCTATGTAATGAGTAAAAATCTTCTTTAATGAATGCGATTAGAACAATTCAATTTGGTATAAACAAAATAAAGGAGTAGTACCATATTGTTTAGTCTATCATCAAGTGACTCATGACTCCAATTAGGCAGATCCTGATCAATAACGCCTTCCTCAGGCGTACCTCCGCCAGTAGCCATGATGTACGCACGTTCTCAGAAGGGAAACACAAACCTGTGTAGAGATTAACAAAAACAGCGTATAGTAAAACTCTGTAGCATGACATCCTAATTCCATTCTTTCATTTATTTCATAGGAAAATTTGTTATACCAAGAAAAAATAAGATTTTACTCACCGGTAAATCTATTTCTCGTAGTCCGTAGTGGATGCTGGGGACTCCGTAAGGACCATGGGGAATAGACGGGCTCCGCAGGAGACTGGGCACTCTAAAGAAAGATTTAGGACTATCTGGTGTGCACTGGCTCCTCCCCCTATGACCCTCCTCCAAGCCTCAGTTAGGAACTGTGCCCGGAAGAGCTGACACAATAAGGAAGGATTTTGAATCCCGGGTAAGACTCATACCAGCCACACCAATCACACCATATAACACGTGATAGGAACCCCGGTTAACAGTATGATAACAATTGGAGCCTCTGAAGAGATGGCTCACAACAAAACCCGATTTTTGTAACAATAACTATGTACAAGTATTGCAGACAATCCGCACTTGGGATGGGCGCCCAGCATCCACTACGGACTACGAGAAATAGATTTACCGGTGAGTAAAATCTTATTTTCTCTGACGTCCTAGTGGATGCTGGGGACTCGGTAAGGACCATGGGGATTATACCAAAGCTCCCAAACGGGCGGGATAGTGCGGATGACTCTGCAGCACCGAATGAGAGAACTCAAGGTCCTCATCAGCCAGGGAATCAAATTTGTAGAATTTAGCAAACGTGTTTGCCCCTGACCAAGTAGCTGCTCGGCAAAGTTGTAAAGCCGAGACCCCTCGGGCAGCCGCCCAAGATGAGCCCACCTTCCTTGTGGAATGGGCTTTTATTGATTTAGGCTGCGGTAATCTTACCGCAGAATGCGCCAGCTGAATAGTGCTACAAATCCAGCGCGCAATAGACTGCTTAGAAACAGGAGCACCCAGCTTGTTGGGTGCATACAGGATAAACAGCGAGTCAGTTTTTCTGACTCCAGCCGTCCTGGAAACATAAATTTTCAGGGCCCTGACTACGTCCAGCAACTTGGAATCCTCCAAGTCCCTAGTAGCCGCAGGCACCACAATAGGTTGGTTCAAGTGAAAAGCTGAGACCACCTTTGGGAGAAACTGAGGACGAGTCCTCAATTCTGCCCTATCCATCTGGAAAATCAGATAAGGGCTTTTACATGACAAAGCCGCCAATTCTGAAACCCGCCTGGCCGAAGCCAGGGCCAACAGTATGACCACTTTCCACGTGAGATATTTTAATTCCACAGTCTTAAGTGGTCCGAACCAATGTGATTTCAGGCATGCCAAAACCACATTGAGATCCCAAGGTGCCACTGGGGGCACAAAAAGGAGGCTGAATATGCATAACTCCTTTGACAAAAGTCTGAACTTCAGGCAGTGAAGCCAGTTCTTTCTGGAAGAAAATCGACAGAGCCGAAATCTGGACCTTGATGGACCCCAATTTGAGGCCCAACGTCACCCCTGCTTGCAGGAAGTGTAGGAATCGACCCAGTTGAAATTCCTCCTTCGGGGCCTTCATGGCCTCACACCAAGCAACATATTTTCGCCAAATGCGGTAATAATGTCTTGCGGTGACATCCTTCCTGGCTTTGATCAGGGTAGGGATGACTTCCTCCGGAATACGCTTTTCCTTTAGGATCCGGTGTTCAACCGCCATGCCGTCAAACGCAGCCGCGGTAAGTCTTGGAACAGACAGGGTCCCTGCTGCAGCAGGTCTTGTCTGAGCGGCAGAGGCCAAGGGTCCTCTGCCAGCATCTCTTGAAGTTCCGGGTACCAAGCTCTTCTTGGCCAATCCGGAACCACGAGTATGGTTTTCACTCCTCGCATTCTTATTATTCTCAGTACCTTGGGTATGAGAGGTAGAGTAGGAAACACATAAACCGAATGGTACACCCACGGTGTCACTAGAGCGTCCACAGCGATCGCCTGAGGGTCCCTTGACCTGGCGCAATATCTTTTCAACTTTTTGTTGAGGCGGGACGCCATCATGTCCACCCGTGGTCATTCCCAACGGTTTACCCGCATTTGGAAAACTTCTGGAAGAAGTCCCCATTCTCCCGGGTGTAGGTCGCCCATCGGAGAATCCTTGTGGCTTCTGCCATCGCCATCCTGCTTCTTGTGCCGCCCTGTCTGTTTACATGGGCGACCGCCGTGATGTTGTCTGATTGGATCAGTACCGGCTGGTTCTGAAGCAGGGGCCTTGCTTGGCTTAGTGCATTGTAAATGGCCCTTAGCTCCAGAATATTTATGTGAAGCGAAATCTCCTTGGAAATTTCTTCCCTGTGTGACTGCACCCCAGCCCCGAAGGCTGGCCTCCGTGGTCACCAGGACCCAGTCCTGTATTCCGAATCTGCGGCCCTCTAGTAGATGAGCCCTCTGCAGCCACCACAGCAGCGACACCCTGTTTCTTGCCGACAGGGTTATCCGCTGTTGTATCTGTAGATGGGACCCGGACCATTTGTCCCACTGGAACGTCCTTGCGTGGAACCTTCCGAATGGAATTATGCTTCGTACGAAGCTACCATTTTTTTTCCAGGACTCGTGTGCTTCCGCTGGAAGAAACACTCTTTTCTGGTCTGTGTCCAGAATCATTCCCAGGAACAGAAGACGTGTCGTCGGGACCAGCTGTGACTTTGGAATATTGAGAATCCAGTCGTGCTGTTGTAGCACTTCCCGAGAGAGTGCTAGCCCCACTACCAACTGTTCTTTGGACCTCGCCTTTATCAGGAGATCGTCCAAGTACGGGATAATAAAAACTTCTTTCTTGCGAAGGAGTATCATCATTTCGGCCATTACCTTGGTAAAGACCTTCGGTGCCGTGGACAACTCCAACGGCAGCGTCTGGAACTGATAGTGACAGTCCTGTACCACACATCTGAGGTACTCCTGGTGAGGAGGGTAAATGGGGACATGCAGGTACGCATCCTTGATGTCCAGGGAGACCCTGTAATCCCCCTCGTCCAGGCTCGTAATAACCGCCCTGAGCGATTCCATCTTGAACTTGAATCTTCTGATATAAAAGTTCAAGTATTTTAATTTTAAGATGGGTCTCACCGAACCGTTCTGTTTCGGTACCACAACCATTGTGGAATAGTAACCCCTTCCTTGCTGAAGGAGGGGCACCTTGACAATCACTTGTTGTGATTATAGTGTTGAATAGCCACCAACACCGCCTCCCTGGCAGAGGGAGGTGCCGGTAAGGCAGATTTTAGGAAACGGCGGGGGGAAGAACGTCTCGAACTCCAGCCTGTACCCCTGAGATACTACTTGAAGGACCCAGGGATCCATGTGAGAGAGCCCACTGGGCGCTGAAATTTCTGAGACGGGCTCCCACCGTACCCGGGTCCGCCTGAGCAGCCCCAGCGTCATGCTGTGGACTTACCGGACGCAGGGAGGACTTCTGCTCTTGGGAACTAGCTGTGTGCTGCAGCTTTTTCCTCTACCTTTGCCTGTCGGCAGAAAGGATGAGCCTCTAGCCCTCTTGCTTTTCTGGGGCCGAAAGGACTGTACTTGATGATACGGTGCTTTCTTTTGTTGTGGGGTAGCCTGTGGCAAAAAAGTCGATTTCCCAGCAGTAGCTGTGGAAACGAGGTCTGAAAGACCATCCCCAAACAGTTTTACCCCCTTATAGGGCAAAACTTCCATGTGCCGATTCGAGTCGGCATCGCCTGACCATTGCCGAGTCCATAACCCCCGTCTGGCGGCAATGGACCTAGCGCTTATTTTTTGATGCCAGCCGGCAAATATCCCTCTGTGCATCACGCATGTATAAGACCACGTCTTTTATATGCTCTATTGTCAGCAAAATATTGTCCCTATCCATAGTTATTTTCCGACAGGGAATCTGACCACGCAGCGGGAGCACTGCACATCCATGCCGAAGCAATGGCTGGTCGCAATATAATGCCCGAGTGTGTGACTATATCTTTCAGGGTAACCCCCTGCTTTTTATCAGCAGGTTCCTTCAGGGCGGCCGTATCCGGAGACGGTAGTGCCACCTTTTCTGATAAGCGTGTTAGCGCTGTATCTACCCTATGGGGTGTTTCCCAACGTGACCTATCCTCTGGCGGGAAAGGGTACGCTGCCAATAACCGTTTAGAAATTATCAATTTCTTACCGGGGGAAGACCACACTTCCTCACACACCTCATTTAATTTCTCAGATGCAGGAAAAACTACTGGTAGTTTTCTCTCACCAAACATAATACCCTTTTATGTGGTACCTGGGGTATTATCATAAATGTGTAATACATTTTTCATTGCCTCAATCATGTAACGGGTGGACCTATTTGGAGGGTACACTAGTCTCATCGGCGTCGACACTGGAGTCGGTATCCGTGTCGACATCTGTTTCTGCCATCTGAGGTAGCGGGCGTTTTTAGAGCCCCCCATGACATTTGAGACGCTGGAACAGGCACAAGCTGAGTAGCCGGCTGTTCTGTGTCGTCGACCTTTTGTGTAAGGAGTTGACACTTTCACGTAATCCTTCCATAAGTCCAACCACACCGGTGTCGATCCCGCAGGGGGTGACATCACATTTACAGGCATTCGCTCCGCCTCCACATCATTATCCTCCTCATACATGTCGACACAGCCGTACCGACACACAGCACACACACAGGGAATGCTCTGACAGAGGACAGGACACCACAAAGCCCTTTGGGGAGACAGAGGGAGAGTATGCCAGAGTGTTTTCCCTTATAGCTGCCTATATATATTGTATACTGCGCCTAAATTGTGCCCCCCCTCTCTTTTTAACCCTTTCTGTAGTGTATTGAGTGCAGAGGAGAGCCAGGGAGCTTCCCTCCAACGGAGCTGTGAGGGAAAAATGGCGCCAGTGTGCTGAATGAGATAGCTCCGCCCCTTTTTCGCGGACTTTCTCCCGCATTTTTATGGATTCTGGCAGGGGTTAAAATAATTATTTACTTACCGATAATTCTATTTCTCATAGTCCGTAGTGGATGCTGGGGACTCCGAAAGGACCATGGGGAATAGCGGCTCCGCAGGAGACTGGGCACAAAAGTAAAAGCTTTATGACTAGCTGGTGTGCACTGGCTCCTCCCCCTATGACCCTCCTCCAAGCCTCAGTTAGGATACTGTGCCCGGACGAGCGTACACAATAAGGAAGGATTTTGAATCCCGGGTAAGACTCTTACCAGCCACACCAATCACACCGTACAACTTGTGATCTGAACCCAGTTAACAGCATGATAACAGAGGAGCCTCTGAAAAGATGGCTCACAACAACAATAACCCGATTTTTGGAACAATAACTATGTACAAGTAATGCAGACAATCCGCACTTGGGATGGGCGCCCAGCATCCACTACGGACTATGAGAAATAGAATTATCGGTAAGTAAATTCTTATTTTCTCTAACGTCCTAGTGGATGCTGGGGACTCCGAAAGGACCATGGGGATTACACCAAAGCTCCCAAACGGGCGGGAGAGTGCGGATGACTCTGCAGCACCGAATGAGAGAACTCCAGGTCCTCCTCAGCCAGGGTATCAAATTTGTAGAATTTAGCAAACGTGTTTGCCCCTGACCAAGTAGCTGCTCGGCAAAGTTGTAAAGCCGAGACCCCTCGGGCAGCCGCCCAAGATGAGCCCACCTTCCTTGTGGAATGGGCTTTTACAGATTTTGGCTGTGGCAGGCCTGCCACAGAATGTGCAAGCTGAATTGTACTACAAATCCAACGAGCAATAGTCTGCTTAGAAGCAGGAGCACCCAGCTTGTTGGGTGCATACAGGATAAACAGCGAGTCAGATTTTCTGACTCCAGCCGTCCTGGAAACATATATTTTCAGGGCCCTGACTACGTCCAGTAACTTGGAATCCTCCAAGTCCCTAGTAGCCGCAGGCACCACAATAGGCTGGTTTAAGTGAAATGCTGAAACCACCTTAGGGAGAAATTGAGGACGAGTCCTCAATTCTGCCCTGTCCGTATGAAAAATTAGGTAAGGGCTTTTATAGGATAAAGCCGCCAATTCTGAAACACGCCTGGCTGAAGCCAGGGCTAACAGCATTACCACTTTCCATGTGAGATATTTTAAGTCCACAGTGGTGAGTGGTTCAAACCAATGTGATTTTAGGAACCCCAAAACTACATGGAGATCCCAAGGTGCCACTGGAGGCACAAAAGGAGGCTGTATATGCAGTACCCCTTTGACAAACGTCTGAACTTCAGGCACTGAAGCCAGTTCTTTTTGGAAGAATATTGACAGGGCCGAAATTTGAACCTTAATGGACCCTAATTTTAGGCCCATAGATAGTCCTGTTTGCAGGAAATGCAGGAAACGACCCAGTTGAAATTCCTCTGTAGGGGCCTTCTTGGCCTCACACCACGCAACATATTTTCGCCAAATGCGGTGATAATGTTTCGCGGTTACATCCTTCCTGGCCTTGATCAGGGTAGGGATGACTTCATCTTGAATGCCTTTTTCCTTCAGGATCCGGCGTTCAACCTCCATGCCGTCAAACGCAGCCGCGGTAAGTCTTGGAACAGACAAGGTCCCTGCTGGAGCAGGTCCTTTCTTAGAGGTAGAGGCCACGGGTCCTCCGTGAGCATCTCTTGAAGTTCCGGGTACCAAGTCCTCCTTGGCCAATCCGGAGCCACGAGTATAGTTCTTACTCCTCTCCTTCTTATGATTCTCAATACTTTGGGTATGAGAGGCAGAGGAGGGAACACATACACTGACTGGTACACCCACGGTGTTACCAGAGCGTCCACCGCTATCGCCTGAGGGTCCCTTGACCTGGCGCAATATCTGTCTAGTTTCTTGTTGAGGCGAGACGCCATCATGTCCACCTTTGGTTTTTCCCAACGGTTTACAATCACGTGGAAGACTTCAGGGTGAAGTCCCCACTCCCCCGGGTGGAGGTCGTGTCTGCTGAGGAAGTCTGCTTCCCAGTTGTCCACTCCCGGAATGAACACCGCTGACAGTGCTGTCACATAATTTTCCGCCCAGCGAAGAATTCTTGCAGCTTCTGCCATTGCCCTCCTGCTTCTTGTGCCGCCCTGTCTGTTTACGTGGGCGACTGCCGTGTTGTTGTCCGATTGGATCAATACCGACTGACCCTGAAGCAGAGGCCTTGCTTGACTTAGGGCATTGTAAATTGCCCTTAGTTCCAGGATATTTATGTGAAGAGACGTTTCCATGCTTGACCACAAGCCCTGGAAATTTCTTCCCTGTGCGACTGCTCCCCAGCCTCTCAGGCTGGCATCCGTGGTCACCAGAATCCAGTCCTGAATGCCGAATCTGCGACCCTCTAGAAGATGAGCACTCTGCAACCACCACAGGAGAGACACCCTTGTCCTTGGAGATAGGGTTATCCGCTGATGCATCTGAAGATGCGATCCGGACCATTTGTCCAGCAGATCCCACTGAAAAGTTCTTGCATGGAATCTTCCGAATGGAATCGCTTCGTAAGAAGCCACCATCTTTCCCAGGACCCTTGTGCATTGATGCACTGACACTTGTCCTGGTTTCAGGAGGTTCCTGACTAGCTCGGATAACTCACTGGCCTTCTCCTCCGGGAGAAACACCTTTTTCTGGACTGTGTCCAGAATCATCCCTAGGAACAGTAGACGTGTTGTTGGAAACAGCTGCGATTTTGGAATATTTAGAATCCACCCGTGCTGACGTAGCACTACCTGAGATAGTGCTACTCCGACCTCTAACTGTTCCCTGGACCTTGCCCTTATCAGGAGATCGTCCAAGTAAGGGATAATTAAGACGCCTTTTCTTCGAAGAAGAATCATCATTTCGGCCATTACCTTGGTAAAGACCCGTGGTGCCGTGGACAATCCAAACGGCAGCGTCTGAAACTGATAATGACAGTTTTGTACCACAAACCTGAGGTACCCTTGGTGAGAAGGGTAGATTGGGACATGGAGATAAGCATCTTTGATGTCCAGAGACACCATATAGTCCCCTTCTTCCAGGTTCGCTATCACTGCTCTGAGTGACTCCATCTTGAATTTGAACCTTTTTATGTAAGTGTTCAATGATTTCAGATTTAAAATCGGTCTCACCGAGCCGTCCGGCTTCGGTACCACAAACAGCGTGGAGTAATACCCCTTTCCCTGTTGTAGGAGGGGTACCTTGATTATCACCTGCTGGGAATACAGCTTGTGAATAGCTTCCAATACCGCCTCCCTGTCGGAGGGAGACGTTGGTAGAGCAGACTTCAGGAACCGGCGAGGGGGAGACGTCTCGAATTCCAATTTGTACCCCTGTGATACTACCTGCAGGATCCAGGGGTCCACTTGCGAGTGAGCCCACTGCGCGTTGAAATTTTTGAGACGGGCCCCCACCGTGCCTGAGTCCGCTTGTAAAGCCCCAGCGTCATGCTGAAGACTTGGCAGAAGCGGGGGAGGGCTTCTGATCCTGGGAAGAGGCTGCCTGCTGCAGTCTTTTTCCCCTTCCTCTGCCCCGGGGCAGAAATGAGTGGCCTTTTGCCCGCTTGCCCTTATGGGGACGAAAGGACTGAGTTTGAAAAGACGGTGTCTTTTTCTGCTGAGAGGTGACCTGGGGTAAAAAGGTGGATTTCCCAGCCGTCGCCGTGGCCACCAGGTCCGATAGACCGACCCCAAATAACTCCTCCCCTTTATACGGCAAAACTTCCATATGCCGTTTGGAATCCGCATCACCTGACCACTATCGTGTCCATAAACTTCTTCTGGCAGAAATGGACAGCGCACTTACTCTTGATGCCAGGGTGCAAATATCCCTCTGTGCATCTCGCATATATAGTAATGCATCCTTTACATGCTCTATAGTCAATAATATACTGTCCCTATCCAGGGTATCAATATTTTCAGTCAGGGAATCCGACCAAGCCACTCCAGCGCTGCACATCCAGGCTGAGGCGATTGCTGGTCGTAGTATAACATAACACCAGTATGTGTGTATATACCCTTTAGGATATTTTCCAGCTTTCTATCAGCTGGTTCCTTGAGGGCGGCCGTATCAGGAGACGGCAACGCCACTTGTTTTGATAAGCGTGTGAGCGCCTTATCTACCCTAGGGGGTGTTTCCCAACGCATCCTAACCTCTGGCGGGAAAGGGTATAATGCCAATAATTTATTAGAAATCAGCAGTTTTTTATCGGGGGAAACCCACGCTTTGTCACACACCTCATTTAATTCATCTGATTCAGGAAAAACTATGGGTAGTTTTTTCACACCCCACATAATACCCCTTTTTGTGGTACTTGTAGTATCAGAAATGTTCAAAGCCTCCTTCATTGCCGTGATCATGTAACGTGTGGCCCTACTGGACATTACGTTTGTCTCGTCACCGTCGACGCTGGAGTCAGTATCCGTGTCTGGGTCTGTGTCGACCATCTGAGGTAACGGGCGCTTTAGAGCCCCTGACGGTGTTTGAGACGCCTGGACAGGCACTAACTGATTTGCCGGCTGTCTCATGTCGTCAACAGTTTTTTTGCAAAGTGCTGACACTGTCACGTAATTCCTTCCATACGACCATCCAGTCAGGTGTCGACTCCCTAGGGGGTGACATCACTATAACAGGCAATTGCTCCGCCTCCACATCATTTTCCTCCTCATACATGTCGACACAATCGTACCGACACACAGCACACACACAGGGAATGCTCTGATAGAGGACAGGACCCCACGAGCCCTTTGGGGAGACAGAGGGAGAGTTTGCCAGCACACACCAGAGCGCTATATATATACAGGGATAACCTTATATAAGTGTTTCTCCCTTCTATAGCTGCTGTATTTGTATTATCTGCCAATTAGTGCCCCCCCTCTCTTGTTTTACCCTGATTCTGTAGCAGGACTGCAGGGGAGAGTCAGGGAGCCGTCCTTCCAGCGGAGCTGTGAGGGAAAATGGCGCTTGTGTGCTGAGGAGATAGGCTCCGCCCCCTTTTCGGCGGCCTTTTCTCCCGCTTTTTTTAGGAAAACTGGCAGGGGTTAAATGCATCCATATAGCCCAGGAGCTATATGTGATGCAATTCTTTAGCCATATAAGGTTTAAAACGTGTTTTATTGCGTCTCAGGGCGCTCCCCCCCAGCGCCCAGCACCCTCAGTGACCGGAGTGTGAAGTGTGCTGAGAGCAATGGCGCACAGCTGCAGTGCTGTGCCCTACCTTATTGAAGACAGGAACGTCTTCTGCCGCCGATTTTTCCGGACCTCTTCGCTCTTCTGGCTCTGTAAGGGGGCCGGCGGCGCGGCTCCGGGACCCATCCAATCTGAGCCTGTGATCGTCCCTCTGGAGCTAATGTCCAGTAGCCAAGAAGCCCAATCCACTCTGCACTCAGGTGAGTTCGCTTCTTCTCCCCTTAGTCCCACGATGCAGTGAGCCTGTTGCCAGCAGGTCTCACTGAAAATAAAAAACCTATTTAAACTTTTACTCTAAGCAGCTCAGGAGAGCTACCTAGCATGCACCCTTCTCGGCCGGGCACAAAAATCTAACTGAGGCTAGGAGGAGGGTCATAGGGGGAGGAGCCAGTGCACACCAGCTAGTCATAAAGCTTTTACTTTTGTGCCCAGTCTCCTGCGGAGCCGTTATTCCCCATGGTCCTTTCGGAGTCCCCAGCATCCACTAGGACGTTAGAGAAAATAAGATTTTACTTACCGATAAATCTATTTCTCGTAGTCCGTAGTGGATGCTGGGACTCCGTCAGGACCATGGGGATTAGCGGCTCCGCAGGAGACAGGGCACAAAAATAAAAGCTTTAGGACTAGGTGGTGTGCACTGGCTCCTCCCCCTATGACCCTCCTCCAAGCCTCAGTTAGGATACTGTGCCCGGACGAGCGTACACAATAAGGAAGGATTTTGAATCCCGGGTAAGACTCATACCAGCCACACCAATCACACCGTACAACCTGTGATCTGAACCCAGTTAACAGTATGACAAACGTAGGAGCCTCTGAACAGACGGCTCACAACAATAACAACCCGATTTTTTTGTAACAATAACTATGTACAAGTATTGCAGACAATCCGCACTTGGGATGGGCGCCCAGTATCCACTACGGACTACGAGAAATAGATTTATCTGTAAGTAAAATCTTATTTTCTCTGACGTCCTAGTGGATGCTGGGACTCAGTCAGGACCATGGGGATTATACCAAAGCTCCCAAACGGGCGGGAGAGTGCGGATGACTCTGCAGCACCGAATGAGAGAACTCCAGGTCCTCTTTAGCCAGGGTATCAAATTTGTAGAATTTTACAAACGTGTTCTCCCCCGACCACGTAGCTGCTCGGCAGAGTTGTAATGCCGAGACCCCTCGGGCAGCCGCCCAAGATAAGCCCACCTTCCTTGTGGAATGGGCCTTGATAGATTTAGGCTGTGGCAGGCCTGCCACAGAATGTGCAAGTTGAATTGTGCTACAAATCCAACGAGCAATCGTCTGCTTAGAAGCAGGAGCACCCAGCTTGTTGGGTGCATACAGTATAAACAGCGAGTCAGATTTTCTGACTCCAGCCGTCCTTGAAATATATATTTTCAATGCCCTGACAACGTCCAGCAACTTGGAATCCTCCAAATCGCTAGTAGCCGCAGGCACCACAATAGGCTGGTTCAGGTGAAACGCTGAAACCACCTTAGGCAGAAACTGAGGACGCGTCCGCAGTTCTGCCCTGTCCGAATGGAAAATCAGATATGGGCTTTTATACGATAAAGCCGCCAATTCTGACACTCTCCTGGCTGAAGCCAGGGCCAGTAGCATGGTTACTTTCCATGTAAGATATTTCAAATCCACCGATTTGAGTGGCTCAAACCAATGGGATTTGAGAAAATCCAAAACTACATTAAGATCCCACGGAGCCACTGGGGGCACAACCGGGGGCTGTATATGTAGTACTCCTTTTACAAAAGTCTGGACTTCAGGAACTGAAGCCAATTCTTTCTGGAAGAAAATCGACAGGGCCGAAATTTGAACCTTAATGGACCCTAATTTGAGGCCCATAGACAATCCTGATTGCAGGAAATGTAGGAATCGACCCAGTTGAAATTCCTCCGTCGGGGCCTTCCTGGCCTCACACCACGCAACATATTTTCTCCAAATGCGGTGATAATGTTGTGCAGTCACCTCCTTCCTGGCTTTTACCAGGGTAGGGATGACCTCTTCCGGAATGCCTTTTTCCCTTAGAATTCGGCGTTCAACCGCCATGCCGTCAAACGCAGCCGCGGTAAGTCTTGGAATAGACACGGTCCCTGCTGAAGCAGGTCCCGTCTTAGAGGTAGAGGCCACGGATCTTCCGTGAGCATCTCCTGAAGTTCCGGGTACCAAGTTCTTCTTGGCCAATCCGGAGCCACGAGTATCGTTCTTACTCCCCTTTGCCGTATAATTCTCAGTACTTTTGGTATGAGCGGAAGAGGAGGGAACACATACACTGACCGGTACACCCACGGTGTTACCAGAGCGTCCACAGCTATTGTCTGAGGGTCTCTTGACCTGGCGCAATACCTGTCCAGTTTTTTGTTGAGGCGGGACGCCATCATATCCACCTTTGGTTTTTCCCAACGGTTCACAATCATGTGGAAGACTTCTGGATGAAGTCCCCACTCTCCCGGGTGTAGATCGTGTCTGCTGAGGAAGTCTGCTTCCCAGTTGTCCACTCCCGGAATGAATACTGCTGACAGTGCTATCACATGATCTTCCGCCCAGCGAAGAATCCTTGCAGCTTCTGCCATTGCCCTCCTGCTTCTTGTGCCGCCCTGTCTGTTTACGTGGGCGACTGCCGTGATGTTGTCCGACTGGATCAACACCGGCTGACCCTGAAGCAGGGGTTTTGCCAGGCTTAGAGCATTGTAAATCGCTCTTAGCTCCAGTATATTTATGTGAAGAGACATCTCCAGGCTTGACCACACTCCCTGGAAGTTTCTTCCCTGTGTGACCGCTCCCCAGCCTCTCAGACTGGCATCCGTGGTCACCAGGACCCAGTCCTGTATGCCGAATCTGCGGCCCTCTAACAGATGAGCACTCTGCAACCACCACAGAAGAGACACCCTTGTCCGTGGAGACAAAGTTATCCGCTGATGCATCTGCAGATGCGATCCGGACCATTTGTCCAGCAGATCCCACTGAAAAGTTCGTGCGTGGAATCTGCCGAATGGAATCGCTTCGTAAGAAGCCACCATTTTTCCCAGGACTCTTGTGCATTGATGCACAGACACTTTTCCTGGTTTTAGGAGGTTCCTGACAAGTTCGGATAACTCCCTGGCTTTCTCCTCCGGAAGAAACACCTTTTTCTGAACCGTGTCCAGAATCATTCCCAGGAACAGCAGACGTGTCGTCGGGGTCAATTGAGATTTTGGAAAATTCAGAATCCACCCGTGCTGTCGTAGTACTACTTGGGTTAGTGCTACTACGTCCTCCAGCTGTTCTCTGGACCTTGCCCTTATCAGGAGATCGTCCAAGTAAGGGATAATTAATACGCCTTTTCTTCGCAGAAGAAACATCATTTCGGCCATTACCTTGGTAAAGACCCGAGGTGCTGTGGACAATCCAAACGGCAGCGTCTGAAACTGATAATGACAGTTTTGCACCACGAACCTGAGGTACCCTTGATGTGAAGGGCAAATTGGGACATGCAGGTAAGCATCCTTGATGTCCAGGGACACCATAAAGTCCCCTTCTTCCAGATTCGCTATCACTGCTCTGAGTGACTCCATCTTGAACTTGAATTTTTGTATGTACAGGTTCAAAGATTTCAGATTTAGAATAGGTCTTACCGAGCCGTCCGGCTTCGGTACCACAATTAGTGTGGAATAATACCCCTTTCCCTGTTGTAGGAGGGGTACCTTGACTATCACCTGCTGAGAATACAGCTTGTGAATGGCTTCCAATACCGTCGCCCTGTCTGAGGGAGACGTTGGCAGAGCAGACTTTAGGAACCGGCGAGGGGGAGACTTCACGAATTCCAACCTGTAACCCTGAGATACTGCCTGCAGGATCCAGGGGTCCACCTGTGAGTGAGCCCACTGTGCGCTGAAATTCTTGAGTCGACCCCCCACCGCCCCTGAGTCCGCTTGTAAAGCCCCAACGTCATGCTGAGGGCTTTGCAGAAGCCGGGGAGGGCTTCTGCTCTTGGGAGGGAGCTGCTTGGAGCACTCTCTTACCCTTTCCTTTGCCTCGGGGCAGATATGACTGTCCTTTTGCCCGCTTGTTCTTATAGGAACGAAAGGACTGCGGCTGAAAAGACGGTGTCTTTTTCTGTTGGGAGGGGACCTGAGGTAAAAAGGTGGATTTCCCGGCTGTTGCCGTGGCCACCAAATCCGATAGACCGACCCCAAATAATTCCTCCCCTTTATACGGCAATACTTCCATATGCCGTTTGGAATCCGCATCACCTGACCACTGTCGCGTCCATAAACTTCTTCTGGCAGATATGGACATCGCACTTACTCTCGATGCCAGAGTGCAAATATCCCTCTGAGCATCTCGCATATAAAGAAAAGCATCCTTTAATTGCTCTATAGTCAATAAAATACTGTCCCTATCCAGGGTATCAATATTTTCAGTCAGGGAATCCGACCAAACCACCCCAGCACTGCACATCCATGCTGAGGCGATGGCTGGTCGCAGTATAACACCAGTATGAGTGTATATACTTTTCAGGGTAGTTTCCAGCCTCCTATCAGCTGGATCCTTGAGGGCGGCCGTTTCAGGAGACGGTAACGCCACTTGTTTTGATAAGCGTGTGAGTGCCTTATCCACCCTAGGGGGTGTTTCCCAGCGCGCCCTAACCTCTGGCGGGAAAGGATATAATGCCAATAACTTCTTTGAATTTAGCAGTTTTCTATCGGGGTTAACCCACGCTTCATCACACACTTCATTCAATTCCTCTGATTCAGGAAAAAACTACAGGTAGTTTTTTCAGACCCCACATAATACCCCTTTTTGTGGTACTTGCAGTATCAGAGATATGCAAAGCCTCCTTCATTGCCGTGATCATATAACGTGTGGCCCTACTGGAAAATACGTTTGTTTCTTCACCGTCGACACTAGATTCGGTGTCCGTGTCTGGGTCTGTGTCGACCGACTGAGGTAAAGGGCGTTTTACAGCCCCTGACGGTGTCTGAGACGCCTGGACAGGTACTAACTGGTTTGCCGGCCGTCTCATGTCGTCAACTGATTTTTGTAACGTGCTGACATTATCACGTAATTCCATAAACAAAGCCATCCATTCCGGTGTCGACTCCCTAGGGGGTGACATCACCATTACCGGCAATTGCTCCGCCTCCACACCAACATCGTCCTCATACATGTCGACACACACGTACCGACACACAGCAGACACACAGGGAATGCTCTTATCGAAGACAGGACCCCACTAGCCCTTTGGGGAGACAGAGGGAGAGTTTGCCAGCACACACCCAAGCGCTATAAATATATAGGAACAACCCTACAGAAGTGTTGTTTCCTTTATAGCAGCTTAATATATCAATATCGCCAAAAAAGTGCCCCCCCTCTCTGTTTTTTTACCCTGTTTCTGTAGTGCAGTGCAGGGGAGAGTCCTGGGAGCCTTCCTCGCAGCGGAGCTGTGCAGGAAAATGGCGCTGTGTGCTGAGAAGATAGGCCCCGTCCCCTATTTCGGCGGGCTCTTTTCCCGGTGTTTGTGAAACCTGGCAGGGGTTAAATACATCCATATAGCCCCAGGGGCTATATGTGATGTATTTTTAGCCAGAACAAGGTATTATCATTGCTGCCCAGGGCGCCCCCCCCCCAGCGCCCTGCACCCTCAGTGACCGCTGGTGTGAAGTGTGCTGACAACAATGGCGCACAGCTGCAGTGCTGTGCGCTACCTCATGAAGACTGAAAAGTCTTCTGCCGCCGGTTTCTGGACCTCTTCACTTTTCGGCATCTGCAAGGGGGTCGGCGGCGCGGCTCCGGGACCGGACTCCATGGCTGGGCCTGTGTTCGATCCCTCTGGAGCTAATGGTGTCCAGTAGCCTAAGAAGCCAATCCATCCTGCACGCAGGTGAGTTCACTTCTTCTCCCCTAAGTCCCTCGTTGCAGTGAGCCTGTTGCCAGCAGGACTCACTGAAAATAAAAAACCTAATAACTTTTTCTAAGCAGCTCTTTAGGAGAGCCACCTAGATTGCACCCTGCTCGGACGGGCACAAAAACCTAACTGAGGCTTGTAGGAGGGTCATAGGGGGAGGAGCCAGTGCACACCACCTAGTCCTAAAGCTTTTATTTTTGTGCCCTGTCTCCTGCGGAGCCGCTAATCCCCATGGTCCTGACGGAGTCCCAGCATCCACTAGGACGTCAGAGAAAAAGCACCTATATAGCCTCTGGGGCTATATATGGTGCCAGTTTGCCAGCCAAGGTGTCAGTATTGCTGCTCAGGGCGCCCCCCCCCCAGCGCCCTGCACCCATCAGTGACCGCAGTGTGTGGTGTGCATGAGGAGCAATGGCGCACAGCTGCAGTGCTGTGCGCTACTTTGGAGAAGACAGAAGTCTTAAGCCGCCGATTTTTCGGACCACCTTCTTGCTTATGGCTCTGTAAGGGGGACGGCGGCGCGGCTCCGGGAACGGACGACGAGGTCGGGTCCTGTGTTCGATCCCTCTGGAGCTAATGGTGTCCAGTAGCCTAAGAAGCCCAAGCTACCACCACTTAGGTAGGTTTGCTTCTTCTCCCCTTAGTCCCTCGATGCAGTGAGCCTGTTGCCAGCAGGTCTCACTGAAAATAAAAAACCTAACAAACACTTTCTTCCTAGGAGCTCAGGAGAGCCCCTAGTGTGCATCCAGCTCAGCCGGGCACAGAAATCTAACTGAGGCTTGGAGGAGGGTTATAGGGGGAGGAGCCAGTGCACACCAGATAGTCCTAAATCTTTCTTTAGAGTGCCCAGTCTCCTGCGGAGCCCGTCTATTCCCCATGGTCCTTACGGAGTCCCCAGCATCCACTAGGACGTCAGAGAAAAGATAATATAACTAACACATCCCCCAACACATAGGAAAGAAACACTCCAGCATTAAATACACATCACATATTTCAGGTTGTACCCTAATGCTGGGTACACACCGGATGATATATTGTCCATTTCATATATCGTTTGCAGATCAGCAGGTGTGTACACACAATATGTCTGAATGATGTTGTTCATAGATATATCGCATCGGCTCTGCAGCATAGCTGATGCCCGATATATCTGCAGAGATCGCCGGTGACTGACACCTTAACTAGGCAGGCAAACTGAAATGCTGTCTGCAGACACATGGGGCCGCATTCAAAAGTCCCCTCCCCCCTCTCTCCCGTGATCGCAGCTATTCTTATGTTGCTACCAACAGGCGCAACAAGTTCATTCCAGCTCGCTACCCCCAAGGATAGTGAGCTAAAATGTGCATAAAGACACACGTTCGGGCTAGCGCCCATTACTTCAGTCAGGTTTAGGTTCTTTGCGCACCTAAGTGGGGGCATTTGAATATCACACCGCGATCTCCCATCACTTTAGATGGAAGATCCGGGGTGCGATAACATTTGGATTCCCCACTTCCCCCCCAATGGAGCAGCTGATTTGTCAGTGTTTGTGTAAACTCTATGGAGGCACACTAGCAAGAGAGGGAACACTCTTCCATTCACACTCTTGCAGCCTCCATTCGGCTCTGATTCCAGAAACTAACACTGGGCCTAATTCAGATCTGATCGCTCGCAAGCTAGTTTTTGCAGCGCTGCGATCAGATAGTCGCTGCCTATAGGGGAGTGTATTTTAGCTTTGGAAGTGTGCGATCGCATGTGCAGCCGCCCTGTACAAAAACAGTTTGTGCAGTTTCTGAGTAGCTCTGACCTTACTCAGGCGCTGCGATCACTTCAGCCTATTCGAGCCCGGAATGGACGTCAGACACCCGCCATGCAAACGCTTTTACACGCCTGTGTTTTTCCAACCACTCATAGAAAACGGTCAGTTGCCACCCACAAACACGCTCTCTTCCTGTCAATCTCCTTGCGAACGGCTGTGCGAATGGTTTCTTCGCTAGAACCAGTGCACAACAACGATCCGCTTTGTAACCATATGGTGCGCCTGCGCATTGTGGCGCATGCGCAGTAGTTACCTGATCGCTGCGCAGCGAAAAAACGCCAGCGAACAAACAGATCTGAATTAGGCCCACTGTCCACATGCGGTGTCAGATTCCCATTAGTAGTCTTTCAAAGTGTTCAACATGTACTTCTGTTATATATTCTATACAATGCTATGGAACCCTTGTGGAGGAATATAAAGGATAGTAGCTTGCAGGTGTTGCTGCAACTCTTGCTGTCCACAAGATGCTTTAGGTAATTACTAAATATTCATAGTAACATAAAATAAGATTTTACTTACCGATAAATCTATTTCTCGGAGTCCGTAGTGGATGCTGGGGTTCCTGAAAGGACCATGGGGAATAGCGGCTCCGCAGGAGACAGGGCACAAAAAGTAAAGCTTTTTCAGATCAGGTGGTGTGCACTGGCTCCTCCCCCTATGACCCTCCTCCAGACTCCAGTTAGGTACTGTGCCCGGACGAGCGTACACAATAAGGGAGGATTTTGAATCCCGGGTAAGACTCATACCAGCCACACCAATCACACCGTACAACCTGTGATCTAAACCCAGTTAACAGTATGATAACAGCGGAGCCTCTGAAAGATGGCTTCCTTCAACAATAACCCGAATTAGTTAACAATAACTATGTACAATTTATGCAGATAATCCGCACTTGGGATGGGCGCCCAGCATCCACTACGGACTCCGAGAAATAGATTTATCGGTAAGTAATATCTTATTTTCTCTATCGTCCTAGTGGATGCTGGGGTTCCTGAAAGGACCATGGGGATTATACCAAAGCTCCCAAACGGGCGGGAGAGTGCGGATGACTCTGCAGCACCGAATGAGAGAACTCCAGGTCCTCCTTAGCCAGAGTATCAAATTTGTAAAATTTTACAAACGTGTTCTCCCCTGACCACGTAGCTGCTCGGCAAAGTTGTAATGCCGAGACCCCTCGGGCAGCCGCCCAAAATGAGCCCACCTTCCTTGTGGAGTGGGCCTTTACAGATTTAGGCTGTGGCAGGCCTGCCACAGAATGTGCAAGTTGGATTGTGCTACAGATCCAACGAGCAATCGTCTGCTTAGACGCAGGAGCACCCATCTTGTTGGGTGCATACAATATAAACAACGAGTCAGATTTTCTGACTCCAGCTTTCCTTGCAATATATATTTTTAATGCTCTGACAACGTCCAGTAACTTGGAGTCCTCCAAGTCACTTGTAGCCGCAGGCACTACAATAGGCTGGTTCAGATGAAATGCTGACACCACCTTAGGGAGAAAATGCGGACGAGTCCGCAGTTCTGCCCTGTCCGAATGGAAAATCAGATATGGGCTTTTGTAAGATAAAGCTGCCAATTCTGATACTCTCCTGGCAGAAGCCAGGGCTAGAAGCATGGTCACTTTCCAAGTGAGATATTTCAAATCCACCTTATTTAGTGGTTCAAACCAATGAGATTTTAGAAAGTCCAAAACCACATTGAGATCCCACGGTGCCACTGGAGGCACCACAGGAGGCTGTATATGCAGCACTCCCTTAACAAAGGTCTGGACTTCAGGGACTGAAGCCAATTCTTTTTGAAAGAAAATCGACAGGGCCGAAATTTGAACCTTAATAGATCCCAATTTGAGACCCATAGACAATCCTGATTGCAGGAAATGTAGGAATCGACCCAGTTGAAATTCCTCCGTCGGAGCACTCCGATCTTCGCACCACGCAACATATTTTCGCCAAATTCGGTGATAATGTTGCACGGTTACTTCCTTCCTTGCTTTAATCAAAGTAGGAATGACTTCTTCCGGCATGCCTTTTTCCTTTAGGATCCGGCGTTCAACCGCCATGCCGTCAAACGCAGCCGCGGTAAGTCTTGAAACAGACAGGGACCCTGCTGAAGCAAGTCCCTCCTTAGAGGTAGAGGCCACGGATCTTCCGTGATCATCTCTTGAAGTTCCGGGTACCAAGTCCTTCTTGGCCAATCCGGAACCACTAGTATCGTTCTTACGCCTCTTTGCCGTATAATTCTCAATACTTTTGGTATGAGAGGCAGAGGAGGAAACACATACACCGACTGGTACACCCAAGGCGTTACCAGCGCGTCCACAGCTATTGCCTGCGGATCTCTTGACCTGGCGCAATACCTGTCCAGTTTTTTGTTGAGGCGAGACGCCATCATGTCCACCATTGGTCTTTCCCAACGGGTTACCAGCATGTGGAAGACTTCTGGATGAAGTCCCCACTCTCCCGGGTGAAGATCGTGTCTGCTGAGGAAGTCTGCTTCCCAGTTGTCCACTCCCGGGATGAACACTGCTGACAGTGCTATCACATGATTCTCTGCCCAGCGAAGAATCCTTGCAGCTTCTGCCATTGCACTCCTGCTTCTTGTGCCGCCCTGTCTGTTCACATGGGCGACTGCCGTGATGATGTCCGACTGGATCAACACCGGTTTTCCCTGAAGCAGAGGTTCTGCCTGGCTTAGAGCATTGTATATTGCTCTTAGTTCCAGAATGTTTATGTGAAGAGACGTTTCCAGGCTCGTCCATACTCCCTGGAAGTTTCTTCCTTGTGTGACTGCTCCCCAGCCTCTCAGGCTGGCGTCCGTGGTCACCAGGATCCAATCCTGTATGCCGAATCTGCGGCCCTCCAATAGATGAGGACTCTGCAACCACCACAGAAGAGACACCCTTGTCCTTGGAGACAGGGTTATCCGTAGGTGCATCTGAAGATGCGACCCTGACCATTTGTCCAACAGATCCCTTTGGAAAATTCTTGCGTGGAATCTGCCGAATGGAATTGCTTCGTAAGAAGCCACCATTTTTCCCAGGACTCTTGTGCATTGATGTACAGACACCTTTCCTGGTTTTAGGAGGTTCCTGACAAGGTCGGATAACTCCTTGGCTTTTTCCTCCGGGAGAAAAACCTTTTTCTGAACCGTGTCCAGAATCATCCCTAGGAACAGAAGACGAGTTGTCGGCATTAACTGGGATTTTGGAATATTCAGAATCCACCCGTGCTGTTTTAGCACTTCTTGAGACAGTGCTAATCCCATCTCTAGCTGTTCTCTGGACCTCGCCCTTATTAGGAGATCGTCCAAGTATGGGATAATTAATATGCCTTTTCTTCGAAGAAGAATCATCATCTCGGCCATTACCTTTGTAAAGATCCGAGGTGCCGTGGACAATCCGAACGGCAGCGTCTGAAACTGATAGTGACAGTTTTGTACAACGAACCTGAGGTACCCCTGGTGTGAGGGGTAAATTGGAACGTGGAGATACGCATCCTTGATGTCCAAGGATACCATAAAGTCCCCCTCTTCCAGGTTCGCTATCACTGCTCTGAGTGACTCCATCTTGAACTTGAACTTCTTTATGTACAGGTTCAAGGACTTCAGATTTAGAATAGGCCTTACCGAGCCATCCGGCTTCGGTACCACAAAAAGAGTGGAATAATACCCCTTCCCTTGTTGTAGAAGAGGTACCTTGACTATCACCTGCTGAGAGTACAGCTTGTGAATGGCTTCCAAAACCGTCTCCCTTTCGGAGGGGGACGTTGGTAAAGCAGACTTCAGGAAACGGCGAGGTGGATCTGTCTCTAATTCCAACCTGTACCCTTGAGATATTATCTGCAGGATCCAGGGATCTACCTGCGAGTGAGCCCACTGCGCGCTGTAATTTTTGAGACGACCGCCCACCGTCCCCGAGTCCGCTTGAGAAGCCCCAGCGTCATGCTGAGGCTTTTGTAGAAGCCGGGGAGGGCTTCTGTTCCTGGGAAG
Organism: Pseudophryne corroboree; assembly: GCF_028390025.1. Taxonomy (NCBI): domain Eukaryota; kingdom Metazoa; phylum Chordata; class Amphibia; order Anura; family Myobatrachidae; genus Pseudophryne; species Pseudophryne corroboree. The sequence continues at coordinate 1,045,701,083 of NC_086444.1, forward strand.
GAGCTGCGTGTTGCTGTCTCTTCCCTCGACCTCTGCCTCGTGGCAGATATGAATAGCCCTTTGCTCTCTTATTTTTAAAGGAACGAAAGGCGCTGCGGTTGAAAAGTCGGTGCCTTTTTCTGTTGGGGAGTGACTTGAGGTAGAAAGGTGGATTTCCCGGCTGTAGCCGTGGCCACCAAATCTGATAGACCGACTCCAAATAACTCCTCCCCTTTATACGGCAAAACTTCCATATGCCGTTTTGAATCCGCATCGCCTGTCCACTGTCGCGTCCATAAAGCTCTTCTGGCCGAAATGGACATAGCACTTACCCGTGATGCCAGTGTGCAGATATCCCTCTGTGCATCACGCATATAAAGAAATGCATCCTTTATTTGTTCTAACGACAGTAAAATATTGTCCCTGTCCAGGGTATCAATATTTTCAATCAGGGACTCTGACCAAACTACCCCAGCACTGCCCATCCAGGCAGTCGCTACAGCTGGTCGTAGTATAACACCTGCATGTGTGTATATACTTTTTTGGATATTTTCCATCCGCCTATCTGATGGATCTTTAAGTGCGGGCGTCTCAGGAGAGGGTAACGCCACTTGTTTAGATAAGCGTGTTAGCGCCTTGTCCACCCTAGGAGGTGTTTCCCAGCGCTCCCTAACCTCTGGCGGGAAAGGGTATAATGCCAATAATTTCTTTGAAATTATCAGCTTTTTATCAGGGGCAACCCACGCTTCATTACACACGTCATTTAATTCTTCTGATTCAGGAAAAACTATAGGTAGTTTTTTCATACCCCACATAATACCCTGTTTAGTGGTACCTGTAGTATCAGCTAAATGTAACGCCTCCTTCATTGCCAAAATCATATAACGTGTGGCCCTACTGGAAAATACGGTTGAATCGTCACCGTCACCACTGGAGTCAGTGCCTGCGTCTGGGTCTGTGTCGACCGACTGAGGCAAAGGGCGTTTCACAGCCCCTGACGGTGTTTGAGTCGCCTGGACAGGCACTAATTGATTGTCCGGCCGCCTCATGTCGTCAAACGACTGCTTTAGCGTGTTGACACTATCCCGTAGTTCCATAAATAAAGGCATCCATTCTGGTGTCGACTCCCTAGGGGGTGACATCCTCATATTTGGCAATTGCTCCGCCTCCACACCAATATCGTCCTCATACATGTCGACACACACGTACCGACACACAGCAGACACACAGGGAATGCTCCTAACGAAGACAGGACCCACTAGCCCTTTGGGGAGACAGAGGGAGAGTTTGCCAGCACACACCAAAAGCGCTATATATATATCAGGGATAGCCTTATAATAAGTGCTCCCTTATAGCTGCTTTGTTATATCAAAATATCGCCATAAATTTGCCCCCCCCCCTCTCTGTTTTACCCTGTTTCTGTAGTGCAGTGCAGGGGAGAGACTTGGGAGCCGTCCTGACCAGCGGAGCTGTGAGAGGAAATGGCGCCGTGTGCTGAGGAGATAGGCCCCGCCCCTTTTCTGGCGGGCTCGTCTCCCGCTATTTAGAAAAATCAGGCAGGGGTTAAATATCTCCATATAGCCTCTAGGGGCTATATGTGAGGTATTTTTAGCCTTTATAGGTATTCATTTGCCTCCCAGGGCGCCCCCCTCCCAGCGCCCTGCACCCTCAGTGACTGCCGTGTGAAGTGTGCTGAGAGGAAAATGGCGCACAGCTGCAGTGCTGTGCGCTACCTTTAGAAGACTGCAGGAGTCTTCAGCCGCCGATTCTGGACCTCTTCTGACTTCAGCATCTGCAAGGGGGCCGGCGGCGCGGCTCCGGTGACCATCCAGGCTGTACCTGTGATCGTCCCTCTGGAGCTTGATGTCCAGTAGCCAAGAAGCCAATCCATCCTGCACGCAGGTGAGTTGACTCCTTCTCCCCTCAGTCCCTCGCTGCAGTGATCCTGTTGCCAGCAGGAATCACTGTAAAATAAAAAACCTAGCTAAACTTTCTCTAAGCAGCTCTTTAGGAGAGCCACCTAGATTGCACCCTTCTCGGCCGGGCACAAAAATCTAACTGGAGTCTGGAGGAGGGTCATAGGGGGAGGAGCCAGTGCACACCACCTGATCTGAAAAAGCTTTACTTTTTGTGCCCTGTCTCCTGCGGAGCCGCTATTCCCCATGGTCCTTTCAGGAACCCCAGCATCCACTAGGACGATAGAGAAACATACCCTAAAGACATTACAGCTATTAGAAAAAAACATTCAGATGTTACAGAGATCTCGTTTTAGAAAACTATTCACTCACATTCTAGCCCTAATAGGACTTCTTATAGAGTGGGAGATAGCATTGCTAAAAAGCATTTCGGATTTGCGGTACAAAATATACATAGGTATTTGCGGTGGTTACTAAACTTCTGGATTTCTTACTACAGAAGTACACTAGTGTACTAAGAAGTATTGTAGTGTACAGTTAGTATAAGAACAATGACCAGGTAAGAGACCAGATAATTATTGATGATTCAGTTTCGATTACAATGGGTAACTTCCATTCCATGTTCGATAAAGATACGTTATAATATATCATCTTGCAATTACATGGTTAGAAAAGCTGGGATGCCAATGAGCCTTTTCAGAAAACATAATTATCAGCAATTAGAATATACTGTTTTACTGCACAAATCTCCATGTCAGCCATTACCAATGGTTACAACAAAGAAAATATTTTGACTAAGTCATAATATCATAAACCAGCTGGAAACCAAAAATAAAATAAAATAAACACTGGAGTTTAGGCGTGGTTCAGCCTATGACACACCTTACTGTCCTGCTGCTTGCTGGCAACACATCAGGAGCGCCACAAGCAGAGGGGAAGGTCCCTAAACTCCAGTAATTATATATTTAGAAGTCAGTAACAAAATGTGTTGGTTGAACCTGCCATACACACCAGCACTGGCATTTGGAGTGCAGCTGTCCGAGCGGGTGTATATACCGTACATCCACCACTGCAAGCAGTCGGCTTCCCGCTGATACTCGCATCTATAACACTAAGCACGGGAGAACAGATTGGTGTACACCACGCCATCTGGATCCCAGTGGTAGAAAGTAGGGCAACACAAGGATAGTTACTGGTTGATACATCTCTACTCATTGACAGTGACTGAGACACTCCCCATACCACCCTAAATGGGCTGTAAACATGGTCGGGGCTAGGGCATAGGAACCTTCTGTAAACTATAGATTTGCGCCCTTATTCCAATATTTGTTAAAAAGACAGCGCCAGCAAACAAACAAAAAAAGGCGTGGTCTCACAAGGAAGGGGCATGTCAACACAATAGTACCCCCAATTAAAATGATGCCACACAGTAGCATAATCTTTTTCACATTACACATAGTAGTTACCCTTATTCACATCACGACACACAGTAGTTCCCCTTATTCATGTTACATCACACAGAAGTGCCCCTTATTAATGTTGCATGCATAGTAGTATCCCTTATACACATTACGTCACACAGCAGTGCCCCTTACACACAATGTCTACAGTAGTGCCCCATATACATTTAAGGGCCGATTCAATGGTTATCGTGGCCGCCACAAGAGGGCGCCAACGGCATTAATTCAATTGTTATGCCGTTTGGGCGGCCAGTGGCTGCGGAGGACACTTTTTTTTTTTAGCAGCCTCCTGAGATACTAGAAAAAAAACTGTTGAAATTGCGCACTTTGGCCGGTAGTTTAGACGCCCAGAGCAGGAAGTTTAGACAGGTTTAGCAGTTTGAGAAGGCTAAACCCGGTCTGTTTGGGCGCAACATGTGCTTTGAGCATGGGTGTCCAACACAACTGAATTATGACAATTGTTTGGGTGTCTAAAAAGTCCCTGCCAGAAACTGTGTGTTAGCGACTATCTAAGTAACTAGCAATGGCTAACAGAGCTTCTGCTTATGAAGCAAAAAGGATGCATGTAGGTTATACCCCTTTTAGATTAAAATGTTGGGTCGTACCTGGGATTTTGTATATGATTTCAACATGGGTGAGACCCCTCTGAGACTGGCGACAGGACCTGGCTTATTATCAGGTTGGAAACGTCACTGCTCGTGTCTGCAGTGCCGGCGCATGGAGAGGAGATCACTAATGGATCTGTAGGTGAGACAACAAGAACGGTATTTTCAATTCCAAATATAGCCAGTTGTTTTGTAAGTGTACTTGGAGACACTGCAAGGCTGAAAGGCAGACCGGGTCATTGGAATAGTTGTCCCATGATCAAAATCTAAAGAAACCTTCTGTGATGAACTGCAACATGAAAAGTAAGCATCTTGAAGATCTATGGATGCAAGGAAAGGAATCACTAACTCCATGGAAAACTCAGTCATTGACAAATTTGTGGTGTCTCATCAGGTTCAGAATAGTTCTTAAACACTTAACTGGCAAGGTCAGATCACGTGTGTCCCCCAATCTTTGTCGAGGAGATATGTTCTGCAGATGTGCATAATATAATACTTAACTATATTAAATAAAAAAACTAAACAATTTTATGAATGTTTTTGAAGGGAAAAATAGTCAGTCAGTTAATGGTTATGCATCCTGAGGTCTTTTTGACAAGCATTAGCCTGGGGGGGAAAAAAACAAAAACAAAAACCTTTGCCTTTCGGATCTGAATGAAGTGGGGGAAATTATTGGCCTTTCATTAAAGTTTGTAGATGGTTCTGCAAAGCCTCTTACTCCGAGGGGTCCTGGAATATAAGAAGAGATTTCCTTTGGTTTCTATTGAAACGATCCTATATCCGTCCAAGGGGATGGGTTCTGATGGAAGTTATTGTTGGGTAATCTAATTTTGCCAAAGAAACCCACAATGAAAGCTTTTACTCTTGAAAGCACTAAAACGGTATATACAGGTTGAGTATCCCATATCCAAATATTCCGAAATACGGAATATTCCGAAATACGGACTTTTTTTGAGTGAGACTGAGATAGTGAAACCTTTGATTTCTGATGGCTCAATGTACACAAACTTTGTTTAATACACAAAGTTATTAAAAATATTGTATTAAATGACCTTCTGGCTGTGTGTATAAGGTATATATGAAACATAAATGAATTGTGTGAATGTACACACACTTTGTTTAATGCACAAAGTTATTACAAATATTGGCTAAAATGACCTTCAGGCTGTGTGTATAAGGTGTAAATGTAACATAAATGCATTCTGTGCTTAGACTTAGGTCCCATCACCATGATATCTCACTATGGTATGCAATTATTCCAAAATACGGAAAAATCCCATATCCAAAATACCTCTGGTCCCAAGCATTTTGGATAAGGGATACTCAACCTGTATATATATTTTTTATTTTTCTACTGGTTGTATTGCTTACCTTGTTAATAGCATCCAGCATCTTTGAATTCAGCGCCAGCTTTTATGTAATTTAATCTTTACTAAGGGGAGTATTCAATAAGGTTGCGGCACGTTTCAATATTTTTTTATGGTGAATGGGGATTCATTCCATTCAATAGCAGGGCTGTTTTTTCGACTAGGTGAAAAATTCGGAAGGAGCAAAAAATAAGAATTTACTTACCGATAATTCTATTTCTCGGAGTCCGTAGTGGATGCTGGGGTTCCTGAAAGGACCATGGGGAATAGCGGCTCCGCAGGAGACAGGGCACAAAAAGTAAAGCTTTTCCAGATCAGGTGGTGTGCACTGGCTCCTCCCCCTATGACCCTCCTCCAGACTCCAGTTAGGTACTGTGCCCGGACGAGCGTACACAATAAGGGAGGATTTTGAATCCCGGGTAAGACTCATACCAGCCACACCAATCACACCGTACAACTTGTGATCTAAACCCAGTTAACAGTATGATAACAAAAGGAGCCTCTGAAAGACGGCTTCCTACAACAATAACCCGATTTTTGTAACAATAACTATGTACAAGTATTGCAGAATAATCCGCACTTGGGATGGGCGCCCAGCATCCACTACGGACTCCGAGAAATAGAATTATCGGTAAGTAAATTCTTATTTTCTCTATCGTCCTAGTGGATGCTGGGGTTCCTGAAAGGACCATGGGGATTATACCAAAGCTCCCAAACGGGCGGGAGAGTGCGGATGACTCTGCAGCACCGAATGAGAGAACTCCAGGTCCTCTTTTGCCAGGGTATCAAATTTGTAAAATTTTACAAACGTGTTCTCCCCCGACCACGTAGCTGCTCGGCAGAGTTGTAATGCCGAGACCCCTCGGGCAGCCGCCCAAGATGAGCCCACCTTCCTTGTGGAATGGGCATTTACATATTTTTTGCTGTGGCAAGCCTGCCACAGAATGTGCAAGCTGAATTGTACTACAAATCCAACGAGCAATAGTCTGCTTAGAAGCAGGAGCACCCAGCTTGTTGGGTGCATACAGGATAAACAGCAAGTCAGATTTCCTGACTCCAGCCGACCTGGAAACTATATTTTCAGGGCCCTGACAACATCCAGCAACTTGGAGTCCTCCAAGTCCCTAGTAGCCGCAGGCACCACAATAAGCTGGTTCAGGTGAAACGCTGACACCACCTTAGGGAGAAACTGGGGACGAGTCCACAGCTTTGCTCTGTCCGAATGGACAATCAGATATGGCTTTGTGAGATAAAGCCGCCAATTCTGACACTCGCCTGGCCGAGGCCAGGACCAACAGCATGGTCACTTTCCATGTGAGATATATCAAATCCACAGATTTGAGTTGTGTAAAACAATGTGATTTTAGGAATCCCAAACTACGTTGAGATCGCCCAGTGCCACTGGAGACATCAAAAAGGGGTTGTATATGCAGTACTCCCTTAACAACTTCTGGACCTCAGGAACTGAAGCCAATTTCTTTCTGGAAGAAAATCGACCGGTCGAAATTTGAACCTTAATGGACCCCAATTTGAGACCCATATACACTCCTGCTTGCAGGAAATGTAGGAATTAACCTAGTTGAAATTCTTCCGTGGAGCCTTCCTGGCCTCACACCATGGAACATATTTTCACCTAAGCGGTGATAATGTTGTGCGGTCACCTCCTTCCTGGCTCTGACCAGGGTAGGGATGACCTCTTCCGGAATGCCTTTTTCCCTTAGGATCCGGCGTTCACCCGCCCTGGCGTCAACGCAGCTGCGGTAAGTCATGGAACAGACATGATTCTTGCTGAATCAAGATCCTTTCTAGTATCTCTTGAAGTTCCGGGTACCAAGTTCTTCTTGGCCCAAACCGGAACCACGAGTATAGTTCTTACTCCTCTCCTTCCTATCATTCTCCATACACTGGGTATGAAAGGCAGAGGAGGGAACACATACACCGACTGGTACACCCACGGTGTTACCAGAGCGTCCCAGCTATTGCCTGAGGGTCTCTAGACCTGGCGCTTCATGTGGGACGCCATCATAACCACCTTTGGTCTTTCCCAACGGTTTACAAACATGTGGAAACTTCCAGATGAAGTTCCCACTTTTCCGGGTGGAATTCATTTATGCTGAGGAAATCTTCCTAGTTGTCCACTCCCGGAATGAACACTGCTGACAGTGTTATCACATGATCTTTCGCCCAGCGAAGAATCCTTGCTGTCATTGCCCTCCTGCTTCTTGTGCCGCCCCGTCTGTTTACGTGGGCGACTGCCATGATGATGTCCTACTGGATCAGCACCGGTTGACTTTGAAGCAGAGGTCTTCCTAGGCTCAGAGCATCATAAATTGCCCTTAAGCTCCAGTATATTCATGTGGAGAAAAATCTCCAGACTTGACCACACTTCCTTGGAAATTTCTTCCTTGTGTGACTGTTCCCCAGCCTCTCAGGCTGGCATCCGTGGTCACCAGAACACAGTCCTGAATGCTGAATGTGCTGCCCTCTAGAAGATAAGCACTCTGCAGCCCCCACAGAAGAGACACCCTTGTCCTTGGAGACAGGGTTATCCGCTGATGCATCTGAAGATGCGATCCGGACCATTCGTCCAGCAAATCCCCCTGAAAAGTTTTTGCGTGAGATCCGCCGAATGGAATCGCTTCGTAAGAAGCCACCATTTTTCCCAGGACTCCTGTGCATTGATGCACTGATACTTGGCCTGGATTTAGGAGGTTTCTGACTAGGTCGGATAACTCCCTGGCTTTCCCCTCCAGGAGAAATACCTCTTTCTGGACTATGCCCAGAATCATTCCTAGGAACAGCAGACGTATCATCGGAAAACAGCTGCGATTTTTGGAATATTTAGAATCCACTCGTGCTGTCGTAGAACTACTTTAGATAGTTCTTTTCCGACCTCCAACTGTTCTCTGGAAACTTGTCCCTTTCAGGATATCGTCCAAGTAAGGGATAATTTAGATGCCTTTCTTCTTTTAAGAATCATCTTTTCGGCCATTACCTTGGTAAAGGCCCGGGGTGCCGTGGATAATTCAACGGCAGCGTCTGAAACTGATATTGACAGTTCTGTATCACGAACCAGAGGTACCCTTGTTGAGAAGGGCAAATTTGGACATGGAGGTAATCCTTGATGTCCAGGGACACTATATAGTCCCCTTTTTTCCGGTTCTCTATCACTGCTCTGAGTGACTCCATCTTGATTTGAACCTTTTTATGTAAGTGTTCAAAGATTTCAGATTTAGACTATGTCTCACCAAGCCGTCTGGCTTCAGTACCACAATATAGTGTGGAGGACTAATACCCTTTTCCTTGTTGTAGGAGGGGTACTTTGATTATCACCTGCTGGAAATACAGCTTGTGAATATTTTTCCAATACTGCCTCCTTGTCGGAGGGAGCCGTTGGTAAAGCAGGCGTCAGGAACCTGCGAGGAAAAAATGTCTCGACTCTCCAATCTGTACCCCCGGGATAATACTTGTATGATCTAGGGGTCAACTTGCGAGTGATCCCACTGCGCGCTGAGACTCTTGAGACTACCCCCCCACTGGTGGAGGGCTTCTTTTCCTGGGAAGGGGCTGCCTGCTGCAGTCTACTTCCCTTTCCTCTATGTCTGGGCAGATATGACTGGCCTTTTGCCCGCTTGCCCACATGGGAACGGAAGGATTGAGGCTGAAAAGACAGTGTCTTTTTCTGCTGAGATGTAACTTGGGGTAAAAAGGTTGGATTTCCCAGCTGTGGCCGTGGCCCCCAGGTCCGACGGACCGACCCCAAATAACTCCTTCCCTTTATACGGCAATACTTCCATGTGCCGTAAGGGATCTGTATCACCTGACCACTGTCGTGTCCATGACATCTTCTGGGAGATATGGACAACGCACTTATCTTGATGCCAGAGTGCAAATATCCCTCTGTGCATCTCGCATACATATATATAGAATGCATCCTATTAAATGCTCTATATCAATAAAATATTTTTAGTCAGGGAATTCGACCAAGCCAACCCAGCACTGCATCTCCAGGCTGATGGCGATCGCTGGTCGCAGTATAACCACCGTCTGTGTGTATATACTTTTTAGGATATTTTTCCAGCTGCCTATCAGCTGGCTCCTTGAGGGCGGCCGTATTTGGAGACGGTAACGCCACTTGATAAGCGTGTGAGCGCCTTATCCACCCTAATGGGTGTTTCCCAACGCGCCCTAACTTCTGGCGGGAAAAGGTATAACGCCAATATTTGCTATCGGGGTAAACCCACGCATCATCACACACTTCATTTTATTTTATCTGATTCAGGAAAAACTACAGGTAGTTTTTTCACTTCCACATAATACCCTTTTTTGTGGTACTTGTAGTATCAGAAATATGTAACAGCTCCTTCATTGCCCTTAACGTGTGGCCCTAATGAGGAATACGTTTGTTTATTCACCGTCGACACTGGATTCAGTGTCCGTGTCTGTGTCTGTGTCGACCGACTGAGGTAAATGGGCGTTTTTTTATAAAAAACCCTTGACGGTGTTTCTGAGACGCCTGGACCGTTACTAATTGTTTGTCGGCCGTCTCATGTCGTCAACCGACCTTGCAGCGTGTTGACATTCTCACGTAATTCCCTAAATAAGCCATCCATTCCGGTGTCGACTCCCTAGAGAGTGACATCACCATTACAGGCAATTTCTCCGCCTCCTCCAGCATCGTCCTCATACATGTCGACACACACCACACACACCTGGAATGCTCTGACAGAGGACAGGACCCCACTAGCCCTTTGGAGAGACAGAGGGAGAGTTTGCCAGCACACACCAAAAAACGCTATAATTACATAGGGACAACCTTATATAAGTGTTTCTCCCTAATAGCATCTTTATATATATATTTATATCGCCAATTTGTGCCCCCCCTCTCTGTTTAAACCCTGTTTCTGTAGTGCAGTGCAGGGGAGAGCCTGGGAGCCTTCTCTCCAGCCTTTCTGTGAGAGAAAAAATGGCGATGTGTGCTGAGGAGATAGGCCCCGCCCCTTTTACGGCGGGCTCGTCTCCCGCTCTTTAGTGAAGTTTGGCAGGGGTTAAATATCTCCATATAGCCTCTGGGGGCTATATGCGAGGTATTTTTAGCCAGTATATAGGTTTACATTTGCCTCCCAGGGCGCCCCCCCCCAGCGCCCTGCACCCTCAGTGACAGCGTGTGAAGTGTGCTGAGAGGAAAATGGCGCACAGCTGCAGTGCTGTGCGCTACCTTTAGAAGACTGTCAGAGTCTTCAGCCGCCGATTCTGGACCTCTTCTAACTTCAGCATCTGCAAGGGGGCCGGCGGCGCGGCTCCGGTGACCATCCAGGCTGTACCTGTGATCGTCCCTCTGGAGCTAATGTCCAGTAGCCAAGAAGCCAATCCATCCTGCACGCAGGTGAGTTCACTTCTTCTCCCCTCAGTCCCTCGTTGCAGTGATCCCGTTGCCAGCAGGACTCACTGTAAAATAAAAAACCTAAGCTAAACTTTCTCTAAGCAGCTCTTTAGGAGAGCCACCTAGATTGCACCCTTCTCGGCCGGGCACAAAAATCTAACTGGAGTCTGGAGGAGGGTCATAGGGGGAGGAGCCAGTGCACACCACCTGATCTGGAAAAGCTTTACTTTTTGTGCCCTGTCTCCTGCGGAGCCGCTATTCCCCATGGTCCTTTCAGGAACCCCAGCATCCACTAGGACGATAGAGAAAAACATTTGAATTAGTGCATCCACTAGTTTTCGCACTAGCACCGGCTGACTTTAAGGTATTTTTCACCAATGCCTTTTTCGCTAATATAAAAAAAAAAGTGAAAAGGCATTGGTGAAAATGGCCCGCAATTGAATAAGCAGTGAGGTTAATTCAATAGCTCCAAAATCAGAGCTAACTGAATACCCCCCTGTGTCTTTAACCATTTGATGTACTGGAAAACTGTTTCTACAACCGCATTCATCAAAAAGTAATATTTGAGTCTGCATGGATGTTGTACCCGGATACCTCTTCATGACTCATACCAAAAATACAAACAATGACGCTTATCAGTATAAGCGACCAGTCTGGTTTTCTCCTTGGATATGGTCAATTCATAGGGCCTTGTTTCAAAAAAAAATAAAAAAAAAATAGTATAATGCTGGGTACACATTAGACGATATGTTCCACGAGTAATGAAAACAGGATTTTAATTACCTACCGGTAAATACTATTCTCGTAGTCCATAGAGGATGCTGGGGTCCACATTAGTACCATGGGGTATAGACTGGTCCACTAGGAGCCATTGGCACTTTAAGAGTTTGAGAGTGTGGGCTGGCTCCTCCCTCTATTCCCCTCCTACCAGACTCAGTCTAGAAACCGTGCCCGAGGAGACGGACATCTACGAGTGAAGGATTTTACACAGATAGTGGCGAGATTCACACCAGCTCACACACAAGGCAAACCAAGCTAACTAGCTTGAAACATCAGCAATGGCTGAATAAGATTACTTACCAAGTAACAAAACGGTACTCAACCTAGAACTAAGCAATACTGAACTAAATAACCACTGCAGGATAACGTAGCGCTGGGTGGGCGCACAGCATCCTCTACGGACTACGAGGAAAGGATTTAACGGTAGGTAATTAAAATCCTATTTTCTCTTACGTCCTAAAGGATGCTGGGGTCCACATTAGTACCATGGGGATGTACCAAAGCTCCCAGAACGGGAGGGAGCGCGCAGAGGCTCCTGCAGAACTGATTGACCAAACTTCAGGCCCTCAGAGGCCAAAGTATAGAACTTGTAGAACTTAGTGAACGTGTTCAACCCCGACCAAGTAGCAGCTCGGCAGAGTTGTAATGCCAAGACACCACGGAAGAACCCACCTTACGATTAGAGTGGGCCTTAACAGACGTAGGACACAGCAAGCCTGCCATAAAATATGCATGCTGGATAGTGAACCTGATCCAGCGAGAGATCGTCTGCTTAGAAGCAGGACACCCAATTTTCTTGGGATAATACAGGACAGAGAGTCCGATTTTCTGTAACGAGCAGTACTCCTCATATAGATCTTTAGAGTCCTTACAAAATCTAAGGACTTTGATGAAATTGAGGAGTCCGTTGCAATTGGCACCACAATAGGTTTGTTGATATGAAATGTCAACACAGCCTTCGGAAGAAATTGCTGACGTGTCCGAAGCTCAGCTCTATCTTCATGAAAGATCAAGTATGGGCTTTTACATGACAAAGCCCCCAACTCCGACACACGTCTAGCAGAAGCTAAGGCCAACAAAGTGACAGCCTTCCACATGAGAAACTTGACCTCAACCTCCTGTAGAGGTTCAAACCAGTCCTACTGGAGGAACTGTAATACCACATTAAGATCCCAGGGCGCAGTAGGCGGCACAAAGGGAGGTTGGATATGCAGAACCTCCTTCAAAAAGGTCTGAACCTCAGGGAGGGCAGCCAATTGTTTCTGGAAGCAATTGGATAGGGCCGAAATTTGGACCTTTATGGATCCTAACATCAGGCCCATATCCACACCTGCTTGCAGGAAGAGGAGAAAAAGTCCCAGTTGAAACTCTTCGGAATGGCCTTCCGAGCTAGTATCTGGCGTTCAACCTCCATGCCGTCAAACGTAGCCGTGGTAAGTCTTGATAGGCGAACAGCCCCTGCTGCAGCAGGTCCTCCCGAAGAGGAAGAGGCCTCAGCTCTTCTAGCCGTAGATCCGTGTACCAAGCCCTTCTTGGCCAGTCCGGAGCAATGAGGATTGTCTGAACTCTTGTTCTCCTTATGATTTTGAGAACTCTTGGAATGAGCAAAAGTGGAGGAAACACGTACACCCACGAAGTCACTAGGGCATCCACCGCCACTGCTTGTGGGTCCCTCGACCTGGAACAATACGGCCGAAGCTTCTTGTTGAGATGAGAGGCCATCATGTCGATCTGGGGTACGTCCCAACGATCTGTTACCTCCTTGAACACCTCCAGATGGAGACCCCACACACCTGGATGGAGATCGTGTTTCCTGAGGAAGTCCGCTTCCCAGTTGTTTACTCCCGAAATGAAGATTGCTCACAGCGCCAACGTGTGTTTTTCTGCCCAGAGGATGATTGTTACCTCTGACATTACAGCTCTGCTCTTCGTTCCCCCCTGCCGGTTGATGTAAGCCACTGTCGTTACTTTGTCCGACTGTACCTGAATGGCCCAATTTCTCAAAAGATGAGCCGCTTGGAGAAAACAGTTGTAGACGGCTCTTAGTTCCAGAATGTTTATCGGCAGGTTGGCTTCCAGACTTGACCACATTCCTTGGAAGGTTTCCCCTTGAGTGACTGCGCCCCAGCCCCGGAGACTTGCATCCGTGGTTAGAAGGATCCAGTCCTGAATTCAGGAACCTGCGGCCCTCCAGAAGATGAGGTAATTGCAGACACCAGAGGAGTGAAATCCTGGCCTTTGGCGACAGACGTATTCTCTGGTGCATATGTAGATGGGATCCCGACCACTTGTCCAGGAGATCCAGTTGGAAGGACCAAGCATGAAACCTCCCGTACTGCAGAGCCTCGTAAGAGGCCACCATCTTCCCCAGAAGGCAAATGGACTGATGAACTGACACCCGGCCTGGCTTCAGGACATCCCGGACCATTGTTTGTATCACCAACGCTTTTTCCTCTGGAAGAAACACCCTATGCACTTCCGTGTCGAGGATCATTCCCAGAAAGGACAACCACCTGGTTGGTTCCAAACGTGATTTTTGAAGATTCAGGATCCAACCATGTTCCCTGAGAAGCTGGGTCGTGAGAGCTATGGACCGTAACAGCTTTTCCTTGGACAATGCCTTTATCAGCAGATTTATTATTATTATTATCCTTTATTTATATGGTGCCACAAGGGTTCCGCAGCGCCCAATTACAGAGTACATATGCACATAGTCAAAACAGGAAAACAGTGACTTACAGTTGAAGACAATATAGGACAAGTACAGGGTAACTAAGCATAACTACACTAGTAAACAACAGAGATAAGTTCCAAGGTGGCCAAAAAACTACAGGATTTGGGCAGCTGAGGATAATTAAAGTAAGAAAAGGATAAGCACATGAGGGAAGAGGGCCCTACTCGTGAGAGCTTACATTCTAAGGGGAGGGGTGGACAGACAGGGGTGACACAGATGGGGTACATAGAGAACGTGGAACAGAGGGTTAGAATGAGATTTGGCTGGGTTTGGTGAAGAAGTGGATTTTGAGAGCCCGTTTGAAGTTTTGTAGAGAGGTGGAGAGTCTGAGGGGGAGAGGTAAAGAATTCCAGAGAAAGGGAGCAGCACGTGAAAAATCTTAGGAGATAGGAGTGGGAGGTAGTAATCCGAGGACAGGAGAGTCGGCGTGCATTAGCAGAGCGAAGAGGATGGGTGGGAGTGTAAAGGGAGGTAAGGTCAGAAATGTAAATGGGAGAGGAGTGGGTGAGGGCTTTGTAAGCGGGTGTGAGAAGTTTGAATTGGATTCTGAAAGGGTAGGGAAGCCAGTGAAGGGCTTGTAGGAGAGGGGAGGTGGACGCAGTGCGTTTGGTGAGGAAGATGAACCAGGCAGCAGCATTGAGGATAGATTGGAGTGGAGCGAGGTAATTGTCAGGGAGGCCAGTTAAGAGGAGATTACAGTAGTCCAGTCTGGAAATAATCAGTGAGTGAATAATGATCTTAGTGGCATCCTGGGTTGAGAAAAGGTCTGATTCTGGAAATGTTTTTGAGATGAAAATGACAGGTTTGTGAGAGGTGCTGAATGTGTGGTTTGAAGGAGAGGGAGGAGTCAAGGATTACGCCAAGACAGCGTACCTGGGGGCTAGAGGAGATAGTCGTGCCATAAATGGATAATGAGATTATGGGAGGTGAGGTTGTGCGGGAGGGTGGGAAGATGATCAGTTCAGTCTTAGAAATGTTGAGTTTAAGAAAGTGCTGGGACATCCAGGAAGAGATAGCAGAAAGACAGTTGGAGGTACGAGTGAGGAGAGCGGGAGAGAGGTCAGGGGAGGAGAGGTAGATTTGAGTGTCATCAGCATAAAGGTGGTATTGGAAGTTAAAAGAACTAATGAGTTCACCTAAAGAGGACGTATAGAGAGATAAGGAGAGGACCAAGAACAGAGCCTTGGGGGACACCAACAGGTAGTGGAAGTGGGGGGGAGGTAGCATCATGAAAGGAGACAGAAGGAACGATCAGAGAGGTAGGAGGACAGCCAGAAGAGGGCAGTATCACGCAGACCAAGAGAGATCATCCAGATATGGAATTATGTTCACCCCCTGTCTGCGGAGAACCATAATTTCCGCCATCGCCTTGGTGAATACCCTCGGTGCTGTGGAGAGGCCGAATGGGAGGGCCTGGAACTGAAAATGACAGTCCAACAGTGCGAATCGGAGATAAGCTTGATGCTGCAGCCAAATCGGAATGTGGAGGTACGCATCCTTGATATCCAGGAATTCCCCCTCCTCCAGACCTGATATAACTGCCCTTAGAGACTCCATTTTGAACTTGAACTCCCTTAGAAAGGGGTTTAGTGATTTTAAGTTCAGAATGGGCCTGACCGAACCATCCGGTTTCGGAACCACAAAAAGGTTCGAATAGTAACCTTTGTTTTTGCAGCTGAGGAGGGACTGGTACAATAACCTGTGCCTCCACCAACTTCTGAATGGCTCCCTGTAGGGTAGCCCTGTCTGCCGGCAAAGCTGGCAAGCCCAATTTGAAGAACCGGTGAGGCGGGAGATCTTGAAATTCCAGCCGGTACCCCTGGGACACAATATCTAGTACCCAGGGATCCAGGCCGGACGACACCCAGACGTGACTGAAATGTCCGAGTCTCGCCACCACCGGCCCTACCTCCAGGTCGCGCTGTCCACCGTCATGCTGAGTACTTTGGCATATTGGAAGCAGGTTTCTGTTCCTGGGAACCCGCAGCAGCAGGTTTATTGCATTTTGGTCAGCCACCTCTAAACGAAGGTGTTGGACTGTTTGGCAACCCGAAAAGAACTGTGATGCAACTGAAGAAAAAGATTTCTTCGTAGCAGGTGCAGCTGAGGGAAGAAAAGGTGACTTACCCGCTGTAGCCGTTGAGATCCACGCATCCAACGCTTCCGCAAAGAGAGCCTGACTGAACCCAAGTCTTTCATGGATTCCACCATAAAACCTGCAGAATCCTGAATGTTAGGTAAAAACAACTCAACTTCACTTTTATCCATTGTATCCAAATCCTCCAGTAACGTGCCTGACCACTTCACTATAGCTTTGGAAATCCATGCACAGGCAATAGTAGGACGTAGTATCGCCCCTGAAGCCGTGTATATGGATTTGAGAGTAGCATCAATTTTGCGATCAGCCAGCTCCTTTAAGGCGGTGGGATCCTGGGACAGGTAAAACCACCTTTTTCGAGAGTCTGGATACAGGGTGGGTTTTCCCACTTTTTCCTATCCTCCTCAGGGAAGGGGAAAGCATTCAGAACCCTTCCAGGGATCTGGAATTTTTTCTCCAGGTTTACCCAAGCTTTTTCAAAAAATAGCATTTAATTATTTGGACGCAAGGAAGGTTAGCAAAGCTTTCTTATTGTCAGTGAAGCAAGCCTCCTCAACCTGCTCAGGTGTTGTATCAGCAATATTCAACACATCCCTGATAGCCTCCATCATCAACTGCACCCCTTTAGCAAGAGATGCGGCCACACTGAGCACATCCCCATCATCGTCTGACGTCTCAGAATCGGTATCCGTGTCATCTTGCATAATCTGGGCAAGAGTACGTTTATGGGAACCTACAGAAGGGGGTCCTGAGGTAACAGAATCGGATCAAACTGCCATAAAGTTATGTAAAACCTGAGATGCAGATTCATTCTGTGCAACCTAGTAGAAATCTGAGAAATCAAAGATTTGATAGAGGATAACCATTCAAGCTCCCTTGCTGGTACTGCACTAAAAGAGTGCAATCCTGATTACATGGAATGAGATCATCCTGAGGGGACATATCCTCTGTAGCATATGACACAGAGTCCCTGTACATAGCTAACTGGAGACTTCAAACACTCCACACAAACACACACACACACACAGGGGAGGATAGACAGAGTTTCACACCCAAGAATGGCAAGAAAGACAGAGATTGGAGCCAACCCACACACAGCGCTTTCAAGGTATAGGGAGACCCCAACCAGCACTGACTGTGCACCTTAATAGGTAACACAGTCTTTACACAGCCTCCACCCACCCTTCTACAACCCCCTGGTACCGTAAGAGATAGCTGGAGTTGCTCTGGAGGGACTGCACTTCACTGACAGCATTTCTGCAGGCAGGAAAGTGGTGCTGAACGCTGCTGGGCCCGCTCTGAGAAGCTCCGCCCCTTAATGGCGCTGTCTTCCCGCTCTTCATGAGATTATACTTTCCTGAGGATTCATGCTGGCAGGGATCCCGGGACCCTGACAGGCTTAAGAGGACAGTGTAAGGTGTAGGTGCTGGCATAGGGCGCCCCTCACAGCGCCGTACTATGTACCGCTGAGCCCCAGAGCGCAGAAGGTACTGCGCTCCGGGGCTCAGCGGCAACAGGGTATGGAGCGCAGGTAGTACTGCGCTCCATACCCTGTTGCCGCCATGTTCACACCGGCTCCCCGCTGGCTAGGGGAGCCGGTGACCGACTCGCTACAGATCTTCTGGCTCTGTAAGGGGGTGGAGGTATGCTGCTGGGGTGAGCGATCCCCTGTGGCGGGGAACATTCAATGCCCTCAGGAGCTCAGTGTCCTGTCAGCGGAGATGGTGGCTCAGACGCGCAGGGCGGACACTACTCACCCCCTTAGTCCCACGAAGCAGGGAGGCTGTTGCCAGCAGCCTCCCTGTAAAATAATAAACTCTAAAATAAACTTTTACTAAAGAAGCTCTGTAGAGCTCCACTAGCTGTGACCAGCTCCTCTGTGCACATTTTCTAAACAGAGTCTGGTAGGAGGGGCATAGAGGGAGGAGCCAGCCCACACTCTCAAACTCTTAAAGTGCCAATGGCTCCTAGTGGACCAGTCTATAACCCCAGCATCCTCTAGGACAGGCCTGTCCAACCTGCGGCCCTCCAGCTGTTGAGAAACTACACATCCCAGCATGCCCTGACACAGTTTTAGCATTCTCTAACAGCAAAACTGTGTCAGGGCATGCTGGGATATGTAGTTTCACAACAGCTGGAGGGCCGCAGGTTGGACATGCCTGCTCTAGGACGTAAGAGAAAATAATGAAAACATTCAAGAAATAAATATATATATTTCACTTATCTACAATGACCAAACAATATTGTCCCGCAATGGATAGTCCACAGTAATTCAATTTAGTTCCAAAGTACAATATCCACGATCCAATATAAACGTAGCAGAGTTCCAAAAGTGGTAAATACAATCAGAGGTACAATTATTTAAAGCACACGGGGAGCAATTCAATTGCTTTCGCGCCAGATATACCATCTAAATTGCCGGGAGATCATTAGTCACAATTCCCTTTTTATTTTTGTTAGCTAATGGGCAAAACCATGTGCACTGCAGGGGGGGGGGGGGGGGCAGATATTACATGTGCAGAGACAGATTTAGGTGTGGTGTGTTCAAACTGAAATCTAAATTGCAGTGTAAAAATAAAGCAGCCAGTATTTACCCTGCACAAAAACAAAATAGCACACCGAAATCTAACTCTCTCTGCACATGTTACATCTGCCCCCCCTGCTGTACACATTGTTTTGCCCATTAGCTAATAAATTTGCTGCTGCGATCAGGTCTGAATTAGGCCCTATAATTCAATGAGGAACAAAGAATGTAACGTTTCCAGTCTTAAATTGAGCAGATGAGACATTATGCGGAAAATTCAATTGTTTTGGGCACTCGATCTAAACTGGGCACTCCCATCTAAAGCAACTGGAAATTGCAGGGCACAATTAAAATTGTTTTCTTTAGTGTGCTAAACGCGCCCAGAGAGATCAGGTTTGGCCATGTAAAGCGGCTAAACGGGAACATTTCCATGTGTGTACTCAAACGGGTCACTTTTCACGCATTTCAGCTTACTACTCCAGGGTGTGCAAGCTGAAATGCTGGCGCCAGCAACCAATCGTACCCGGACGGAGCTACAATTGAATAGCTCCGCTGGCCGCCAGCAAATGGCGGCCATTGAATTTCCCACAAAAATACTCTGGGGAATTCAATTACTAAGTCCAGGGAGTATTCCTAAAACAGGAACCTGTGAACTAACAGTACACAAGGAGAAGACCAGACCGGTCACTCATACAGAGAAGTGTCCTTTTTTGTATTTTTGGTACAAGTCCTAATATTACCACTGAGTATATAGTAACTAGATATCTCAGTACTTTACACTATGAGACGCATGTCTTGCCTCCATTATTTCTGGACCTCTCAATTAATTTGTCATTAATCGATACACTGAAAGGACAAGCAGTTACCCACCTCTAATTGGTAAGTATTTGAATTTGGATATACTCTGATTACAGGGAACTACCTACAAATCACTGCATATTGACATTTGTTTTTATTCACTGGACTTGTTTATGATCCAACTATATAAGGTGAATATTATTATTGGTTCTCTAGTGGTTGGCACCATTACTAGCACTCTATCAGCAAACCTCCCTCCTAGGTGTTTCTTCAATACCTATAAATTCATTAGTTGAGAAGTCTTCAAACAAGTGTGGCATGATATGTTGTAAGTCACAGGGGTCGATTCAATTAAACGTGAATATTGCCGGCAAGGAGGTCCCGGATATATTCAATTGGCCACATTGTTAGTCGGGAAATGCCAGTTCTCACACCTTAAGCCACGTGTTAAGTCGCAAGCTTCACCATTCTCAAACTTAAATGCCTGACGCAATGCTGTTTGCCACGTGCTAAAGGCAGGAAACAGCATGGCGACACTAGTTTAGACAGATTTCTGCTTGCACCTCAGGAGGGGTGAGAGCAGAAACCCTCTAGTCGGGCTTAACAGTTACATACCTATTTCTAAGATTCAGCAGCTCTAGATCATCTTCCGATGGTCATGCGACTGGTGTCTGGATCAGAGCTGTGACCCCCCCCCCCCCAGCTTTCCGGTGACTAGTTCTCCTCTATCCCTAACCTTAGTGCCTAACCCTAACCTCCACCCTTCTCATCCTGCAGCCTAACCCTAATGTCGAGATTTCTGAGAATGTTGACAAATTGCTTGTTAACATTTTGACAATGACGACATCATATCTGTCAACATTGTGGTGACAACATTAGACACTGTCATTGTCAACCTTTTAACTACAACCCCTTCAAATGCCCCAGTAAAATTCCATTCTAAATGGGAACATCTATCTTCAATACCTATACCTGTCAGGAATCTAGCACTTAAAGGTCCACACACTTAACGATAAAATGAGCGACGTCGCTCATTTTCCCCCTCCTTGAGCGACGTCGCTCATTTTATCGTCAAGTGTGTATGCCCCCAGCGACGACCGATGCGCGGCCCCGCGGGTCGGCAACAATCGTCGCTGTCGGTAGGGCATGCATGAAGGATGTGGACTGTCGTCCACGACCTCCATGCAGGGCTGGCGGGGGCATGACGTCACTGAGCGATACGAGCGGTCATATCGCTCAGTGTGTACAGGCGGCAGCCCCGGGTGGGGAAACATTAGACGATGACGCTCACAGAGCGACATCGTCTAATGTGTATGGGCCTTTAGACTTCTTGCTTACCGAAGACATCTGCTGTAATGACAAGTTTTTTTAATTCAAATTTATTTAAACTGTTCTGGAGGCAGAATCATTCCTTTAGTTTGACACCTGCACTGTGTACAAGACCCTTTCATATTCAGCAAAGGTTTCTCACCAACTGCAGAGACTATGCTGTTGTGTGTCTTGTTTTTCTTCTTTTCCACAAGCTCGCCAACATCATGGCTAAAGGCCCGTATTCACGGGCAGATGTGGGAAGAGATGTGTGCTGAGCGTGCGGGGTGGAGGCCGCTCATTTTACCCAGAGATAGCGACGAACGGGGCCACGCATCGCTATAGGGGTACACACGGACAGATCATGCTTAAAACCTAAGCAATCTAGTCAGATTGCTTAGATTATCTCTCCGTGAGTACCCCCTTAACTATCAAGTATAGAAGCATACAATATGAAAATACCCCTAAGTGCTTACCTCAGGCAGGTGCCTTTTGGCTGTCTGTGGTAAGGTGCACATGCTGAACACCAAAATCTAAGCACTCGCCTTTCTACATTTCACAACCAGATCTGCCCCAACAGGTAGCAATCTGCAGCTCCCCAGATAGTAATCCGTGTCATGCACTACAAAAAACAATACAGTACTACTTCACCCATCTATACTAGGCATGAAGAGACTGGTTGGGGCTGGGAGACCGGCGCTTGGGATTCCGGCGGTCAGCATACTGACCACGGCAGCAGAGTGACTGCGGGGTGGGGTGGTGAGCGCATCGAAGCCCCTTGCGGGCTTGCTGTGCTTGTGGTAGCTTGCCACAGGTTCTATTCCCACTCTATGGGTGTCGTGGACACAAACAAGTGGGAACAGTCCCTGTCTGCCAGCATTTTGATTGCTCAGGGATCCCAAGCACCGGCCCCATGACTGCATCCCGAAGAGACAAGCTGCATTATACACAGATTGAGGGCATTTTTTCTAATTTATCCTGCTCCTACATAACTTAGGTACCCATTTACCATCTGCCAGGGAGAACTGAAGCAGGGGGGGAATCACTACAATATGGAACTTCCATCAGAAAATACAGCCACTCGCCAACTGTTATTTTTAAACCTGCTCCCTCCCCATAGACCACATATAAACATATCTGCACATACATTAAACTGTAATCACATCTCAACTACTCTTTTTAAAATAAAAAAGACAAATGAAACAGAAGCTAAATACTGAGCAAATTATACTAAAATAAATGATAAACAAGACACTGTATATGGTCTCGTCCCCTGTCACCAGACTTCAGTGTGAGTGCTGGGAAGTGTTTACTGTATCCACAGCAACACAATACCTGTTACTGGAAAAGGATCTGCTGCCAACACTCTGAAGACAAGTAACTGGATAATGCAACCAAACTATATCTATGTATCTAAATGCACAATGTGGGTGGCACACATACTGTAGGCTACATTGTTTCCCCTACATTCATTTATGCAGACTAGTTCTTCATATTTTTACTTGCAGTGTGGTCCGATGCAAATCTATTTTAAAAATACACCCATTAGTGTTTCGCATATCCTCAGAATAATCAGCTCTAGAGGAGATAAGGACAGCGTGCAGGGCAGCATAGCACGAACAAAGCGCACACAGACAGGCAGAACACGAGACAGTCGCACAGCCACTGCAGACCATCACTCCCATCCCGGTAACAGCATTACCTGGCTCAGCAGTACATGGGCTTTAAGTTGTTGTTGCTGTGCTGCAGAGGAATGCACATTATTACCTCAGGTCTGAGGAGGCGGGGCTGGAGGACTCCCAGCA
This sequence comes from Pseudophryne corroboree, assembly GCF_028390025.1. Lineage (NCBI taxonomy): Eukaryota > Metazoa > Chordata > Amphibia > Anura > Myobatrachidae > Pseudophryne > Pseudophryne corroboree. The sequence goes on from NC_086444.1 coordinate 1,045,723,840, forward strand.
GCCAGCCAGAAATCCCGCCATACTGCCCGGTAACCGCGCAACAGCTACAACACCCGCCACCTATAGGCGGCAAAAACTCCAGTGATCAGCGCGCCCGGGTCCTAGCGCCTGCCGCGTATGCTGCGTCCAGAGCGGAGCCGGGTGTTACATAGTAACCGGGCTATACTAATATGCGACAGGCTGGCTGGCACAGGTCTCAGCACACTGCAGGATGGCTATAGGCCAGAGAGGTGTGCAGTAGGTATACTTCATCCTCCCATGCAGCTGTACGACATGACGATGATATAACACACAACATGGGCACGCAGTGTGCTGCTGTCACGTACTAGACATGTCTGAGAGCAGCAGCTCATGCACCATCTGCAATCACACACAGAACAGACACATCTGCATCCTTGCAGGAGCTAGTACAGCATTACTATAGTCTTCTTACACTGGCCATTGTAGCCTGCATAATAATAACTATCAGGCAAACACTAACACAATCCACACAATCCAACAGTTCCCTTGGTCAGACAGTGACCTTACACACTAATATTGGGTTTCCAAAAGGCAGGAAGGTTACATATCAGACTCCAAACCTGCCCTTTTTCCTGCCAGCCCAGAGAAGGAAACTTTAGAACGGATATACATTGTGAATTTTCTCTATCGTCCTAGTGGATGCTGGGGTTCCTGAAAGGACCATGGGGAATAGCGGCTCCGCAGGAGACAGGGCACAAAAAGTAAAGCTTTTTCCGATCAGGTGGTGTGCACTGGCTCCTCCCCCTATGACCCTCCTCCAGACTCCAGTTAGATTTTTGTGCCCGGCCGAGAAGGGTGCAATCTAGGTGGCTCTCCTAAAGAGCTGCTTAGAGAAAGTTTAGCTAGGTTTTTTATTTTACAGTGATTCCTGCTGGCAACAGGATCACTGCAGCGAGGGACTGAGGGGAGAAGGAGTCAACTCACCTGCGTGCAGGATGGATTGGTTTCTTGGCTACTGGACATCAAGCTCCAGAGGGACGATCACAGGTACAGCCTGGATGGTCACCGGAGCCACGCCGCCGGCCCCCTTGCAGATGCTGAAATCAGAAGAGGTCCAGAATCGGCGGCTGAAGACTCCTGCAGTCTTCTAAAGGTAGCGCACAGCACTGCAGCTGTGCGCCATTTTCCTCTCAGCACACTTCACACGGCAGTCACTGAGGGTGCAGGGCGCTGGGAGGGGGGCGCCCTGGGAGGCAAATGAGTACCTATAAAGGCTAAAAATACCTCACATATAGCCCTAGAGGCTATATGGAGATATTTAACCCCTGCCTAATTTTTCTAAATAGCGGGAGACGAGCCCGCCGGAAAAGGGGCGGGGCCTATCTCCTCAGCACACGGCGCCATTTCCTCTCACAGCTCCGCTGGTCAGGACGGCTCCCAAGTCTCTCCCCTGCACTGCACTACAGAAACAGGGTAAAACAGAGAGGGGGGGGGCACATTTATGGCGATATTTTGATAAACAAAGCAGCTATAAGGGAGCACTTATTATAAGGCTATCCCTGATATATATATAGCGCTTTTGGTGTGTGCTGGCAAACTCTCCCTCTGTCTCCCCAAAGGGCTAGTGGGTCCTGTCTTCGTTAGGAGCATTCCCTGTGTGTCTGCTGTGTGTCGGTACGTGTGTGTCGACATGTATGAGGACGATATTGGTGTGGAGGCGGAGCAATTGCCAAATATGAGGATGTCACCCCCTAGGGAGTCGACACCAGAATGGATGCCTTTATTTATGGAACTACGGGATAGTGTCAACACGCTAAAGCAGTCGTTTGACGACATGAGACGGCCGGACAATCAATTAGTGCCTGTCCAGGCGACTCAAACACCGTCAGGGGCTGTGAAACGCCCTTTGCCTCAGTCGGTCGACACAGACCCAGACACAGGCGATGACTCCAGTGGTGACGGTGACGAATCAACCGTATTTTCCAGTAGGGCCACACGTTATATGATTTTGGCAATGAAGGAGGCGTTACATTTAGCTGATACTACAGGTACCACTAAACAGGGTATTATGTGGGGTATGAAAAAACTACCTATAGTTTTTCCTGAATCAGAAGAACTAAATGACGTGTGTAATGAAGCGTGGGTTGCCCCTGATAAAAAGCTGATAATTTCAAAGAAATTATTGGCATTATACCCTTTCCCGCCAGAGGTTAGGGAGCGCTGGGAAACACCTCCTAGGGTGGACAAGGCGCTAACACGCTTATCTAAACAAGTGGCGTTACCCTCTCCTGAGACGGCCGCACTTAAAGATCCATCAGATAGGAGGATGGAAAATATCCAAAAAAGTATATACACACATGCAGGTGTTATACTACGACCAGCTGTAGCGACTGCCTGGATGGGCAGTGCGGGGGTAGTTTGGTCAGAATCCCTGATTGAAAATATTGATACCCTGGACAGGGACAATATTTTACTGTCGTTAGAACAAATAAAGGATGCATTTCTTTATATGCGTGATGCACAGAGGGATATATGCACACTGGCATCACGGGTAAGTGCTATGTCCATTTCGGCCAGAAGAGCTTTATGGACGCGACAGTGGACAGGCGATGCGGATTCAAAACGGCATATGGAAGTTTTGCCGTATAAAGGGGAGGAGTTATTTGGAGTCGGTCTATCAGATTTGGTGGCCACGGCTACAGCCGGGAAATCCACCTTTCTACCTCAAGTCACTCCCCAACAGAAAAAGGCACCGACTTTTCAACCGCAGCCCTTTCGTTCCTTTAAAAATAAGAGAGCAAAGGGCTATTCATATCTGCCACGAGGCAAAGGTCGAGGGAAGAGACAGCAACACGCAGCTCCTTCCCAGGATCAGAAGCCCTCCCCGGCTTCTACAAAAGCCTCAGCATGACGCTGGGGCTTCTCAAGCGGACTCGGGGACCGTGGGGGGTCGTCTCAAAAATTACAGCGCGCAGTGGGCTCACTCGCAAGTAGATCCCTGGATCCTGCAGATAATATCTCAGGGATACAGGTTGGAATTAGAGACAGATCCACCTCGCCGTTTCCTGAAGTCTGCTTTACCAACGTCCCCCTCCGAAAGGGAGACGGTGTTGGAAGCCATTCACAAGCTGTACTCTCAGCAGGTGATAGTCAAGGTACCTCTTCTGCAACAAGGGAAGGGGTATTATTCCACTCTTTTTGTGGTACCGAAGCCGGATGGCTCGGTAAGGCCTATTCTAAATCTGAAGTCCTTGAACCTGTACATAAAGAAGTTCAAGTTCAAAATGGAGTCACTCAGAGCAGTGATAGCGAACCTGGAAGAGGGGGACTTTATGGTATCCTTGGACATCAAGGATGCGTATCTCCACGTTCCAATTTACCCCTCACACCAGGGGTACCTCAGGTTCGTTGTACAAAACTGTCACTATCAGTTTCAGACGCTGCCGTTCGGATTGTCCACGGCACCTCGGATCTTTACAAAGGTAATGGCCGAGATGATGATTCTTCTTCGAAGAAAAGGCGTATTAATTATCCCATACTTGGACGATCTCCTAATAAGGGCGAGGTCCAGAGAACAGCTAGAGATGGGATTAGCACTGTCTCAGGAAGTGCTAAAACAGCACGGGTGGATTCTGAATATTCCAAAATCCCAGTTAATGCCGACAACTCGTCTGCTGTTCCTAGGGATGATTCTGGACACGGTTCAGAAAAAGGTTTTTCTCCCGGAGGAAAAAGCCAAGGAGTTATCCGAGCTTGTCAGGAACCTCCTAAAACCAGGAAAGGTGTCTGTACATCAATGCACAAGAGTCCTGGGAAAAATGGTGGCTTCTTACGAAGCAATTCCATTCGGCAGATTCCACGCAAGAATTTTCCAAAGGGATCTGTTGAACAAATGGTCAGGGTCGCATCTTCAGATGCACCTGCGGATAACCCTGTCTCCAAGGACAAGGGTGTCTCTTCTGTGGTGGTTGCAGAGTGCTCATCTATTGGAGGGCCGCAGATTCGGCATACAGGATTGGATCCTGGTGACCACGGACGCCAGCCTGAGAGGCTGGGGAGCAGTCACACAAGGAAGAAACTTCCAGGGAGTATGGACGAGCCTGGAAACGTCTCTTCACATAAACATTCTGGAACTAAGAGCAATATACAATGCTCTAAGCCAGGCAGAACCTCTGCTTCAGGGAAAACCGGTGTTGATCCAGTCGGACAACATCACGGCAGTCGCCCATGTGAACAGACAGGGCGGCACAAGAAGCAGGAGTGCAATGGCAGAAGCTGCAAGGATTCTTCGCTGGGCAGAGAATCATGTGATAGCACTGTCAGCAGTGTTCATCCCGGGAGTGGACAACTGGGAAGCAGACTTCCTCAGCAGACACGATCTTCACCCGGGAGAGTGGGGACTTCATCCAGAAGTCTTCCACATGCTGGTAACCCGTTGGGAAAGACCAATGGTGGACATGATGGCGTCTCGCCTCAACAAAAAACTGGACAGGTATTGCGCCAGGTCAAGAGATCCGCAGGCAATAGCTGTGGACGCGCTGGTAACGCCTTGGGTGTACCAGTCGGTGTATGTGTTTCCTCCTCTGCCTCTCATACCAAAAGTATTGAGAATTATACGGCAAAGAGGCGTAAGGACGATACTAGTGGTTCCGGATTGGCCAAGAAGGACTTGGTACCCGGAACTTCAAGAGATGATCACGGAAGATCCGTGGCCTCTACCTCTAAGGAGGGACTTGCTTCAGCAGGGTCCCTGTCTGTTTCAAGACTTACCGCGGCTGCGTTTGACGGCATGGCGGTTGAACGCCGGATCCTAAAGGAAAAAGGCATGCCGGAAGAAGTCATTCCTACTTTGATTAAAGCAAGGAAGGAAGTAACCGTGCAACATTATCACCGAATTTGGCGAAAATATGTTGCGTGGTGCGAAGATCGGAGTGCTCCGACGGAGGAATTTCAACTGGGTCGATTCCTACATTTCCTGCAATCAGGATTGTCAATGGGTCTCAAATTGGGATCTATTAAGGTTCAAATTTCGGCCCTGTCGATTTTCTTTCAAAAAGAATTGGCTTCAGTCCCTGAAGTCCAGACCTTTGTTAAGGGAGTGCTGCATATACAGCCTCCTGTGGTGCCTCCAGTGGCACCGTGGGATCTCAATGTGGTTTTGGATTTCCTAAAATCTCATTGGTTTGAACCACTAAAAAAGGTGGATTTGAAATATCTCACATGGAAAGTGACCATGCTTATAGCCCTGGCTTCTGCCAGGAGAGTGTCAGAATTGGCAGCTTTATCTTACAAAAGCCCATATCTGATTTTCCATTCGGACAGGGCAGAACTGCGGACTCGTCCGCATTTTCTCCCTAAGGTGGTGTCAGCATTTCATCTGAACCAGCCTATTGTAGTGCCTGCGGCTATAAGTGACTTGGAGGACTCCAAGTTACTGGACGTTGTCAGAGCATTAAAAATATATATTGCAAGGACAGCTGGAGTCAGAAAATCTGACTCGTTGTTTATATTGTATGCACCCAACAAGATGGGTGCTCCGGCGTCTAAGCAGACGATTGCTCGTTGGATCTGTAGCACAATCCAACTTGCACATTCTGTGGCAGGCCTGCCACACCCTAAATCTGTAAAGGCCCACTCCACAAGGAAGGTGGGCTCATCTTGGGCGGCTGCCCGAGGGGTCTCGGCATTACAACTTTGCCGAGCAGCTACGTGGTCAGGGGAGAACACGTTTGTAAAATTTTACAAATTTGATACTCTGGCTAAGGAGGACCTGGAGTTCTCTCATTCGGTGCTGCAGAGTCATCCGCACTCTCCCGCCCGTTTGGGAGCTTTGGTATAATCCCCATGGTCCTTTCAGGAACCCCAGCATCCACTAGGACGATAGAGAAAATAAGATTTTACTTACCGATAAATCTATTTCTCGGAGTCCGTAGTGGATGCTGGGCGCCCATCCCAAGTGCGGATTATCTGCATAAATTGTACATAGTTATTGTTAACTAATTCGGGTTATTGTTGAAGGAAGCCATCTTTCAGAGGCTCCGCTGTTATCATACTGTTAACTGGGTTTAGATCACAAGTTGTACGGTGTGATTGGTGTGGCTGGTATGAGTCTTACCCGGGATTCAAAATCCTCCCTTATTGTGTACGCTCGTCCGGGCACAGTACCTAACTGGAGTCTGGAGGAGGGTCATAGGGGGAGGAGCCAGTGCACACCACCTGATCGGAAAAAGCTTTACTTTTTGTGCCCTGTCTCCTGCGGAGCCGCTATTCCCCATGGTCCTTTCAGGAACCCCAGCATCCACTACGGACTCCGAGAAATAGATTTATCGGTAAGTAAAATCTTATTTTAAGTTTTGGTCGAATTTTATTTTATTTTTGAGGAATCACTGTTCTAAAGCCAACAACCACCCTTTTATAGAGAATACGCCACTTTGGTCATTAATCTTTATCATTTTGTTGAAATGTCCACAGTACTGATGTGTGTTAGAACATAATAACCTGTGGCCAATTAGAATGCTGAAAGCGCAGCAAAGTGTAAGGGTGTGTACACACGGTGAGATAAATCTGTGAGTTAGTGCATATCTCATGGTGCTAGGCAGATTGCGATACAGATTCGATCCCGATGCGCACTCCCGTGGGGTCGGTATCGTAAGGCTAGGTAGACTGTGCAGGCAAGTCAATCTTGACTATCTAGTGTACAATCTAGTACAAAGTATAGTCAAATTTACACATAGACAAAATCTCAAGCACAGATAGTCAAAATCTGTACTCTGTGCTATCTGGGCTCTGGGGGAGTTCAAGGGAAATCGCATAGTCAAAATCGAACATAGCAGGGATCTCACCGTGTGTACACACCTTTAGATTAGTGTAGTGGCTAGTGAGCATACCAGGCACCGTGTTACAGTCCGCAGTGGGGAATGGACCTAAGCAGAAATCCACAGTTACATAGCCGAGTAGTGAGCAATGGTAGTCCATGGTCTGGTGGTATTAATCATGCAGTGAATGTAAGGCTGAGTGCCAGTACAAAGTGTGGATCCCTAAACTTGACATTCAGGAGGTCCTTGAGGGCACAAAACCGCTTGTCATTTGTTTTGTGGGATATGGGGAAGTAAATGCAGGAGGGATGCATAGTTAAGGAATCGACAAAAGCACCCAGGGTTAATATTATAGATGCAAGCCAATATTTGGAATAGAAATATCACCCTCTCTGATCTTATTGTTTTTTCCTTAGGCTTTTTAACAATAAGTAGTTGTCTCTTTCTTGATATTTCCAGAAAAAAGCAATAAAGGGACAAATTACAGCAGAATATACTGTAGGTACTTTAGCCACAGAGAGCAGAATAACAGCTGTGTGACTGAAAGTGGATGGGGTCCAAGTATGACGGCTTGGTTAAAAGTATGGTCAGGCAGGGAGCTGTGGTAACAATGTGGCACTTTTAACAGCTACCCCTACCACACTTGCAGGAAATGTAATTGTACGATTTGTGCTGCAGGATATAAAAGTGGTAAATTAATTCAACAGCAAAACCCAGCATTTTGAGTACCAAAACAAATACACAGCTTTAAATCCTGTGTCAAAATTTCAGAATATTACAAATTTCCTATCGTTACATTTTCACCTTGTGAGCAAACTGTCTGGGAAAAAGCGGTGCTTCATTCAAGTTGTATTACAGGCTCGTAAGCAGCAGAGTGCAGATTCGGACCGGCAGGTAGGTAACCAAAGGTGGCATGTCTCACCCAGCCAAGATGCTGTGGTTAGGCAGGAGCTCTTTTATTATGTTTAATGTTATGCAATACATAACTTCCAAACAACAATGTCTTTGTCTTATTTCTGAAAGAGGGATAGGACATCCACACCTTAGTGTGACAGTGCGTACAACAAAGACATTTTGTATAAATCAAAAGCATCTATTCTCCGCTAATGTAATTTAAGAAAGAGAAAATGTATATTACGGAGTCAGTCACAAAATTGCAGAAAGTGCTCCGATACAGTCAGAGAAAATAATCTAATTAAGCGCTCATAACGCACCCTGCTTCATTATATACTTACCAGGTGTCTATAGAAAATGCAGCATTTCAAGATAACGTTCCTTATTAGTATTTTATTAAAACAAATTTAAGTCTTGGCAACAACTTAAAGTTTTGAAAAAAATCTGTAAGCGATATAAAGGACCCATATTTCCTGAATATTTTAATACTTACTGGACCCCATTTTAACGACAATTGCTTTTTATCAACGTATAAATTCTCACCTCAAAGTTTAGTCAAAAATTTAATTTAGAAGTTTGTAGGCAAAAAATTAATTTGCCATTACTGATTGAAATATAGTGGTTTGTTTGAACAATAATTCCCTAAAAGAAAAGGCAGACAGCTCTAACACAATAAAACCCCAATGGGAGGTAATACAATTGTTTTGTGTGCACCTATAATTAATGGGCACCCAATGTAGCAATTCATTTGTTCCGGTAGCTCATTATAGTGCTTGTGGCGCCTAATTAGACTGGTTTTTTAGACACATAATAGGATTTTAATACCTACCGGTAAATCCTTTTCTCCTAGTCCGTAGAGGATGCTGGGGACTCCAAAAGGACCATGGGGTATAGACGGGATTCGCAGGAGACATAGGCACACTAAAAAGACTTTGACTGGGTGTGAACTGGCTCCTCCCTCTATGCCCCTCCCCCAGACCTCAGTTATAGGAACTGTGCCCAGGAGAGACGGACATTTTCGAGGAAAGGATTTTTGTTAACCTAAGGGCGGGAAACACACCAGCCCACACCAAACATACCGTACAACTGGAGTAGCAGGAAACCAGATAATAAGATTTTAAACCTACCGGTAAATCTTTTTTTTCTCGTAGTCCGTAGAGGATGCTGGGGACTCCGTAAGGACCATGGGGATAGACGGGCTCCGCAGGAGACATGGGCACTTTAAGACAGACTTCAGATCTGGTGTGCACTGGCTCCTCCCTCTATGCCCCTCCTCCAGACCTCAGTTAGAGAAACTGTGCCCAGAGGAGACGGACAGTACGAGGAAAGGATTTTTGTTAATCCAAGGGCAAGATTCATACCAGCCACACCAATCACACCGTATAACTTGTGATATACTATCCAGTTAACAGTATGAAAACGACATAGCATCAGTCCAAGACCGATGAGACTATAACATAACCCTTATTTAAGCAATAACTATATACAAGTCTTGCAGAAGTAGTCCGCACTTGGGACAGGCGCCCAGCATCCTCTACGGACTACGAGAAAAAGATTTACCGGTAGGTTTAAAATCTTATTTTCTCTTACGTCCTAGAGGATGCTGGGGACTCCGTAAGGACCATGGGGATTATACCAATGCTCCCAAACGGGCGGGAGAGTGCGGATGACTCTGCAGCACCGATTGAGCAAACAGGAGGTCCTCCTCAGCCAGGGTATCAAACTTATAGAACTTTGCAAAGGAGTTTGAACCCGACCAAGTAGTAGCTCGGCACAGCTGTAGCACCGAGACCCCTCTGGCAGCCGCCCAAGAAGATCCCACCTTCCTAGTGGAATGGGCCTTGACCGATTTAGGTAAAGGCAATCCCGCCGTAGAATGCGCCTGCTGAATCGTGTTACAGATCCCGCGAGCAATTGTCTACTTTGAAGCAGGGGCACCAATCTTGTTGGTTGCATACATGACAAACAGTGCTTCTGTTTTTCTGACTGTAGCCGATCTGGCCACGTAAATTTTCAAAGCCCTGACCACATCAAGGGACTCGGGATCCTCCAAATCATGCGTAGCCACAGGCACCACAATAGTTCATATGAAAGGATGAAACCACTTTTGGCAGGAATTGAGGACGGGTCCGCAATTCCGCTCTATCCATATGGAAAACCAGATAGGGGCTTTTATGTGATAAAGCCGCTAATTCCGACACTCGCCTAGCCGAAGCCAAGGCTAATAACATGACCACCTTCCAAGTGAGATTTTTCAACTCCACAGTCTTAAGTGGTTCAAACCAGTGTGACTTAATGAAACTTAACACCACGTTAAGGTCCCAAGGCATCACCGGAGGTACAAAAGGAGGCTGAATATGCAGTACTCCCTTCACAAAAGTTTGTACTTCATGGAGAGAGAGACCAATTCCTTTTGAAAGAAAATGGATAAGGCCGAAATCTGAACCTTAATAGATCCTAATTTTAGGCCGAAATTCACTCCAGTTTGCAGAAAGTGAAGGAAACAGCCCAGATGGAATTCTTCCGTAGGATCATTCCTGGTCTCACACCAAGAAACATTTTCGCCATATACGGTGATAATGTTTAGATGTCATGTCCTTCCTAGCCTTTACTAGCGTAGGAATTACCTCATCCGGAATACCCTTATCCGCTAGGATCCGGCGTTCAACCGCCATGCCGTCCAACGCAGCCGCGGTAAGTCTTGGAATAGACATGGCCCCTGTTGCAACCGGTCCTGTCTTAGAGGAAGAGGCCACGGATCTTCTGTGAGCATTTCCTTCGTGGCCAATCTGGAACAATGAGGATTGTTCTCATTCCTCTCCCTTCTACCATTCTCAACACCTTGGGTATGAGAGGAAGAGAGGGGGAAATACATAGACCGACTGGAACACCCACGGTGTCACTAGGGCATCTACAGCTACTGCCTGAGGGTCTCTTGACCTGGTGCAATACCTCTGTAGCTTCTTGTTGAGGCGGGACGCCATCATGTCTATCTGTGGCAGTTCCCACTGACTTGCAATCTGTGCGAAGGCTTCCTAAAGAAGTCCTCTCTTGGATGCAGGTCGTGTTTGCTGAGGAAGTCTGCTTCTCATTTGTCCACTCCCGCAATGAACTGCTGAAAATGCGCTTACATGATTTTCCGCCCAGCGGAGAATCCTGGTGGCTTCTGCCATTTCCACTCTGCTCTTTGTGCCGCCTTGGCGGTTTACATGAGCCACTGCAGTGATGTTGTCTGACTGGATCAGAACCGGTAGGTCGCGAAGCAATGTTTCTGCTTGCCGAAGGGCGTTGTATATGGCCCTCAGCTCCAGGATGTTGACTTGAATACAAGTTTTTTGACTTGACCCAAAGACCTTGGAAGTTTCTTCCCTGTGTGACTGCTCCCCCACCTCGGAGGCTCGCGTCCGTGGCTACCAGAATCCAGTCCTGGATGGCGAACCTGCGACCCTGCAGAAGGTGAGCACTCTGCCGCCACCATAGGAGAGACAATTACCCTGAAATTGGTAATGACAATACTGTACCGTAATTCTCAGGTACGCCTGATGGGGTGGATAAATGGGAACATGAAGGTATGCAGCCTTTATGTCTAGATACACCATAAAATCCCCCCCCCCCCTTCCAGGCTGGCGATGATCGCTCTGAGCGATTCCACCTTGAATTTGAACCTTTTCAAGTATAGGTTCAGAGATTTTAATTTTAAAATATGGTATGCTTTTATTGTTACGTATGTGAATTTTCATTGTATTAAATTATATCCATTTTTATGTGATACCTACTGGAATTCATACATATTTAATTCAATTTAGTTCACCATCAAATTGGTCAAAGGGGATCATTGCTTTGGTCTTCACACAAATACCACAGAAAGAGGGCGCCCTGGTTACACCACTCCATACTTGCAATTTTAAAATAGGTCTGACCGAACCGTCTGGTTTCGGGACTACAGCCAAGGTTGAGTAATATCCCCTTCCTTGTTGAAGGAGGGGAACCTTGAGCACCACCTGTTGGAGATACAATGTGTGAATTGTATTTAATATTATCTCCCTTTCTGGGGGAGAAGCCGGTAGGGCCGATAAGGAAAACCGGCGAGGAGGCACCTCCTCGAATTCCAGCTTGTAACCCTGAGAAACAATTTCTATTGCCCAGGGATCCACCTGTGAGTGAACTCAGATGTAACTGAAGTCGAAGACGTGCTCCCACTGGGGCGGACTCCCTTAGCGGAGCCCCAGCGTCATGCGGTGGATTTAGTAGAGGCCGGGGAGGACTTCTGTTCCTGGGAACTAGCTGTGCCCTGCGCCCTTACCTCTGGTAAGAAAGGGCGCTCCTCATACTTTATTGTTTTTCTGCGACCGAAAGGACTGCATTTGATAATGTCGTGCTTTCTTAGGCTGTGAGGGAATATAAGGCAAAAGATCAGATTTACCAGCAATAGCTGTGGAGACCAGGTCCGAGAGCCCTTCTCCACACAATTCCTCACCCTTGTAAGGTAAAACCTCCATATGCCTCTTTTAGTTGGCATCACCTGTCCATTGCATGTTCCACAGGACACGTCTAGCAGAAATCGACATAGCGTTGACTCTAGAACCCAGTAGACCTATGTCTCTTTGAGCATGTCTTATATATAAGACAGCATCTTTTATATATCCTAGGGTCAATAACCTGGTATCCTTATCTAGGGTTTCAATCTCAGCTGATAAGGTATCTATCCACGCTGCTACAGCGCTATAAACCCCTGCCGACACAATCGCCGGTCTGAGTAGTGTACCAGAATGTGTGTAAATGGACTTCAAAGTACTTTTCTGCATGCTATCTGCAGGATCCCTGAGGATAGCTGTATCTTGGTATGTCAGCGCTACCTTTTGGGTAAACGTGTCAACGCCTTGTCCACCCTAGGGGAGGATTCCCATCGTATCCTGGCCCTAGCAGGGAAAAGATACGCCATGAGAATTCTTGTGGGAAACTGCAGTTTCTTGTCTGGAGATTCCCGCTCTTTTTCACACAATTCATTTGGTTCATGAGAGGGGGGAAAAGTTCTCTCAGCTTTCTTCCCCTTAAACATGTGTACCCTCGTGTCAGGGACAGATAGGTAATCAGTGATATGCAAAACATCTTTTATTACAATAATAATATATTGAATACTTTTCTGTCAGTTTGGCTGTAACTTTGCATCATCGTAGTCGACACTGGAGTCAGACTCCGTGTCGGTATCAGTGTCTATTATTTTGTATAGTGGGCGTTTTGAGACTGAAGGTCCCTGCGACATAGGGACAGACATGGGTAGATTCCCTGTCTGTTCTCTAATCTTTTGTGCAATAAATTTACCTCAGCACTTAATTCCACATATCCAGTCAGGTGTCTGCGTTGTCAACGGAGACACCACACACACACATTTGCTCCATCTCCTCCTTAGAAGAGCCTTTTACCTCAGACATGTCGACACACACGTACCGACACACCACACACTCAGGGAATCCTCTTATCTGAAGACAGTTCCCCCACAAGGCCCTTTGGAGAGACAGAGAGAGAGTATGCCAGCACACACCCCAGCGCTATATGACCCAGGAAAAACACACAATGTGTTTACCCAGTAGCACTGTAATACTATTATTTGCTGCCAATTATGTGCCCCCCCCCCCCCCCCCCTCTTCTCTGAAACCCCCTTTCACCGTGGATAAGCAGGGGAGAGTCCGGGGAGCTTCCTCTCAGCTGTGCTGTGGAGAAAATGGCGCTGGCGAGTGCTGAGGAAGAAGCCCCGCCCCCTCAGCGGCGGGCTTCTGTCCCGCTTAAATATAATAAAAACTGGCGGGGGCTCTTTATATATACAGTGCCTAGCTGTATATATATCTCTTTTGCCAGAAATTAGGTTTATATTGCTGCCCAGGGCGCCCCCCCTGCGCCCTGCACCCTTATAGTGACTGCCGTGTGTGAGGTGTGTGGGAGCAATGGGGCACAGCTGCACTGCTGTGCGTTACCTCAGTGAAGATCATGAAGTCTTCTGCCGCTTCTGAAGTCTTCTTTTCTTCTCATACTCACCCTGCTTCTATCTTCCGGCTCTGTGAGGAGGACGGCGGCGCGGCTCCGGGACGAACTCCAGGGTGAGACCTGTGTTCTGACTCCCTCTGGAGCTAATGGTGTACAGTAGCCTAAGAAGCAGATCCTTGAAACTCACAGAAGTAGGTCTGCTTCTCTCCCCTCAGTCCCTCGATGCAGGAAGTCTGTTGCCAGCAGGCTCCCTGAAAATAAAAAACCTAACAAATATACTTTGTCAGAAAGCTCAGGAGAGCTCTCTGAAAAGCACCCAGTCTCCACTGGGCACAGTATCAAACTGAGGTCTGGAGGAGGGGCATAGAGGGAGGAGCCAGTGCACACCAGATCTAAAGTCTTTCTTAAAGTGCCCATGTCTCCTGCGGAGCCAGTCTATCCCCATGGTCCTTACGGAGTCCCCAGCATCCTCTAGGACGTAAGAGAAAGGATTTTAGTACCTACCGGTAAATCCTTTTCTCCTAGTCCGTAGAGAATGCTGGGGACTCCAAAAGGACCATGGGGTATGGGCGGATCCGCAGGAGCTTGGGCACACTATAAAGACAAACTGGGTGTGAACTGGCTCCTCCCTCTATGCCTCTCCCCCAGACCTCAGTTAGAAAACTGTGCCCAGGAGAGACAGACATTTCGAGGAAAGAATTTATAATTTAAACACCGTGAGTGTCATACCAGCTCACACCACGAACATACCGCAAGACATGGCCTTCAACAGAATACCAGCCCACGGTATGAGAACCATCCAGCCATACGCTGAGAGAATATGTAACACAACCTGTGTGTCAACCCAACCAATAATAATAAACCACATGCCATAGCATGAACAACATCAGCGAAAGCCTGACAGAGAAGAAACACCACAAAGTGCAACTAAACTCAATAACTGCAGACACAGTACGCACTGAGACGGGCGCCCAGCATCCTCTACGGACTATTAGAAAAGGATTTACCGGTAGGTACTAAAATCCTATTTTCTCTTACGTCCTAGAGGATGCTGGGGACTCCAAAAGGACCATGGGGTCTATACCAAAGCTCCAGAACGGGCGGGAGAGTGCGGACGACTCAGCAGCACCGATTGAGCAAACATGAGGTCCCCATCATCCAGGGTATCAAACTTGTAGAGCTTAGCACACGTGTTTGAAACCTGACCAATTAGCCGCTCGGCAAAGTTAACCCGCCGAGACACCTCGTGCATTCGCCCAAGAAGAGTCCATCTTCCTAGTAGAATGGGTCTCCCCCAACTCCGGTAACGGCAATCCAGCCTGATAATGTCGATATTACCTTAGACCGAAAAGCTATACCTCAAGATACACTATTACCGTGGAGCCGCTATGGCTGCTAGACTGAATACATGTGCTACGCACTTTGTACGCTATTTGCGTACAGAGTCCCGCACGTGGTACGTACAGAGTACACACAGCGCACGCACATAATTGATAACCTTTAAACCTTGTTAATGATACAATGCAATGATATGATTACACTTTAAACCCTTAGCAGAAAAGTACTGCAACGATGTTATACCTTAAACCTTAAGTAGCGCTGATGGTATAAAGTACCCGCAGTGCGTACACCTTATCAATACCTATACACCTTATACAGATAAATACACTTTAAAACCCTTGCAGGAAAGTGAAGACACAACACCGATTTGTATTTGAAACCACAGGGTTCTAAGGCCACCGTGGATTATTCCAAAAGGTAAAACAGTACAAATCATACACTACAGGCTAACAAGATAAATCTAAACAGAATAATGGCTACAGAGAATGTACATACGTGAGAATGTTCGCAAGCGCAACCCGGCCGGTCCTCGCTAGTCAGATAGAAAGCGTTCAGAGTCTTCTGACCGGCCAGGCAACAATGGGCTTTTTATACACAATTTACATACACAATACAATGGTCACTGTAATCTCATTGTCCATTGGACACAGAGATGTTTCTTTTCATTACAGAAGAGGTCATAGGTTGATTTGAATAGATGGGCGATGTCTTTCCCCAACTGCTCTTGTGGGTGGTATCATCTGGATTCCCGCCGCATACATAATATACAGTAAATACAGTTAATATCTATATTCTACTTTTGCACATAACTATACGCTGGAACATGCAATCTTTCTCTAACCAATACCGGAATGTTACCCTCAAAATACCCTACAGCTGGATACTAGACATCACCTTCCAACCTTTATCTGACCCTTCCTATCATGCAAAGGCGAATCTCTTAGTCCTGGAACTGTTTAAACTATTAATACTCGCTGACGTGGTGCAAGGGAGTTATATCTAAAATGTACACTATTTGGGTTAAATATGTAATGTTCTAATAACCCTCTACGTGCTCACAAACTCCGCAGTAAATACCCATATCACGCGCATGATCGCCGGAGCGATCCTACGCAAATTGCAGATATGTGCACGCACGGCGGACTGAGTGCACGAGCAGCGGGCATGTGCATGGGGTTAATACAAGGCATATGCACTACAATATTTTTTGACTTTGACAGTCCACCCTTTGGCAGTCAACAATAACTGCCACTATCTAAACATTAAACAGAAAAATATACAATACAATATCTACAGATGGTTGGATAAAAATATACAATACATTATCCATAAAATAATTGGATGGTAGGTGGAGAGGTGTAGGCGGGAAATGTATGACCTAGTGGGATAGTAAAAGCATGTATGTATGAAATCAATGTCTGAGGGGCATGTATCATTGTGCCGTATATGTTCTAGATAAGCTTCGAGGTATTGCGAAGTATACATTAAATCCTTCTCATCCCGTATTAAGGGTCTGTAAGTGGGCCAACAAAAACTACCGAGCTCTTTTCGGCTTCTGGTTCCAACAAATGGGGTGCACATTTAGTTGATGATACATGGAGGGGGAACACATGTGAATGCTAATATGTGGATATCACCTGTCAACTATATGCGTCACTACCTGAAGGTTGTAGAGATGAAGATAAGACACATATGTACAATACATTCACATAACATTTTCGTAATCATTCTTGGGTGTTGATTGAAGTCTTCTCCGGATGGGTGTATTTTTGCTGAGGGAAAACAAAGGAGAAACGGGTGAAAGAAACGGACCGTGGAATCACGTCTTATCACAACATTGTCTCTATTGATGGGTGATAAATTAAATCAGTTGCTGTACCAATGCCCCCGCTCCTTAAACTCATTACTTTGGTACCGTGCTTGCGCCGCGTTAAAATTCGAACACACCTAAATATCAAACCAATCATTATGACAACTCCCAGGATACAAAGGAGAAACTTTCCTACACTCACGATAACATTTTGAGCCCATTCTCCTAAACCTGAGAACCAATTGCGTGGGTTCAACCATGAGACCCAGCCGGTCAGTTCATTACTCACAGCAGTAAGGGTAAGGTTGTGTCTCCTTCGGAACTCCCACTTCAACTGCAAGATATCGGCCATCTTTTGATCTATGACCTCGGTTGGGTCATCAGTGCTGTTTGTAATGTACGTGCAGCACTTCACACCATACTGAGTTGCCAAGGTGACACAGTACCCGCCTGTCACCGCTGTGATATAATTTAGAACCATCCTGTGCTAGATCAGTTCTGTTTTGTAAGCTTGCAACTCCCTCCCTGTATACCTGAAGGTGTCATCATACATCTCGGTGATATTATCTATCAGATTCGCTAGCGCGTGGATATACCTATAATTTATAATTCCTCTGGCGGTACGGGTGATGTCTAACGCGAGTAGGAATTGAATCCCGGTGGATTCGTGGATCAAATCAGAGGCTGCGTGCTCTGTCCTATCTATAAGGTGTCTCCTAACGATGTGTTCATAATGAGGGTGAGTGTAAGGAGCTTGAGCATTGCGGTGAACAACTTTCATCTTATCATGGGTCATTACTTCTGGCAACACTCTTCCAATGTAACACAATCCCTCTGAGTTTGGGGCAAGCCACTTATACGCCTTCCTCCCGCATATGAAATATGCATCATCGGGGAGAACATATGGGACAGAATATGACATTACCATATTGCAAACCTTCCAAGTGAAAAATCCTATCCCTAACTCTCTCATCTGTTCAGTACACGTATATGGCTGTATGATATGCGCACAGTACCCTGGTGATACTTCTCCAACCCGCATGGTCCTACTTCCTAGAGTATACCTGTACCGAAAATACCTTCCACCGTCGGCTATTTGGCGTATAAGTTCAGTGTCTACGGGTATTCTGTCGGCTCTGTGTGAAAATGCCATGGTTTGGTTATTCCATGTCACTTCCCAATTTCCCGGCTTTCGGGAATTGGAAATGTTGAAACATACTAAGGATCTATCCACATGATATTGGTGGAGCTTTAAACTAGGGGGCCTAGAAATATTAAATTTCTTGTCCACCGGTCTCCCACCCCTTAATTCAAGTACCTCATCTATTGTTAAAGGATACGGTACTAGTCCTGACTTGCTCTGACCTTGAGGTACTTGTGAGCACACCCAGCATTCTGTTTGGTTTAAAACCTTACCCACTAGTGAGTGATAATCACTCAATGGATGACGGTCCATGTTGATATTAAGGCTGGACTGACATCTCTGGATGCACCCATCCTCAACTATGTTTTCACAGTTTCTACAAATACAATTTTCCTCAGCCAATAACCCTTCACAGTGCCTCCTACTTTCTTGACTACCAGATCGTTTTCTGATACTCGCCTTTGCTCGATGGATGTGTTGCTCTTGGAATTCTACAAATCCGTCCTTGCCATCAGAACCCATTCCAGATCCTCTCTCACCGAAACAGACTGCTCTGGTCAACAACAGGGTCAACAGGAAAACCTGGAATGCAGTCTCTTGGGGTAAGTCCATCTTGTTAAGGGGAGAGAAAAAGGAGCGAGGAAGGGGGAAAGGAGGGTAATGGGAGATGGAGAAAATAATAAAAAGGAAAAAATAAGATTTTACTCACCGGTAAATCTATTTCTCGTAGTCCGTAGTGGATGCTGGGACTCCGTAAGGACCATGGGGATTAACGGCTCCACAGGAGACTGGGCACAACTAAAGAAAGCTTTAGGACTACCTGGTGTGCACTGGCTCCTCCCACCAAGACCCTCCTCCAGACCTCAGTTAGGATACTGTGCCCGGAAGAGCTGACACAATAAGGAAGGATTTTGAATCCCGGGTAAGACTCATACCAGCCACACCAATCACACCGTATAACTCGTGATACTATACCCAGTTAACAGTATGAAATATAACTGAGCCTCTCAACAGATGGCTCAACAATAACCCTTTAGTTAGGCAATAACTATAAACAAGTATTGCAGGCAATCCGCACTTGGGATGGGCGCCCAGCATCCACTACGGACTACGAGAAATAGATTTACCGGTGAGTAAAATCTTATTTTCTCTGACGTCCTAAGTGGATGCTGGGACTCCGTAAGGACCATGGAGATTATACCAAAGCTCCCAAACGGGCGGGAGAGTGCGGATGACTCTGCAGCACCGAATGAGCAAACTCTAGGTCCTCCTCAGCCAGGGTATCAAACTTGTAAACTGTTGCAAAAATGTTTGAACCCGACCAAGTAACAGCTCGGCAAAGTTGTAAAGCCGAGACCCCTCGGGCAGCCGCCCAAGAAGAGCCCACTTTCCTTGTGGAATGGGCTTTTACAGATTTAGGGTGCGGCAGTCCAGCCGCAGCATGTGCAAGTTGAATCGTGCTACAGATCCAGCGAGCAATAGTCTGCTTAGAAGCAGGAGCACCCAGCTTGTTGGGTGCATACAGGATAAATAGCGAGTCAGTTATCCTGACTCCAGCCGTCCTGGAAACATATACTTTTCAGGGCCCTGACTACGTCCAGTAACTTGGAATCCTCCAAGTCCCAAGTAGCCGCAGGCACCACAATAGGTTGGTTCACATGAAAAACTGATACCACCTTAGGAAGGAATTGGGAACGAGTCCTCAATTCCGCCTTATCCATATAAAATACAGATAAGGGCTTTTGTATGACAAAGCCGCCAATTCGGATACACGCCTGGCCGATGCCACGGCCCACAGCATGACCACTTTCCACGTGAGGTATTGTAGCTCCACGGATTTAAGTGGCTCAACCCAATGCGACTTCAGGAAATCCAACACCACGTTGTGATCCCACGGTGCCACTTGAGGCACAAACGGGGGCTGACTATGCAGCACTCCCTTAACAAAAGTCCGAACTTCAGGCAGTGAAGCCAGTTCTATTTTGGAAGAAAATCGATAGAGCCGAAAAATGGACCTTCATGGAACCCAATTTTAGGCCCATAGTCACCTCTGACTGTAGGAAGTGCAGAAATCGACCTAGCTGAAATTTCTCCTTTGGGGCCTTCCTGGCCTCACAGCACGCAACATATTTCCACCATATGCGGTGATAATGGTTTGCGTTCACTTCTTTCCTAGCTTTAAATAGCGTAGGGATAACTTCCTCCGGAATGCCCTTTTCCTTCAGGATCCGGCGTTCAACCGCAATGCCGTCAAACGCAGCCGCGGTACATCTTGGAACAGACAGGCCCCCTGCTGCAGCAGGTCCTGTCTGAGCGGCAGAGGCCATGGGTCCTCCGAGATCATTTCTTGGAGTTCTGGTTACCAAGCTCTTCTTGGCCAACCCGGAACAATGAGTATAGTTCTTACTCCTCTGCTTCTTATTATTCTCATTACCCTGGGTAAGAGAGGCAGAGAAGGAAACACATACACCGACTGGTACACCCACGGTGTTACCAGAGCGTCCACAGCTATCGCCTGAGGGTCCCTTGACCTGGCGCAATATCTTTGTAGCTTTTTGTTGAGGCGGGACGCCATCATGTCCACCTGTGGCCTTTCCCAACGGTGTACAATCATTTGGAAAACTTCTGGATGAAGTCCCCACTCTCCCGGATGGAGGTCGTGTCTTCTGAAAAAGTCTGCTTCTCAGTTGTCCACTCCGGGAATGAACACTGCTGACAGTGCTAACACATGATTTTCCGCCCATCGGAGAATCCTTGTGGCTTCTGCCATCGCCATCCTGCTTCTTGTGCCGCCCTGTCGGTTTACATGAGCGACCGCCGTGATGTTGTCTGACTGGATCAGCACCGGCCGGTGTTGAAGCAGGGTCTAGCCTGACTTAGGGCATTGTAAATGGACCTTCGTTCCAGAATATTTATGTGTAGGGAAGTCTCCTGACTTTTCCATAGCCTTGGAAGTTTCTTCCCTGTGTGACTGCCCCCCAGCCTCGAAGGCTGGCATCCGTGGTCACCAGGACCCAGTCCTGTATGCCGAATCTACGGCCCCCTAGAAGATGAGCACTCTGCAGCCACCACAACCGCGACACCCTGGCCCTTGGAGACAGGGTTATCCGCCGATGCATCTGAAGATGCGACCCGGACCACTTGTCCAACAGATCCCACTGGAAAATCCTTGCATGGGACCTGGCGAATGGAATTTCTTCGTAAGAAGCTACCATCCTTCCCAGGGCTCGCGTGCATTGATGCACCGACACCTGTATACGTATTAGGAGGTCTCAGTCTAGAGACGACAACTCCTTGGACTTCTCCTCCGGGAGAAACCCTTTTTATCCTGTTCTGTGTCCAGAACCATACCCAGGAACAGTAGACGCGTCGTAGGAACCAGCTGCGACTTTGGAATATTCAGAATCCAGCCGTGCTGTTGTAGAACTTCCCGAGATAGTGCTACTCCGCCGAACAACTGCTCCCTGGACCTCACCTTTATAAGGAGATCGTCCAAGTACGGGATAATTATTTCGGCCATTACCTTGGTAAATACCTCGGTGCCGGGGACAGGGCAACGTCTGGAATTGGTAATGACAATCCTGTACCACAATTTTGAGGTACTCCTGGTGAAGAGGGTAAATAGGGACATGCAGGTAAGCATCCTTGATGTCCAGTGATACCATGAAATTCTCCAGGCTTGCAATAATCGCCCTGAGCGATTCCATTTTGAACTTGAACCTTCGTATATAAGTGTTCAAGGCTTTCAATTTTAGAATGGGTCTCACCGAACCGTCTGGTTTCGGTACCACAACATTTTGGAATAGTAACCCCGGCCTTGTTGAAGGAGGGGTACCTTGATTTCACCTGCTGGAAGTACAGCTTGTGAATTGCCGCCAGTACTACCCTTCTCCGAGGGCAGCAGGCAAGGCTGATGTGAGGTAACGGCGAGGGGGAGTCGCCTCAAACTCCAGCCTGTATCCCTGTGATACTATTTGCAGAACCTAGGGATCCACCTGTGGGCAAGCCCACTGGTCCCTGAAGTTCCCGAGACGCGCCCCTACCGCACCTGTCTCCACCTGTGGAGCACCAACGTCATGCGGTGGAGGAAGCGGGGGAAGATTTTTGATCCTGGGAACTGGCTGCTGGTGCAGCTTTTTCCTTCTTCCCTTGTCTCTGTGCAGAAAAGGAAGCGCCTTTGACCCGCTTGCTTTTCTGAAGCCGAAAGGACTGTACCTGAAAATACAGTGCTTTCTTAGGCTGTGAGGAAACCTGAGGTAAAAAATTTTCTTCCCAGCTGTTGCTGTGGATACGAGGTCCCAGAGACCATCCCCAAACAATTCCTCACCCTTATAAGGCAGAATCACCATGTGCCTTTTATAGGCAGCATCACCTGTCCACTGCCGGGTTTCTAATACCTTCCTGGCAGAATGGACATTGCATTAATTCTGGATGCCAGCCGGCAAATATCCCTCTGTGCATCCTTTATATCTAAGACGACGTCTTTTATATGCTCTATGTTAGCAAACTATTATGTCTTAGAGTATTAATATTATCTGACTGGGTATCAGACCACGCTGCAGCAGCACTATTTATGCTGAGGCAATTGCAGGTCTCAGTATATAACCTGAGTGTGTATATACAGACTTCAGGATAGCCTCCTGCTTTTTATCAGCAGGCTCCTTCAAGGTGGCCGTATCTTAAGACGGCAGTGCCACTTTTTTTGACAAACGTGTGAGCGCCTTATCCACCCTAAGGGATATCTCCCAACGTGACCTATCCTCTGGCGGGAAAAGGTACGCCATCAGTAACTTTTTAGAAATTACCAGTTTCTTATCGGGGGAACCCACGCTACTTTACACACTTCATTCATTCATCTGATGGGGGAACAAAACACTGGCTGCTTTTTCTCCCCAAAAATAAAACCCCTTTTATGTGGTACTTGGGTTCATGTCAGAAATGCGTAACACATTTTTTCATTGCCGAGATAATGTAACGGATGTTCCTAGTGGATTGTGTATATATCTCAACCTCGTCGACACTGGAGTCAGACTCCGTGTCGACATCTGTGTCTGCCATCTGAGGTAACGGGCGCTTTTTTGAGCCCCTGATGGCCTTTGAGACGCCTGGGCAGGCGCGGGCTGAGAAGCCGGCTGTCCCACAGCTGTTTTACGTCATCCAGCCTTCTATGTAAGGAGTTGACATTGTCGGTTAATACTTTCCACCTATCCATCCAGTCTGGTGTCGGCCCCACAGGGGGCGACATCCCATTTATCGGCCTCTGCTCCACCTCCACGTAACCTTCCTCATCCCACATGTCGACACAGCCGTACCGACACACAGCACACACACAGGGAATGCTCTGACTGAGGACAGGACCACACAAAGTCCTTTGGGGAGACAGAGAGAGAGTATGCCAGCACACACCAGAGCGCTATATAATGCAGGGATTAACACTATAACTGAGTGATTTTTCCCCCAATAGCTGCTTGTATAAACAATATTGCGCCTAAATTTAGTGCCCCCCCTCTCTTTTTAACCCTTTGAGCCTGAAAACTACAGGGGAGAGCCTGGGGAGCTGTCTTCCAGCTGCACTGTGAAGAGAAAATGGCGCCAGTGTGCTGAGGGAGATAGCTCCGCCCCTTTTTCGCGCACTTTTCTCCCGCTTTTTAATGAATTCTGGCAGGGGTATTTATCACATATATAGCCTCTGGGGCTATATATTGTGATATATTTGCCAGCCAAGGTGTTTTTATTGCTGCTCAGGGCGCCCCCCCCCAGCGCCCTGCACCCTCAGTGACCGGAGTGTGAAGTGTGTATGAGGAGCAATGGCACACAGCTGCAGTGCTGTGCGCTACCTTGGTGAAGACTGATGTCTTCTGCCGCCGATTTTCCGGACTCTTCTTGCTTCTGGCTCTGTAAGGGGGCCGGCGGCGCGGCTCCGGGACCGAACATCAATGGCCGGTTCCATGCGGTCGATCCCTCTGGAGCTAATGGTGTCCAGTAGCCTAAGAAGCCCAAGCTACCACCAGTTAGGTAGGTTCGCTTCTTCTCCCCTTAGTCCCTCGCTGCAGTGAGTCTGTTGCCAGCAGATCTCACTAAAATAAAAAACCTAAAATATACTTTCTTTCTAGGAGCTCAGGAGAGCCCCTAGTGTGCATCCAGCTCAGCCGGGCACAAGAATCTAACTGAGGTCTGGAGGAGGGTCTTGGTGGGAGGAGCCAGTGCACACCAGGTAGTCCTAAAGCTTTCTTTAGTTGTGCCCAGTCTTTTGCGGAGCCGCTAATCCCCATGGTCCTTACGGAGTCCCAGCATCCACTTAGGACGTCAGAGAAAGAAATTTGGTGCGACAACCGCCTCTGGTCTTGTAGTTCTCCGTGCTCAGGTGTCGTGACAACAATCCTGCCTCTCAACCTTCCCGGAACAGGCGCTCCAGTGATACGATTTCCTCTACACTCTGCTCTTTGTCACGGGCTCTCTCTGGGTCAGCGACCTTCTTACAGTGGGACGAGTGGACCCAAGTCTCTCTCTCGGCAACCTTTAATGCTGTCGTGCTGGTTAGTAAGACTTGATACGGTTCTTCCCACCTGTCAATGAGGCAACCTGAGCGTAGAAAATTTAAAATCATTACATAATCCCCAGGTTCAATGTCATGACAATTACTGTTTGGTAGGTCAGGAATCACCAGCTTTAGATTTCTGTTTTGATTCCTCAACTGCTGGCTCATCTTTACCATATATTTTACAGTCACCTCATTATTGCATTTCAAATCATCCTGGGGGTCAATCATCACATGGGGTTGTCGACCAAAAAGAATCTCAAAGGGTGATAGGTTAAGGGGGGACCTGGGAGTGGTTCTGATGCTGTACAATACAATACAAGTGGCAAAGCTTCTGGCCATAACAATCCAGTTTCAGCCATCACTTTGCTCAGCTTGTTTTTAATAGTGCTGTTTACTCTTTCCACTTTCGCACTCGCCTGTGGGCGGTACGGAGTATGCAGCTTACTATTAATTCCCATTAGTTTGCACATAACCTGAAAGACTTCACCTGTAAAATGGGTACCCCTATCGCTTTCAATTATCCTAGGGATACCACATCTGCACACAAATTCCTGCACAAATTTCTTTGCAGTGAACGTAGCAGTATTTGTGGCAGCGGGGAACGCTTCTACCCAATTTGAAAACACATTTTAAATTTCTGCAGGGTGGTAACTGTATGAAATCAATTTGTATTACCTGAAAAGGGCCGTCTGTTGGCGGGATATGGGATGGTTCTGTTGGTATTGACTGTCCAATATTCTTCCTCAAGCAGATAAGACATGTCATTGCTCTCTTACCCGCATGAGAAGAGAATCCTGGCGCACACCAGTAGGCTCTCACCAGCTTACACATACCTTCTTTGCCCAGAGTCAGACCGTGTGCCGCCTCAGCTAAGCTTGGAAGATATGCTCTGGGGGCTACTGGCTTACCTTGTCCATCCGTCCAGAGTCCTGAGGACTCCTGGCCATATCCTTTTGACCTCCAGACTGCCTTTTCCTGTGGAGAACACAAATTTTGCATTTCACTTAATTTTTGTGTGTTGACGGTATTGAATACCATCAGTTGTGTGATATCTGTCTGTATGGGGGTGCTGGCTGCTGATTTAGCAGCTTCGTCTGCCCGGCTGTTACCAAGTGACACTGGGTCTTGACTAAGTGTGGGCTTTGCACTTGATAACAGCCACTCTGTCAGGTTCCTGTATCGCTGTTAGAAGCCTTTTTATATGGGATGCATGCGCTACAGGTGTGCCAGCTGCCGTCATGAAATTTCTGAGGCGCCATAGGGCCCCGAAATCATGCACTACTCCAAAGGCATACCTAGAATCTGTATATATATTGGCTGACTTACCCTTAGCCAATTCACACGCTCTGGTTAGGGCGACCAGCTCAGCAACTTGTGCTGAGTGCGGTGGGCCCAGGGGTTCAGCTTCTATGATACCTCTGTCATCTACGACTGCGTATCCAGTACACAAGTCTCCCGAGTCCGTCTGTCTGTGGCAACTACCGTCAGTGTAAAAAGTAAAATCTACGCCTTCCAGTGGGTTGTCACTAATGTCGGGTCTTGCAGTGAAAGTTTGGTTCAGATATTCCATACAATCATGTGTGTCAGTGTCTGTACTAAATCCTCCTTCACCATCAGTCTCATCCTCCACCCTTTGTGCCTGTCCAGGCACACCTGGGAGATAAGTTGCAGGATTTAGTGCGCTGCATCTCTTTATGGTAATGTTTACAGGTGCCATTAGTGCTAATTCCCACCTTGTAAACCGTGCTGATGAGACATGTCTGGTTTGGGCAGAGTTCAGTAAGGCCGATACTGCATGAGGTGTATGGATGGTCAGGTTGGGTCCCAACACTACATCTTCACTTTTACTCACTAGCAAGGCTATCGCTGCAACACTTCGCAAGCATGTGGGGAGAGACTGTGCTACGGTGTCCAACTGTGCACTGTAGTAAGCTACCGGCCTGCTGGCATCACCATGTCTCTGGGTTAGGACACCTGCCGCACACCCAGCACTTTCCGTACCGTACAACTCAAAAGGTTTCCCATAATCTGGCATGCCTAATGCAGGTGCCTGTGATAGGCATTGTTTAAGTCTCTCAAATGCCAGTTCGGACTCATCTGTGTCAGAGATCCGATCTGGTTTGTTCGAGGAGACCATTTTCTGCAAAGGTAAAGCCAGTATGGAGAACCCTGGGATCCAGTTTCGGCAGTACCCACACATTCCAAGGAAAGTGCGGATCTGCTGCTGGGTTTGTGGCAGAGTCATGTCGCGAATCGCCTGTATTCTATCAGCGGTGAGGTGTCTCAGTCCTTGTGTCAAGCAATGTCCCAAATATTTTACCTTGGTCTCGCACAACTGTAACTTATCCTTTGAAACCTTGTGTCCCGTATTAGAAAGGTGAAACAGAAGCTGTTTCGTGTCTTTCAAGGACGACTCGAGTGAATCTGAACACAGCAGTAAGTCATCTACATACTGTATTAATACTGATCCGCTCTCAGGTTGAAAGGATTGTAAACAGTCATGCAAAGCCTGGGAGAAAATACTTGGGCTGTCAATGAAACCTTGGGGGAGACGAGTCCAGGTGTACTGTACTCCCCTGTATGAGAATGCAAACAAATATTGGCTGTCAGGGTGCAGAGGGACCGAAAAGAAAGCAGAACAGAGGTCAATGACAGTGAAAAATTTCGCAGTAGGGGGAATTTGCATGAGGATGACAGCTGGATTTGGCACTACGGGGAATTGGCTCTCAACTATCTTGTTTATCCCCCTTAGATCCTGCACTAGCCTGTAACCCCTCCCCCCACTCTTTTTCACAGGGAAGATGGGACTATGCTAACTAGGATGCCCTGTTGTAGCAAGCGCTCTATGACTGGGTACACTCCTAATTCCACCTCTGGCTTCAGAGGATACTGTGGGATTTTTGGAGCTATCCTACCATCTTTTACTTGCACTACTACAGGAGCTACATTTGCCATCAATCCAGTGTCTTGTCCATCTTTGGTCCAGAGGGTTTCCGGTATCTGGGAAATCATTTCCTCTACCTTGGATGGACACCTGTCTATAACAGCAGAGTGTGACATTAACCTTTGTGGGGTGTCTAACATATCCTGCACTTCCTGAACGTGATTCTCGGGTATATCTAAGAAGACACCCTCAGGAGTACAATATATGACACACCTCATCTTGCACAATAAATCTCTCCCAAGTAGATTAGTCGGAGCCGATCCTGCCAGCAAAAAAAAATGCTTGGTTTGCAAAGGCCCTATCGTAATCTCTGCTGGTCTACTTAAAGGGTAGTGCTGCACTACTCCTGTTACCCCCATTGCTGAAATTGTTTTACCCGTGGTTTTCATACCTACCGTTGAATTTAACACTGACCTGGCCGGGTTTTCGGCTGATGGGGTTTTGCCGTAAGGGCCTGTATACTTTACGTCATCAGTTTTCCCCCCTGTGACTCCCTGTGTTTAATGATGTTCCTATCATGCTCGATAGCGGACTCTCTCAATGCAGGCACCGAGATACCTCTCCAGTTTGGTAGAGAGGTCTGTCCCTTGTTCTGAGTGCCTCCTTCAACCCGTCCATTAATACAGAAACAGCTACCTCCCTGTGATGTACATTGTCTCTAATGTCCTCGATCCCAGTGTATCTAGCCATTTCCTGCAGTGCTCTATGGAAATATTCGGATGCCGTTTCACCTTCCTTTTGTCTTATGGAAAAGATTTTATTCCATTTGACAACAGTAGGGAAATATATTCCTAATTGCAGATTGATTTGTCGTACATTCTCCTGAGTGTACTCATCAGTGAGAGGTACTTCTGCGTCTAAGTTGCAATCAGTTATAAATTTCGCGGAATCAATATTTGAGGGTAAAACATACCCGTAGCACTGTTTGCCAATCTTTGTTTGTGGGTTCGGTGGCATTACCTAACTCTTTAATGAACCTCTGGCATGCGACTAGATCTTTTCTGGGAACGGGAAATTCTGACATAATTGACTTTAATTCTGTCCGGGACCAGGGACAATGCATGGCAATGTTCCTGATGGGAGTTACTCCCTGAGCGTCAGTCTTCCCATTGGGGACTGCTATCACCCTGACAGGATTTAATTCAATTACATCATTTTGATTTGACTCTACAATGTGAGGTGCTATAGTTTCTGCATAATGTACTGTACCGTACTTACCTGTGGACACGACCTCACCTGTCCCTCCGCTAGGGGCCTTTGCTACTGTTCTTACTGGTTGGGCCGTGCCCACTTGTGTGTCTTGTATGGTGGCTGCTAGAGAGAGTGCAGATATCGTGCTGGGCTCATCTTCTTGGTCGCAGTCCTTAGAGAAGTTTAAGATGGGATACAACTTGCACGGGTTAACATTAATACATTTATCAAGTTCACTCTTATCATATATTAGTATGCCATTGTCTGTAGCCACTTTCTCCCCTGTAATATACGGTGGTGGTGGTGCAGTTGCAATCAGTTTCCTGCTAGGGTTGGAACCGGCTGCGTGAGCTAGTTCCCTCTGCATATCACTCTATCGTTGCCATAAATGTAAACAGTTTGAGTGTCTGATCCTTTCTTTTCGGGATTTTAACAGACATATCCTAATCCGTAAATTCTGCAACACCTCTGGATTAAAACTGCCTACCTTAGGGAATGGTTCCCTATCTTCCGCAGTCATACGTTCCCATTCATTGCATAAAACCTCTGCGTGTGATCCATATTTCTCACACATTATGTACCTCGCCGACCCCTTGGGCCGCGGAATATCAACCTGAACCCTGGTTGATCG
Source organism: Pseudophryne corroboree (assembly GCF_028390025.1). Classification (NCBI taxonomy): domain Eukaryota; kingdom Metazoa; phylum Chordata; class Amphibia; order Anura; family Myobatrachidae; genus Pseudophryne; species Pseudophryne corroboree. Next base: position 1,045,753,094 of record NC_086444.1, read on the forward strand.
TCCCTTACTTGAGCAACAGGCCCCCATCTTTTGCAGGTATTGCCTTCTCAGCTAATTCCTACAAAAAACCAAATTACTCAATTATAAGGCAACGGTGAAAGTTCAACGAGTGCTCTCACCCACTCACGCCCACGTTTGCCAATACACCTAAGCACTGTCGTCAGCGCCGGTACGTACCCAACCTAGGGCCCCTGTGTAACCTCTATTTACTGGAAATGTGTGGGAGTGACTTACCCTTCCCAGTAAATATTGGTCGTTGGAGATTTCCTGAGTGACCAGCGAAAACTCCCTTAAAACAAAAAAATTGTTACACAAATCACGTTGCGTGTGCTACACCTAGCGCTTATGATCCCGCGATTTTACGCAAAGGTCGTAAAAGGGTATCACGTTGAGCTAAATTTTGCACCCACGAACGTGCGGTCCAATCGCACAGCGTATAGGCAACTGTTACTCATCCGCCGTGCGACCAATGGAATCGTTTTTCAGGCTGCGAAACCTCAGCCGGAGCGTATCTGAACGGGCCTATATGGGTTCTACGCCAACCACCTGGGCTGCGCTCTCTAAACAAAAACCTCGCTGACCTTTGGTCTGCGGTACTCTATACCTTCGCTGACCTTTGGTCTGCGATATCTACTACTTTGCTCCTTTGTACCTTAATCAATGTTAACGTGAGCAAGCCACTCTCATGCCACCAAGTGTCCACTCACCTGGTGTGGTCTCCTACGGGATCCCGAATTCCCTGGGTCCACAAAACCTTTATTGTTTGCACACTCAAGCTCGTTCACTCATATACACTTTGGTTTTTCTGTACAGAAAATTAACTTTCATTCAGATAAAACAGCCTTAGTTCCAGAGGTAATACAGTAAACAAGGTTTTTAAACTAAATATTGGAAAACTGATCAATTTGTGCTATTATTGCGTGGCTACCGTCTCGCGCCTAAACTAAAACAATGCTATTGTGTGATTTGTACTTAGCGGTCGTACTTTTACGCACGTTGCGTAAACACGCCACGTGTGTATACCTTTACGTTGCGTACGCAGTCCCGTACTCTGTCCGAGACACGTGTACAAAGGCCGTACGTCCGCAGTACTACAAATCCCACACTTCTATAAATGTAAGCGATATTTAACTATAATCGCTCACTTAACACAACACACAGTTTCTACTGTATAAACCTTTACAACTAGGCCAGGCTGCGTGTGCGTCTTACACTTACTTCCTTAACTATTAACTCTATATTTTAACTAAATAGCAACAAATTTTCTCACTGCAGTTCAAAATTAATCTAGTAATCAATGCTTACGGCAATAATGCGAGCAGATATGCAAAGTACAAAATACAGGTGTATGTGTGTGTTGTGTGCGCATTTGGCGCCAAACAGAAATTTGCAGATTTTAAAAATAGCTTTGCGTTCTTACCTTACGGATCCCTCCAGCATCCCTTCAAACCATGCAGGGCAGACGCTTATCTAATCAGCACTAGTGTATCCACCAACCAAGAGAAGGTTTACCTTTCCGCCCTTTGCTGATAGATAAAGTCTGCGAAAACCTGCTAGGCTAGGGGTATGAGGAAGAACCGGACGAGCACCCAATTGATAATGTCGATATTACCTTAGACCGAAAAGCTATACCTCAAGATACACTATTACCGTGTAGCCGCTATGGCCGCTAGACTGAATACACGTGCTACGCACTTTGTACGCTATTTGCGTACAGAGTCCCGCACGTGGTACGTACTTGGCGTACACACGCCGCGCTGAGTGTACAGAGTACACACAGCGCACGCACACAATTGATAACCTTTAAACCTTGTTAATGATACAATGCAATGATATGATTACACTTTAAACCCTTAGCAGAAAAGTACTGCAACGATGTTATACCTTAAACCTTAAGTAGCGCTGATAGTATAAAGTACCCGCAGTGCATACACCTTATCAATACCTATACACCTTGTACAGATAAATACACTTTAAAACCCTTGCAGGAAAGTGAAGACACAACACCGATTTGTATTTGAAACCACAGGGTTCTAAGGCCACCGTGGATTATTCCAAAAGGTAAAACAGTACAAATCATACACTACAGGCTAACAAGATAAATCTAAACAGAATAATGGCTACAGAGAATGTACATACGTGAGAATGTTCGCAAGCGCAACCCGGCTGGTCCTCCGCTAGTCAGATAGAAAGCGTTCAGAGTCTTCTGACCGGCCAGGCAACAATGGGCTTTTTATACACAACTTACATACACAATACAATGGTCACTGTAATCTCATTGTCCATTGGACAGAGATGTCTCTTTTCATTACAGAAGAGGTCATAGGTTGATTTGAATAGATGGGCGATGTCTTTCCCCAACTGCTCTTGTGGGTGGTATCCTCTGGATTCCCGCCGCATACATAATATACAGTAAATACAGTTAATATCTATATTCTACTTTTGCACATAACTATACGCTGGAACATGCGATCTTTCTCTAACCAATACCGGAATGTTACCCTCAAAATACCCTACAGCTGGATACTAGACATCACCTTCCAACCTTTATCTGACCCATCCTATCATGCAAAGGCGAATCTCTTAGTCCTGGAACTGTTTAAACTATTAATACTCGCTGACGTGGTGCAAGGGAGTTATATCTAAAATGTACACTATTTGGGTTAAATATGTAATGTTCTAATAACCATCTACGCGCTCACAAACTCCGCCGTAAATACCCATATCACGCGCAGGATCGCCGAAGCGATCCTACGCAAATTGCGGATATGTGCACGCACGGCGGACTGAGTGCACGAGCAGCGGGCATGTGCATGGGGTTAGTACAAGGCATATGCACTACAATATTTTTCGACTTTGACAAGCCGTAGAACCAGTACCCCGAATCGTATCACAGATCCAGCGTGTAACGGACTGCAGAGACGCAGGCGCCCCAAACACGCTGAGATCATACCGGACAAACAGAGCCTCTGTTACGCCAAACTGAGCCCAATTGGCAACATAAATCTTCAAAGCCCTGACTACATCGAGAGACATTGAATCAGCCAATGCTGAAATTCCCACAGGCATCAAACTAGTCATGATTTTGATAAACCCTGCAAACCCTTTTCGGCAGAACTACTATCAGAGTTCTCAATTCTATCCACTTGGAAGATCAAACAGGGGCTCTTGTGAGACAAAGCCGCTACTTCCGACAACCGCCTTGCGGTCGCCCAAAAAGCAAAAGCATGACCACTCTCCAAGAGAGAATTTTGAACACAACCTTTAATAAAGGTCCCAATCAGTGAGACACAAGAACGCAACACCACGTCAAGAGCCCATTGTGCCAATGGGGCACAAATGGAGGTTGGATGTGCAGTACTCCTTTCACGAAAGTCTGAACTTCCGGAAAGGTGGCCAACTATTTACAAGGCCAAAACTGCCCTGAAACGGAGCCTAACTGTAGGCCCGCATCCACACTTGCTTGCAAAGAATGAAGAACGACTCAGCTGAAAAACCGCCGTAGGAAGCTTCTTAGATTTACACCAAGACACATATTTACGCCAAATACGGTGTGGAGTCTTTGCCGTTACTTCATTTTTAGCCTGAAGAAGTGTGGAAATGACCTCACTTGGAATACCCGATCGGACTAGGATATGGCGTTCAACCGCCACGTCACCAAACGCAGCAGCGGTAAGTCCTGAAACACGCCCGGATCTTGCTGTAACAGTTCCTCCCGTAGAGGAAGAGGCCAGGGATCTTTTATGAAGAAAAACCTGAAGAACTGGATACCAAGCCCTCCTTGGCTAGACCGGAACAATGAGGATCGCCAGAACCTCTGTTCTTCTTACGTTTATCACCTTCAGCAGAGTTAAAACGGAGGGGACAAATAGACCGACTGAAAACACCCAAGGTGTCACGAGGGCGTCCACTGCTATAGCTTGAGAGTCCCTTGACCTGGAACCATATTCCTGAGGTCTCTCGTTAAGGCGAGACACCCACATACCCAATTGAGGCACTCCTCAAAGACTTGTCACTTCTGTAAAACTTCTCGATGAAGACAGTATTTCTCCCGGATGGAGAGCGCGTCTGCAGAGGAAATCAATTTCTCCGTCGTTTATGTCCGGAACGAAGACTGCTAATATAACGTTTACCAGTCTTTCCACCCAGTGGAAAACTATTTCAGCTTCTGCCATTGTCGCTTTGCTCCTTGTTCCGCCCTAGCGGCTTACTTACGCCACTGCTGTCAAGTCATCCGACAGAATTAATACGGGCAGATCACGAAGAATATGTTCGTTGAAAATCGCTCTTACTTCAAGAAAGCTCAGTGTAGACAAGCTTCGCAGCTTGACCTTTTCCTCTGGAACTACTTCCCATGCAAGGACTGCTCCCCAGCTTCGGAGATCTGCATACATGGACACCAGGATCTAATCCTGGATCCTGAACCTTCGTCCCTCTAGGAGGTGAGAACTGAGCTGACACCACAGGAGCGATATCCTGGCCATTAGAATTATATTCCTGTGCATGTGCCGGTGAGACCCGGACCACATTCCCAACAGGTCCCGTGAAAACCACTCTGGCAATTGACCTGCTCACCGAAAAGGCCTCTTAGGCCACACCCAACTTCTTCATCAATGGAACATATAGATGGATTAGCACTGCAAATCTGATCCGACTCAGGACCCTCAGACCTCTTTCCACAGGAAAACACAGAACCTCAACCGTTCATTATCTACCCTGATATCACCTCCGACATCTGCGTCGTTGGGAACAACAGCCCTTCCCTGTGTTGAAGAACAGTCAGAGAAAAAAACAACGATTTGCACCACTTGTTTCTTGACCTCGCCTCAATCAGGCGAACATCTCAGTACAGAATAACAATGGCTCTTACTATTGAAAGAAAACCATCATACTACCATCACCCCAGTGAAATGGCAAAGACCATCCTGGCTATCCCTCCAGGTAATCTGAATGCATACAACAACAACACATGTAAATTATTATTATTATTTTATTTTAATAACCGGGACAGGAGGACAAGACCCTAAACCTGACACAGCTCTGGTGTGGCGTCGCGTATTACCTCCCCTTCCAGAGGGGAAACGGTAAGATCTATCAGAAAATCAGTGAGGGGAAACATCTGTAACTCCAGACAGTCCCCCTCTGGGTTCTATAACTAACTCATGGGTCCTGGTCTATTCCTGGACTAACTGAAAGGTAGCAGACGAGTCCCCACTGGAGTGGGGTCCAGGCAGGAAGACTCAGCACCATGTGGTGGATGTGCGAGAAACAGAAAACGACATCCGCTTCTGCGAACCTGACAAGGCTGCAGAACACTTACCTTTTCACCTTCCATCTGCACAGAAAAGGAAAAAAGAACGGTATTGAACTAGTTAAAGGGACTGCATCCCACAAAGGTATGCGTCACCAACCGGTGTGAGGGAATCTAACTCACTAAGTTAGATATACCAGCAGTATCCGCCGAGATTGACTGAACTAAGGCATCCCCAAACAGCGGCACACCGCCCCAGGGAAACAACTCCAGTATCTCTCGGAGTCAGCCTCAGCATTTCCCAGGTCACCTCCTGTATACGCACTGCAGCCTGCCGCGATGTATAGAGAAGACCCAACATAAGGAAAATCCCCTATCTCTGCAGGATAATTCTATCGGATGTCCCTCCAAATACAAACACTCCCTCATGTGCATGTAATGGAAATGAGTCCAAAGATTAGAAATAAAATATCACTTAGCTTCCTGTATCCAATCCTTTGTGACAGGACCCCGTGTCGACCAGGAGTTAACCTTCACCGTATTCTCTCCGCCGCGGGAAAAGAATAAACATTCGGACTCCTTGAGAGGACGGGAAACCCACTCGTCACGGTCGACCTAGAGCTTTATCAACAGAGTGACCAGCACATGAGAAAGAATACTATTACTTCAGCATTCATTATAGATCATAAGATGAATATACATATTGTAATACACACATACATACATATATATATAAGCGGATTGTCCGGAACATTCGGGACCCAAGTGACATTAATGTGTTCTGAATGTGTATGACCATGTACTGAATCTGCAGTTGTGGCTCTACCAGGAAACATAGTCGACAGAAAACCTAGTAATTGTCGACAGCATGGAGTAGTAACCAGGCAAAATAACATACTTGTGACCACGAGGGATCCGTTATTAAAATATAATTTTAATAACCATGTCTGTGCTCGAGCTACAGACTCACGGAACCGACCCATATAAATATATATACAGGTATAAGTTAGTTACAGCATGTCAATTTACACCCGGTATATTTTTTTAACAGTTGGTGTCGACAGGGTCACCCACATACTACTGTGTCTCCCATACCGTGTTTACTATGAACAAGTATAACACAACCGATCTGTTGACTCAGTGTCTACTGTATCAAGTACCAAACAGGTGTCGGCGATGCAGACAATGAACCCCAGAGGCGTTAGTAACATAACAGTCACACGTCGACACAAGTGTATATCTGACAGGTAGCACACAGAGCGTATACACAACCAAGAGTACATGCTCATTTCCAAATTAAATAGTGTTATACTTTCCTATATAACAGTAACATATATGTGCCCCCCCTTGTTTGTGCTGTACACATGATTTGGCAGGGACATTGCTTAAAATGGCGCTGTCTCTTTCTGTGAGGGCTAAGCCCCGCCCCTTACTGGCGCGCGGTAGCCCACTATAGTAAAACCGGTATATGCAGGCAGGGGACCATATACAGTGGCTACCCACTGTATATGTTCTCTGGGAGTGTAAAACCAATGTAAAACATACTGCCCAGGGCGCCCCGCCCCCCCCCCTGCGCCCGATACCAGCCTTTGGTGTGTGGGAGCCTCGGCGCGCAGCGGGAACGCTGCGACATGCTGGCGGGGGTAGCGGACACGAATATCAAGTCAAGCCAGCCTATTCTGTGTAAAAGAGCCTCAGTAACATTGGGCGCTCTCCCCCCCTCCCCCCCCCCAGCACCCTGTGAGTGCGTTGGTGTGTGGGAGCATGGAGCGTAGCACGACCGCCGCATGTTACCTCCATTACTGAAGTCTTCTGCCGTCACTGAAGTCTTCTGTTCTTCTAATACTCACCCGGCTTCTGTCTTATGGCTTCTGTGAGGGGGGTGACAGCGCGGCTCCGGGAACAAGCAGCTAGGTGCACCAAGTGATCGAACCCTCTGGAGCGAATGGTGTCCAGTAGCCTGAGAAGCAGAGCCCTTAAACTAAGAAGAAGAAGTAGGTCCTACTTCTCTCCCCTCACTCCCACGATGCAGGAAGCCTGTAGCCAGCAGGTCTCCCTGAAAATAAAAATCTAACCATAAAGTCTTTAAGAGAAACTCAGTAGAGCTCCCCTAGTGTGTGTCCCTTCACTCCTGGACACAAAGTCTAACCGAGGTCTGGGGGAGGGGCCTAGAGGGAGGAGCCAGTTCATACCCAGTTTAAGTCTTTATAGTGTGCCCAAGCTCCTGCGGATCCATCTATACCCCATGGTACTTTTGGAGTCCCCAGCATCCTCTAGGACGTAAGAGAAAACAGTATGAACTAACAGCAGCAACAAGCTGAACATAACTGATACACAAACTACGTGTAATCGAAAATAACCAGTATCAATACAACTGCAAGGAACAGTCAGCACTGGGATGGGCGCCCAGCATCCTCTACGGACTAGGAGAAAAGGTTTTACCGGTAGGTATTAAAATCCTATTTTCTCTTACGTCCTAGAGGATGCTGGGGACTCCAAAAAGACCATGGGGTCTACACCAAAGCTCCAGACCGGGCGGGAGAGTGCAGACGACTCTGCAGCACCGATTGAGCAAACATGAGGTCCTCATCAGCCAGGGTATCAAACTTGTAGAACTTCGCAAAAGTGTTTGAACCCGACCATGTAGCTGCTCGGCAAAGTTGAAGTACAGAGACCCCTCGGGCAGCCGCCCAAGATGAGCCCACCTTCCTGGTGGGCCGAAGAATGAGCGTGCTCAATCGTATTACAAAACCAGCGTGCAATAGTCTGCTTAGAAGCAGGATTTCCAATCTTGTTGGAAGCATACAGGACAAACAGAGCCTCTGTCTTCCTAGTAAGAGCTGTTCTGGCGACATAAATTTTCAAAGCTCTTACAACAACATCAAGAGATTTTGGGACTGCCACAGCATCCGTAGCAACAGGTACCACAATAGGTTGATTTATGTGAAATGAAGAAACCACCTTTGGCAGAAATTGTTGACGAGTCCTCAATTCCGCTCTATCCACATGAAAAAGCTAATATGGGCTCCTGTGAGACAAAGCCGCCAACTCGGACACTCATCTGGCAGACGCCAAGGCCAAAAGCATGACCACTTTCCAAGTGAGAAACTTTAACTCAACCTTACGCAAAGGTTCAAACCAGTGAGACTTAAGAAATTGCAACACCACTTCAAGATCCCACGGTGCCACAAATGGAGGATGGATATGCAGTACTCCCTTCACGAAAGTCTGAACCTCAGGAAGGACGGACAATTCTTTTTGAAAGAAAATAGACAAAGCCGAAATCTGCACTTTGATGGAACCCAATTTCAGGCCTGCATCCACGCCTGCCTGCAAAAAATTGAGGAAACGACCCTAGTGAAACTCCTCCGCAGGAGCTGCTTTGGTTTCACACCACGACACATACTTTCTCCAAATACGGTGATAATGTTTTGCCGTAACCTCCTTCCTAGCTTTAAGGAGAGTGGGGATGACCTCCCCGGGAATACCTTTCAGAGCTAGGATTTGGCGTTCAACTTCCACGCTGTCAAACGCAGCCGCTGTAAGTCTGTAAAAAAAAAACGGAGGGCCCCTGCAGTAACAGGTCCTCTCTTAGAGGAAGCGGCTAAGGATCTTCTACAAGCAGTTCCTGAAGATCCGGATACCAGGCCCTCCGTGGCCAATCTGGGACGACGAGTATTGCCTTAACCCTGGTTCGTCTTACGATCCTCAACACCTTTGGAATGAGAGGAAGCGGAGGTAACACATACACCGACTGAAACACCCACGGAGTTACCAGGGCGTCCACTGCACTGGCTTGGGGGTCCCTTGACCTGGAACAATACCTCGGAAGCTTCTTATTGAGGCGAGACGCAATCATGTCTATCAGAGGAATTCCCCAACGCCTTGTCACTTCTGCAAATACCTCTTGATGAAGAGCCCACTCTCCTGGATGGAGATCGTGTCTACTGAGGAAGTCTGCTTCCCAGTTGTCCACACCCGGGAGGAAGACTGCTGACAGAGCGCTCACGTGCTGTTCCGCCCAGCGAAGAATTCTTGTGGCCTCCGCCATTGCCGCCCTGCTCCTTGTTCCGCCTTGGCGGTTTACGTACACCACCGCAGTTATGTTGTCCGACTGGATCAGGACAGGGAGACACTGAAGAAGGTTCTTCGCTTGCAGGAGGCCGTTGTAAATGGCTCTTAACTCGAGAACATTTATGTGGAGACAAGATTCCTGGCTTGACCACTTTCCCTGGAAGCTTCCTCCTTGCGTGACTGCGCCCCAGCTTCGGAGACTTGCATCTGTGGTCAGCAGGACCCAGTTCTGGATTCCGAAGCGGCGTCCCTCTAGAAGGTGAGAACCTTGCAGCCACCACAGGAGAGAAATCCTGGTCCTGGAAGATAGACTTATTTTCCGGTGCATGTGCAGGTGAGACCCGGACCATTTGTTCAGCAGATCCCACTGAAACACCCGGGCATGAAACCTGCCAAACGGAATGGCTTCGTAAGCCGCAACCATCTTCCCTAGCATTCGAGTGCATTGATGAATCGACACACTTGTCGGCCTCAGAAGCTCCCTGACCATGTTCTGGATTTCCAGAGCTTTGTCCTCCGGAAGAAACACGCTCTGTAGCTCCGTGTCCAGGATCATGCCCAGGAACAGCAGCCGAGTGGACGGGATCAACTGAGACTTTGGCAAATTTAGAATCCAACCGTGATGTCGCAGAACCGACAGGGAGAGATCCACACTTCTTAACAACTGTTCCTTTGACCTCGCCTTTATCAGGAGATCGTCCAAGTACAGGATAATTGTGACCCCCTTGCTTGCGAAGGAAAACCATCATTTCCGCCATTACCTTGGTGAAAACCCTCGGGGCCGTGGAAAGCCCAAACGGCAACGCCTGAAATTGGTAATGACAATCCTGCACCGCAAACCTCAGGAAGGCCTGATTAGGAGGGTATATCGGGACGTGTAAGTAAGCATCCTTTAGGTCTACTGACGCCATAAAATCCCCCCCTTTGAGGCTGGAGATCACAGCTCGAAGAGACTCCATCTTGAACTCCTCCATCTTGAACTCCGGCACAACGACCCTATGTTGACACAGCTTTTGTATCGCAGCATTTACCACTTCTCTTTATGGAAGAGAAACTGGCAAGGTCGACATGAAAAAACGGCGGGGGGGGGGCATCTCCTGAAACTCCAGTTTGTACCCTTGGGACACTATGTCGAAGACCCAAGGATCCAGGGCCGATTGAAACCAGATCTGACTGAAGAATCGGAGACGGCCCCCCACCAGTACGGACTACCGCAGGGGAGCCCCAGCGTCATGCAGTGGATTCGGTAGAGGCGGGGGAGGACTTTTGGTCCTGGAGCCTGACACGGCAGGCGACTTCTTTCCCCTTCCTCTACCTTTTGAAGCGAGAAAGGACGAGCCCTTTCCTTTTTTGTACTTATTAGGCCGAAAGGACTGCATCTGATGATGGGGTGCCTTTTTCTGTTGTGTGGAAACATAAGGAAGAAGAGATGACTTACCCGCAGTAGCGGTAGACACCAGGTCCGCAAGGCCGTCACCAAATAAGACACTACCTTTAAAGGGGAGAGCTTCCATATTTTTCTTGCAGTCGGCATTAGCATTCCATTGATGAATCCACAGTGCCCTCCTGGCCGAGACCGCCATGTCATTAGCTCTTGATCCCAAGAGGCCAACATCCCTCGCCGCATCCTTTAGGTAATCTGCAGCGTCCTTGATATAACCAAGAGTCAAAAGAATGTTATCCTTATCAAGGGTATCCATATCAGAAGCCAAATTATCAGACCACTTAGCGATATCACTACTCACCAATACCGACGCCACAGCAGGTCTGAGCAATGCACCAGTATTAACGAAAATGGCCTTCAATGTCGTCTCCAGCTTGCGATCCGCCGGATCAGGAGACGGGAGCGCCACCTTCTTGGACAATCGGGATAGAGCCTTGTCTACATTGGGAGACGACTCCCATTTTTCCCTGTCGTCAGATGGGAAAGGCTATGCCATCAAAATTCTCTAGGGAATCTGCCACCTTTTGTCAGGCGACTCCCAAGCCTTTTCACAAAGCGCATTCATTTCATGAGAGGGGGGAAACTTCACCTCAGGCCTTTTCCCTTTAAATAAGCAAACCCTTGTGTCTGGAACAGCAGGTTGCTCAGAGATATGTAAAACATCTTTGATAGCTACAATCATGTACTGAATACTCCTAACAACTCTCTGGTGTAAAGAAGCCTCATTGAAATCGACATCGGAATCAGAGTCCGTGTCGGTATCTGTATCTGCCATCTGGGTAAATGAACGCTTCTGTGACCCTGAGGTGGTCTGTACCTGAGACAAAGCATCCTCCATGGATTTTCTCCATGTTTATGCCTGAGAATCAGATTTATCCAGCCTCTTAGACAATAATGCCACATTTGCATTCAGTGTACTCAGCATATTCACCCAATCAGCAGTCGGCCGTGCCAACAGTCATTCCCAAATCCCTCTCTGCGCCCCAGTAACAACCTCCGGGGAGGAACACTCAGCCTTAGACATGTCAACACGTAGTACAGACACACCGGCAAAAAAAAAGGGGGACAGACCCACAGGGATGCCTGTAGAGAGAAACACAGAGGGAGTATGCCAGCTCACACCCCAGCGCCCGTATACTACACCCCCCCCCCCCCCGTTTTGCTCCCTTGTTACTTGAAGGAGCTTGGAGGTCCGGGCCAGCGTCTCTGCAGCGTCTGTGGAGAGAGAGAAAATGGTGCTGGTGAGCTGTGCGGCTAAGCCTTGCCCCTTCCCGGCGCGCTGTAGTCCCGCTCAATTTTAAATTTTTTATACTGGCGGGGTTATTATATACGGTGCCCGGGCACTGAATATGCGTTCTGCCAGTTCATTGACCCTCAGTAACTGCTGCCCAGGGCACTCCCCCCCAGCGCCCTGCACCCTGTGAGTGCCGAGCATGGAGCGCAGCGCTACCGCTGCGCTTTACCGTTACTAAAGTCTTCTGCCGTCTGATGTCTTCTTTTCTTCTAATACTCACTCTTTCTTCTGGCTTCTGTGAGGGGGGTGACGGCGGGGCTCCGGGAACAAGCAGCTAGGCGAATCAAGTGATCGAATCCTCTGGAGCTAGTGGTGTCCAGTAGCCTAAGAAGCAGAGCCTTTAACTAAGAAGAAGTAGGTCTGACTTCTCTCCCCTCAGTCCCACGATGCAGGGAGCCTGTAGCCAGCAGGTCTCCCTGAAAATAAAAAAACCTAACAAAAAAGTATTTCTAGAAAAACTCAGTAGAGCTCCCCTCTAGTGTGTGTCCAGTCACTCCTGGGCACAAAGTCTAACTGAGGTCTGGGGGAGGGGCATAGAGGGAGGAGCCAGTTCACACCCAGTCAAAGTCTTTTTAGTGTGCCCATATCTCCTGCGGATCCCGTCTATATCCCATGGTCCTATTGGAGTCCCCAGCATCCTCTAGGATGTAAGAGAAAATAAAATAAATATATATTTATTTTATTAAACTAAAATTATTTTGGATAGGGTTAAATTAATGGTCTTCACCTAATTCACTCATTTTTTTAAAAAAACGACGACAATTTCGGAGAGTTTTTTGAGGAAAAAATAGTCAAGTGGTTAACTCACAATTTATTTTATAAATCATTGATTTAAATCACTTTTTTTTTAATAAAAAAATTCAAGGTGTTTAATGTATTGTTAAAATTAACTTTGATAATTGACATTTTTCACAGTCGTGTTTCAAGAATTTGCTATAGATATAAAAAGAAAAATAACCACATTCAAATACCCTTCTTCCAACACTAGTCAAGTTTCAAGCAAAAGCAACCCCGTTTAATGACCTCTTGTTTGACTATGATGTTGTGTCAATAGTGGCACCAATAGATTGGTGGAAAATGCACACTGATTCAGAAACTGTAGCTGGTAATGAAAATATCAAGGTAGCAGTAGAGCAATTACTAATAGCTGCAGCATCATCAGCTTCAGTAGAAAGAATATTTTCAACATTTGGTTTGGTGCATTCAAAACTGAGAAACCGCTTGGGTATTGACAAAGCTGCATAACTTGTGTTTATTTTTAAGGCGTTCAATAAACCTAATGTGTGGCTTTATTCAAATTTACTATATGGCAATTGCCAACTACTGTAACTTCTAACATCATTGCTATTTCTTTTATTTTGCAGTTTGTGCAGTTTGCTGTGCCATGCCATGATTCATGGGGACACTGTCAAGTCATTTAAATTCATCATATTAAAGTCATAGTATTGTAAAATAACTTTGAATTATTGTTTTACTTGGTTTATTTGTTTACTTGATTAAATTTACATTGGATGTTTTTAAAAATTAACAAAAAATGTAAAAAAAAAAAAAAAATTATAAATATATATATATATATATATATATATATATATATATATATATATATATATATATATATATATATATATATATATATATATAATAAGAATTTACTTACCGATAATTCTATTTCTCGGAGTCCGTAGTGGATGCTGGGGTTCCTGAAAGGACCATGGGGAATAGCAGCTCCGCAGGAGACAGGGCACAAAAAAGTAAAGCTTTAGGATCAGGTGGTGTGCACTGGCTCCTCCCCCTATGACCCTCCTCCAAGCCAGTTAGGTACTGTGCCCGGACGAGCGTACACAATAAGGGAGGAATTTTGAATCCCGGGTAAGACTCATACCAGCCACACCAATCACACCGTACAACTTGTGATCTAAACCCAGTTAACAGTATGATAACAGCGGAGCCTCTGAAAAGATGGCTCACAACAATAATAACCCGATTTTTGTAACTATGTACAAGTATTGCAGATAATCCGCACTTGGGATGGGCGCCCAGCATCCACTACGGACTCCGAGAAATAGAATTATCGGTAAGTAAATTCTTATTTTCTCTATCGTCCTAGTGGATGCTGGGGTTCCTGAAAGGACCATGGGGATTATACCAAAGCTCCCAAACGGGCGGGAGAGTGCGGATGACTCTGCAGCACCGAATGAGAGAACTCCAGGTCCTCTTTTGCCAGGATATCAAATTTGTAGAAATTTACAAACGTGTTCTCCCCTGACCACGTAGCTGCTCGGCAGAGTTGTAATGCCGAGACCTCTCGGGCAGCCGCCCAAGATGAGCCCACCTTCCTTGTGGAATGGGCCTTAACCGATTTAGACTGTGGCAGGCCTGCCTCAGAATGTGCAAGTTGAATTGTGTTACAAATCCAACGAGCAATCGACTGCTTAGAAGCAGGCGCACCCAACTTGTTGGGTGCATACAGTATAAACAGCGAGTCAGATTTTCTGACTCCAGCTGTCCTGGAACATATTTTCAGGGCCCTGACAACTTCTAGCAACTTGGAGTCCTCCAAGTCCCTAGTAGGTGCAAGGCACCACAATAAGCTGGTTCAGGTGAAACACTGACACCACCTTAGGGAGAGAACTGGGGACGAGTCCGCAGCTCTGCCCTGTCCGAATGGACAAACAGATATGGGCTTTTTTGAGAAAAAACCACCAATTTGACACTCGCCTGGTCCAGGCCAGGGCCAAGAGCATGGTCACTTTTTATGTGAGATGCTTCAAATCCACATATTTGACTGGTTTTAAACCAATGTGATTTGAGGAATCCCAGAACTACGTTGAGATCCCACAGTGCCACTGGAGGCACAAAAAAGGGTTTTGTATATGCAATACTCCCTTGACAAACTTCTGGACTTCAGGAACTGAAGCCAATTCTTTCTGGAAGAAAATTTACAGGACCGAATTTGAACCTTAATGGACCCCAATTTGAGGCCCATAGACACTCCTGTTTGCAGGAAATGCAGGAAACGACCGAGTTGAAATTTCTTTGTGGGGCCTTCCTGGCCTCACACCACGCAACATATTTTCGCCACACGTGGTGATAATGTTGTGCGGTCACCTCCTTTCTGGCTTTGACCAGGGTAGGAATGACCTCATCCGGAATGCCTTTTTTCCCTTAGGATCCGGCTTTCCATCTCCATGCCGACAAACGCAGCTGCGGTAAGTGTTGGAACAGACATGGTACTTGCTGAAGCAAGTCCCTTCTTAGCGGCAGAGGCCATAAGACCTCTGTAAGCATCTCTTGAAGTTCCGGGTACCAAGTCCTCCTTGGCCAATCCGGAGCCATGAGTATAGTTCTTACTCCTCTACGTCTTATAATTCTCAGCACCTTAGGTATGAGAAGCAGAGGAGGGAACACATACACCGACTGGTACACCCACGGTGTTACCAGAACGTCCACATCTATTGCCTGAGGGTCTCTTGACCTGGCGCAATACCTGTCCCGTTTTTTGTTCAGACGGGACGCCATCATGTCCACCTTTGGTATTTCCCAACGGTTTACAATCATGTGGAAAAAACTTCTCAATGAAGTTTCCACTCTCCCGGGTGGAGGTCGTGCTGAGGAAGTCTGCTTCCCAGTTTCCATTCCCGGGATGAAAAACTGCTGACAGTGTTATCACATGATTTTCCGCCCAGCGAAAAGTCCTTGCAGTTTCTGCCATTGCCCTCCTGCTTCTTGTGTCGCCCTGTCTGTTTACGTGGGCGACTGCCGTGATGTTTTTCCCACTGGATCAATACCGGCTGACCTTGAAGCAGAGGTCTTGCTAAGCTTAGAGCATTATAAATTTACCCTTAGCTCCAGTATATTTATGTGGAGAAAAGTCTCCAGACTTGATCACACTCCCTGGAAATTTTTCCCTTGTGTGACTGCTCCCCAGCCTCTCAGGCTGGGCTCCGTGGTTACCAGCATCCAATCCTGAATGCCGAATCTGCGGCCCTCTAGAAGATGAGCACTCTATAACCACCACAGGAGAGACACCCTTGTCCTTGGATATTGGGTTATCCGCTGATGCATCTGAAGATGCGATCCGGACCATTTGTCCAGCAGATCCCACTGAAAAGTTCTTACGTGAAATCTGCCGAATGGAATTGCTTCGTAGGAAGCCACCATTTTTACCAGGACCCTTGTGCAATGATGCACTGTTTTTAGGAGGTTCCTGACTTGCTCGGATAACTCCCTGGCTTTCTCTTCCGGGAGAAACACCTTTTTCTGGACTGTGTCCAGAATCATCCCTAGGCACAGCAGACGTGTCGTCGGGATCAGCTGCGATTTTGGAATATTTAGAATCCACCCGTGCTGATTGTAGCAGTATCCGAGATAGTGCTACTCCGACCTCCAACTGTTCCCTGGACTATGCCCCTATCAGGAGATCGTCCAAGTAAGGGATAATTTAGACGCCTTTTCTTCGAAGAAGAATCATCAATTCGGCCATTACCTTGGTAAAGACCCCGGGGTGCCGTGGACAATCCAAACGGCAGCGTCTGAAACTGATAGTGACAGTTCTGCACCACGAACCTGAGGTACCCTTAGTGAGAAGGGCAAATTTGGGACATAGAGGTAAGCATCCCTGATGTCCCGGGACACTATATAGTCCCCTTCTTCCTGGTTCGTTATCACTGCTCTGAGTGACTTCATCTTAATTTGAACCTTTGTAAGTGTTCAAAAAAAATTTTTTAGAATAAGTCTCACCTAGCCTTCTGGCTTCAGTACCACAATATAGTGTGGAATAATACCCCTTTTCTGTAGTAGGAGGGGTAATTTAATTATCACCTGCTGGGAATACAGCTTGTGAATTTTTTCCCATACTACCTCCTTGTCGGAGGGAGACTTGGTAAAGCAGACTTCAGGAGCCTGCGAAGGGGAAACGTCTCGACATTCCCATCTGTACCCCCGGGATACTACTTGTAGGATCCAGGGGTCCTGTACGGTCTCAGCGCCATGCTGAGAACTTGTCAGACGCGGTGAAACGCTTCTGTTCCTGGGAATAGGCTGCCTGCTGCAGTCTTCTTCCCTTTCCTCTATCCCTGGGCAGATATGATCTTATAGGGACGAGAGGACTGAGGCTGAAAAGACGGTGTCTTTTTCTGCAGAGATGTGACTTAGGGTAAAAAACGGTGGATTTTCCAGCAGTTGCCGTGACCACCAGGTCCGATGGACCGACCCCAAACAAGTCCTCTTCCTTTATACGGCCATACTGTGCCGTTTGGAATCTGCATCACCTGACCACTGTCGTGTCCATAACATCTTCTGGCAGTTATGGACATCGCGTTTATTCATGATGCCAGAGTGCAAATATCCCTCTGTGCATCTCGCATATATAGAAATGCTCTATAGTCAATAAAATACTGTCCCTGTCAAGGGTATCAATATTTTTAGTCAGGGAATCCGACCAAGCCACCCTAGCTCTGCACATCCAGGCTGAGGCGATCGCTGGCCGCAGTATAACACCAGTATGTGTGTATATACTTTTTATTATATTTTCCAGCCTTGTCAGCTGGTCCTTGAGGACGGCCCTATCTATAGACGGTACCGCCACTTGTTTTGATAAGCGTGTGAGCGCCTTATCCACCTTAAGGGGTGTTTCCCAACGCGCCCTAACTTCTGGCGGGAAAGGGGATACCGCCCATAATTTTCTATCGGGGGGAACCCACGCATCATCACACACTTTATTTAATTTATCTGATTCAGGAAAAACTATGGTAGTTTTTTCACATCCCACATAATACCCTCTTT
Organism: Pseudophryne corroboree; assembly: GCF_028390025.1. NCBI lineage: Eukaryota > Metazoa > Chordata > Amphibia > Anura > Myobatrachidae > Pseudophryne > Pseudophryne corroboree. Next base: position 1,045,770,941 of record NC_086444.1, read on the forward strand.
TGTGGTACTTGTAGTATCAGAAATACGTAACACCTCCTTCATTGCCTTTAACGTGTGGCCCTAATAAGGAATACGTTTGTTTATTCACCGTCGACACTGGATTCAGTGTCCCTGTCTGTGTCGACCGACTAAAGTAAACGGGCGTTTTAAAACCCTTGACGGTGTTTTTGAGACGTCTGGACCGTACTAATTGTTTGTCGGCCGTCTCATGTCGTCAACCGACCTTGCAGCGTGTTGACATTATCACGTAATTTCCTAAATAAGCCATCCATTCCGGTGTCGACTCCCTAGAGAGTGACATCACCATTACAGGCAATTGCTCCGCCTCCTCACCAACATCGTCCTCCTACCTGTCGACACACACGTACCGACACACAGCACACACACAGGGAATGCTCTGATAGAGGACAGGACCCACTAGCCCTTTGGAGAGACAGAGGGAGAGTTTGCCAGCACACACCAAAAACGCTATAATTATATAGGGACAACCTTATATAAGTGTTTTCCCTTATAGCATCTTAATATATATATATATAAGCATATCGCCAAATTAGTGCCCCCCCCTCTCTGTTTTAACCCTGTTTCTGTAGTGCAGTGCAGGGGAGAGCCTGGGAGCCTTCCCTCCAGCCTTTCTGTGAGGGAAAATGGCGCTGTGTGCTGAGGAGATAGGCCCCGCCCCTTTTTCGGCGGCCTCGTCTCCCGCTCTTAACGGATTCTGGCAGGGGTTAAATATCTCCATATAGCCTCCGGAGGCTATATGTGAGGTATTTTTAGCCAAAATAGGTATTCATTTGCCTCCCAGGGCGCCCCCCTCCCAGCGCCCTGCACCCTCAGTGACTGCCGTGTGAAGTGTGCTGAGAGGAAAATGGCGCACAGCTGCAGTGCTGTGCGCTACCTTTAGAAGACTGAGGAGTCTTCTGCCGCCGATTCTGGACCTCTTCTTACTTCAGCATCTGCAAGGGGGCCGGCGGCAAGGCTCCGGTGACCATCCAGGCTGTACCTGTGATCGTCCCTCTGGAGCTGATGTCCAGTAGCCAAGAAGCCAATCCATCCTGCACGCAGGTGAGTTCACTTCTTCTCCCCTAAGTCCCTCGTTGCAGTGATCCTGTTGCCAGCAGGACTCACTGTAAAATAAAAAACCTAAGCTAAACTTTCCTAAGCAGCTCTTTAGGAGAGCCACCTAGATTGCACCCTTCTCGGCCGGGCACAAAAATCTAACTGGCTTGGAGGAGGGTCATAGGGGGAGGAGCCAGTGCACACCACCTGATCCTAAAGCTTTACTTTTTTGTGCCCTGTCTCCTGCGGAGCCGCTATTCCCCATGGTCCTTTCAGGAACCCCAGCATCCACTAGGACGATAGAGAAATGATTTTACTCACCGGTAAATCTATTTCTCGTAGTCCGTAGTGGATGCTGGGGACTCCGTAAGGACCATGGGGAATAGACGGGCTCCGCAGGAGACTGGGCACTCTAAGAAAGATTTAGTACTACTGGTGTGCACTGGCTCCTCCCTCTATGCCCCTCCTCCAGACCTCAGTTAAGGAAACTGTGCCCGGAAGAGCTGACATTACAAGGAAAGGATTTTGGAATCCAGAGTAAGACTCATACCAGCCACACCAATCACACCGTATAACTTGTGATAACATACCCAGTCAACAGTATGAACAACAACAACAACAGAGCATCAGACAAACCTGATGCAACCATAACATAACCCTTATTTAAGCAATAACTATATACAAGTATTGCAAAAGAAGTCCGCACTTGGGACGGGTGCCCAGCATCCACTACGGACTACGAGAAATAGATTTACCGGTGAGTAAAATCTTATTTTCTCTAACGTCCTAGTGGATGCTGGGGACTCCGTAAGGACCATGGGGATTATACCAAAGCTCACAAACGGGCGGGAGAGTGTGGATGACTCTGCAGCACCGAATGAGCAAACACAAGGTCCTCCTCAGCCAGGGTATCAAACTTGTAGAACTTTGCAAAAGTGTTTGACCCCGACCAAGTAGCTGCTCGGCAAAGTTGTAATGCCGAGACCCCTCGGGCAGCCGCCCAAGAAGAGCCCACCTTCCTTGTGGAATGGGCTTTTACTGATTTTGGAGGCGGCAAGCCAGCCGCAGAATGAGCCTGCTGAATCGTGTTACAGATCCAGCGAGCAATAGTTTGCTTTGAAGCAGGAGCACCCAGCTTGTTGGATGCATACAGGATAAACAGCGAGTCAGGTTTCCTGACTCCAGCCGATCTGGCTACATAAATCTTCAAAGCCCTGACTACGTCTAGTAACTTGGAATCCTACAAGTCACGAGTAGCCGCAGGCACCACAATAGGTTAGTTCACATGAAAAGATGACACCACCTTTGGCAGAAATTGCGGACGAGTCCGTAATTCTGCCCTGTCCATATGGAAAACCAGATAGGGGCTTTTACATGACAAAGTCGCCAATTTTTTACCACTTTCCACGTGAGATATTTTAACTCCACGGTCTTAAGCGGCTCAAACCAGTGAGATTTCAGGAAACTCAATACCACGTTAAAATCCCAAGGTGCCACTGGTGGCACAAAAAAGGGGCTGAATATGCAGCACTCCCTTTACAAACGTCTGAACTTCAGGATAGAGAAGCTAGTTTTTGTATGAAAGAAAATGGATCGGGCCGAAATCTGGACCTTAACGGACCCCAATTCTAGGCCCAAAGTCACTCCCGACTGTAGTGAAGGAAACGGCCCAGCTGGACTTCCTCTGTAGAGGCATTCCTGGCCTCACACCCAGCAACATATTTTCGCCGTATACGGTGATAATGTTTAGCCATCACGTCCTTCCTAGCCCTTATCAGCGTAGGAATAACCTCATCCGGAATCCCTCTCTTCTACTAGGATCCAGCGTTCAACCGCCATGCCGTCAAACGCAGCTGCGGTAATCTTGGAACATACAAGGTCCCTGCTGCAACAGATCCTGCCCTAGAGGCAGAGGCCATGGGTCCTCTGTGAGCATTTCTTGCAGCTCTGGATACCAAGTCCTTCTTGGCCAATCCGGAACAATGAGTATTGTTCTCACTCCTCTTTTCCTTATGATTCTCAGCACCTTGGGTAAGAGAGGAAAAATAGGAATTTACTTACCGATAATTCTATTTCTCATAGTCCGTAGTGGATGCTGGGAACTCCGAAAGGACCATGGGGAATAGCGGCTCCGCAGGAGACTGGGCACAAAAGTAAAAGCTTTAGGACTAGCTGGTGTACACTGGCTCCTCCCCCTATGACCCTCCTCCAAGCCTCAGTTAGGATACTGTGCCCGGACTAGCGTACACAATAAGGAAGGATTTTGAATCCCGGGTAAGACTCATACCAGCCACACCAATCACACCGTACAACCTGTGATCTGAACCCAGTTAACAGCATGATAACAGAGGAGCCTCTGAAAAGATGGCTCACAACAATAATAACCCGATTTTTGTAACTATGTACAAGTATTGCAGAGAATCCGCACTTGGGATGGGCGCCCAGCATCCACTACGGACTATGAGAAATAGAATTATCGGTAAGTAAATTCTTATTTTCTCTGACGTCCTAGTGGATGCTGGGAACTCCGAAAGGACCATGGGGATTATACCAACGCTCCCAAACGGGCGGGAGAGTGCGGATGACTCTGCAGCACCGAATGAGAGAACTCCAGGTCCTCCTCAGCCAGGGTATCAAATTTGTAGAATTTAGCAAACGTGTTTGCCCCTGACCAAGTAGCTGCTCGGCAAAGTTGTAAAGCCGAGACCCCTCGGGCAGCCGCCCAAGATGAGCCCATCTTCCTTGTGGAGTGGGCATTTACAGATTTTTGGCTGTGGCAGGCCTGCCACAGAATGTGCAAGCTGAATTGTACTACAAATCCAACGAGCAATAGTCTGCTTAGAAGCAGGAGCACCCAGTTTGTTGGGTGCATACAGGATAAACAGCGAGTCAGATTTTCTGACTCCAGCCGTCCTGGAAACATATTTTCAGGGCCCAGACAACGTCTAGCAACTTGGAGTCCTCCAAGTCCCTAGTAGCCGCAGGCACCACAATAGGTTGGTTCAGGTGAAACGCTGAAATCACCTTAGGGAGAAACTGAGGACGAGTCCTCAATTCCGCCCTGTCCGAAAGGAAAATCAGATAAGGGCTTTTACAGGATAAAGCCGCCAATTCTGACACGCGCCTGGCCCAGGCCAGGGCCAACAGCATGACCACTTTCCATGTGAGATATTTTAACTCCACAGATTTAAGTGGTTCAAACCAATGTGACTTTTGGAAACCAAAAACTACATTGAGATCCAAAGGTGCCACTGGAGGCACAAAAGGAGGCTGTATATGCAGTACCCCTTTTACAACGTCTGAACTTCAGGGACTGAAGCTAGTTCTTTTTGGAAGAAAATTGACAGGGCCGAAATTTGAACCTTAATGGACCCCAATTTCAGGCCCATAGACACTCCTGTTTGCAGGAAATGCAGGAATCGACCCAGTTGAATTTCCTCCGTCGGGCCTTACTGGCCTCGCACCACGCAACATATTTTCGCCAAATGCGGTGATAATGTTTTGCGGTTACATCCTTCCTGGGTTTGATCAGGATAGGGATGACTTCATCCGGAATGCCTTTTTTCCTTTAGGATCCTGCGTTCAACCGCCATGCCGTCAAACGCAGCCGCGGTTCTTGGAACAGACAGGGTCCTTGCTGGAGCAGGTCCCTTCTTAGAGGTAGAGGCCACGGATTCTCCGTGAGCATCTCTTGAAGTTCCGGTTACCAAGTCCTTCTTGGCCAATCCGGAGCCATGAATATAGTGCTTACTCCTCTCCATCTTATCAATCTCAGTACCTTGGGTATGAGAGGCAGATGAGGGAACACATACACTGACTGGTACACCCACGGTGTTACCAGAGCGTCTACAGCTACTGCCTGAAGGTCCCTTGACCTGGCGCAATACCTGTCGAGTTTTTCCCAACGGTTTATAATCATGTGGAAGACTTCTGGGTGAAGTCCCCACTCTCCTGGGTGGAGGTCGTGTCTGCTGAGGAAGTCTGCTTCCCAGTTGTCCACTCCCGGAATTGCTGACAGTGCTATCACATGATTTTCCGCCCAGCGAAGAATCCTTGCAGCTTCTGCCATTGCCCTCCTGCTTCTTGTGCCACCCTGTCTGTTTACGTGGGTGACTGCCGTGATGTTGTCCGACTGGATCAACACCGGCTGACCTTGAAGCAGAGGTCTTGCTAAGCTTAGAGCATTGTAAATGGCCCTTAGCTTCAGGATATTTATGTGAAGTGATGTCTCCAGGCTTGACCATAAGCCCTGGAAATTCCTTCCCTGTGTGACTGCTCCCCAGCCTCGCAGGCTGGCATCCGTGGTCACCAGGACCCAGTCCTGAATGCCGAATCTGCGGCCCTCTAGAAGATGAGCACTCTGCAACCAACACAGGAGGGACACCCTTGTTCTTGGTGACAGGGTTATCCGCTGATGCATCTGAAGATGCGACCCGGACCATTTGTCCAGCAGGTCCCACTGGAAAGTTCTTGCGTGGAATCTGCCGAATGGGATTGCTTCGTAGGAAGCCACCATTTTACCCAGAACCCTTGTGCATTGATGCACTGAGACTTGGCTCGGTTCTAGGAGGTTCCTGACTAGCTCGGATAACTCCCTGGCTTTCTCCTCCCGGAGAAACACCTTTTTCTGGACTGTGTCCAGGATCATCCCTAGGAACAGAAGACGAGTCGTCGGAACCAGCTGCGATTTTGGAATATTGAGAATCCAATCGTGTTGCCGCAACACTACCTGAGATAGTGCTACACCGACCTCCAACTGTTCCCTGGATCTTACCCTTATCAGGGAATCGTCCAAGTAAGGGATAACTAAAATTCCCTTCCTTCGAAGGAATATCATCATTTCGGCCATTACCTTGGTAAAGACCCGGGGTGCCGCGGACCATCCATACGGCAGCGTCTGAACTGATAGTGACAGTTCTGTACCATAAACCTGAGGTACCCTTGGTGAGAAGGGTAAATTGGGACATGAAGGTAAGCATCCTAGATGTCCCGAGACATCATGTAGTCCCCTTCTTCCAGGTTCGCAATCACTGCTCTGAGTGACTCAATCTTGAATTTGAACCTCTGTATGTAAGTGTTCAAAGATTTTAGATTTAGAATCGGTCTCACCGAGCCGTCCGGCTTCGGTACCACAACAGTGTGGAATAATACCCCGTTCCCTGTTGCAGGAGGGGTACCTTGATTATCACCTGCTGGGAATACAGCTTGTGAATGGCTTCCAAAACTGTCTCCCTGTCAGAAGGAGACATCGGTAAAGCAGACTTTAGGAAACGGCGAGGGGGAGACGTCTCGAATTCCAATTTGTACCCCTGAGATATCACCTGACGGATCCAGGGGTCTACTTGCGAGTGAGCCCACTGCGCTCTGAAATTCATTGAGACGGGCCCCCCACCGTGCCTGATTCTTCTTGTAAAGCCCCAGCGTCATACTGAGGGCTTGGCAGAGGCGGGAGAGGGTTTCTGTTCCTGGGAACTGGCTGATTTCTGCAGCCTTTTTTCCTCTCCCTCTGTCACTGGGCAGAAATGAGGAACCTTTTGCCCGCTTGTCCACGAAAAGACTGCGCCTGATAATACGGCGTCTTCTCATGTTGAGAGGCGACCTGGGGTACAAACGTGGATTTCCCAGCTGTTGCCGTGGCCACCAGGTCTGAAAGACCGACCCCAAATAACTCCTCCCCTTAATAAGGCAATACTTCCAAATGCCGTTTGAAATCCGCATCACCTGACCACTGTCGTGTCCATAACCCTCTACTGGTAGAAATGGACAATGCACTTAGACTTGATGCCAGTCGGCAAATATTCCGCTGTGCATCACGCATATATAGAAATGCATCTTTTAACTGCTCTATAGGCAAAAATATACTGTCCCTATCTAGGGTATCAATATTTTCAGTCAGGGAATCCGACCACGCCAACCCAGCACTGCACATCCAGGCTGAGGCGATTGCTGGTCGCAGTATAACACCAGTATGTGTGTAAATACATTTTAGGATACCCTCCTGCTTTCTATCAGCAGGATCCTTAAGGGCGGCCATCTCAGGAGAGGGTAGAGCCCTTACAAGCGTGTGAGCGCTTTATCCACCCTAGGGGGTGTTTCCCAACGCACCCTAACCTCTGGCGGGAAAGGATATAATGCCAATAACATTTTAGAAATTATCAGTTGTTATCGGGGGAAACCCACGCATCATCACACACCTCATTTAATTTCTCAGATTCAGGAAAACTACAGGTAGTTTTTCCTCACCGAACATAATACCCCTTTTTGGTGGTACTCGTATTATCAGAAATGTGTAAAACATTTTTCATTGCCTCCATCATGTAACGTGTGGCCCTACTGGAAGTCACATTTGTCTCTTCACCGTCGACACTGGAGTCAGTATCCGTGTCGGCGTCTATATCTGCCATCTGAGGTAACGGGCGCTTTAGAGCCCCTGACGGCCTATGAGACGTCTGGACAGGCACAAGCTGAGTAGCCGGCTGTCTCATGTCAACCACTGTCTTTTATACAGAGCTGACACTGTCACGTAATTCCTTCCAACAGTTCATCCACTCAGGTGTCGACCCCCTAGGGGGTGACATCACTATTACAGGCAATCTGCTCCGTCTCCACATCATTTTTCTCCTCATACATGTCGACACAAACGTACCGACACACAGCACACACACAGGGAATGCTCTGATAGAGGACAGGACCCCACTAGCCTTTTGGGGAGACAGAGGGAGAGTTTGCCAGCACACACCAGAGCGCTATATATATATATATATATATATATATATATATATATATATATACACACAGGGATAACCTTATATAAGTGTTTTTCCCCTTATAGCTGCTGTATTGTTTATACTGCGCCTAATTAGTGCCCCCCCTCTCTTTTTTAACCCTTTCTGTAGTGTAGTGACTGCAGGGGAGAGCCAGGGAGCTTCCCTCCAACGGAGCTGTGAGGGAAAATGGCGCCAGTGTGCTGAGGAGATAAGGCCGCCGATAAGGGGGCGGAGTCTATCTCCCGTTTTTCTATGTATTCTGGCAGGGGTTAAATGCATCCATATAGCCCAGGAGCTATATGTGATGCATTTTTTGCCATCCAAGGTGTTTTTATTGCGTCTCAGGGCGCCCCCCCTCCCAGCGCCCTGCACCCTCAGTGACCGGAGTGTGAAGTGTGCTGAGAGCAATGGCGCACAGCTGCAGTGCTGTGCTCTACCTTGTTGAAGACTGACGTCTTCTGCCGCCGATTTTCCGGACCTCTTCTGCTCTTCTGGCTCTGTAAGGGGGACGTCGGCGCGGCTCTGGGACCCATCCATGGCTGGGCCATAGCTGGGCCTGTGATCGTCCCTCTGGAGCTAATGTCCAGTAGCCTAAGAAGCCCAATCCACTCTGCACGCAGGTGAGTTCGCTTCTTCTCCCCTTAGTCCCTCGATGCAGTGAGCCTGTTGCCAGCAGGACTCACTGAAAATAAAAAAACCTAATTTAAACTTTTACTCTAAGCAGCTCAGGAGAGCCACCTAGATTGCACCCTTCTCGTTCGGGCACAAAAATCTAACTGAGGCTTGGAGGAGGGTCATAGGGGGAGGAGCCAGTGCACACCAGCTAGTCCTAAAGCTTTTACTTTTGTGCCCAGTCTCCTGCGGAGCCGCTATTCCCCATGGTCCTTTCGGAGTTCCCAGCATCCACTAGGACGTCAGAGAAAGGAGGAAACACATAAACCGACTGGAACATCCACGGTGTAACCAGTGCGTCTACAGCTATCGCCTGAGAGTCTCTTGAACTGGCGCAATACCTCTGTAGCTTTTTGTTGAGGCGGGATGCCATCATGTCCACATGTGGCAGTTCCCACCGACCTACAAGCTGCGCGAAGACTTCTTGATGAAGTCCCCACTCTCCCGGGTGGAGGTCGTGCCTGCTGAGGAAGTCTGCTTCCCAGTTGTCCACTCCCGGAATGAACACTGCTGACAGTGCGCTTACATGATTCTCCGCCCAGCGAAGAATTCTGGTGGCTTCTACCATCGCCACCCTGCTCCTTGTGCCGCCTAGGCGGTTTACATGAGCCACTGCGGTGATATTGTCTGAATCAGAACCGGTTGGTCGCGAAGCAGGGTCTCCGCTTGACTTAGGGCGTTGTATATGGCCCTTAGTTCCAGGATATTGATGTGAAGGCAAGTTTCCTGCCTTGACCACAGCCCTTGGAAATTTCTTCCGTGTGACTGCCCCCCACCCTCGGAGGCTTGCATCTGTGGTCACCAGGACCCAGTCCTGAATGCCGAATCTGCGACCTTCGAGAAGGTGAGCACTCTGCAGCCACCACAGGAGAGACACCCTGGCTCTGGGGGATAGGGTGATTAACCGATGCATCCGAGGATGTGATCCGGACCACTTGTCCAGTAAGTCCCATTGGAAGGTCCTCGTATGGAACCTGCCGAAGGGAATGGCCTCGTATGATGCCACCCTCCTTCCCAGGACCCGAGTGCAGTGATGCACTGACACCTGTTTTGGTTTTAATAGATTCCTGACCAGTGTCACGAGCTCCTGAGCTCTCGCTATCGGGAGATAAACCTTTTTCTGGTCTGTGTCTAGGATCATGCCTAGGAGAGGCAGATGAGCTGTAAGAACCAACTGCGACTTTGGAATATATAGAATCCAGCCGTGTTGCCGTTACACTTCCAGAGAAAGTGATACGCTGTTCAGCAACTGCTCTCTTGATCTCGCTTTTATGAGGAGATCGTCCAAGTACGTGATAATAGTGACACCTTGCTTCCGCAGGAGCACCATCATTTCCGCCATTACCTTGGTGAATATTCTCAAGGCCGTGGAGAGACCAAACGGCAACGTCTGAAATTGGTAATGACAATCCCGTACCGCAATTCTGAGGTACGCCTGATGAGGTGGATAAATGGGGACATGAAGGTATGCATCCTTTATGTCCCGAGTCACCATAAAATCTCCCCCTTTCAGGCTTGCAATAACCGCTCTTAGCGATTCCATCTTGAACTTGAACCTTTTCAGGTATATGTTCAGGGATTTTAAATTCAATATGGGTCCGACCGAACCGTCTGGTTTCGGGACTACAACATGGTCGAATAATAACCCCCTCCTTGTTGAAGGAGGGGAATCTTGACCACCACCTGTTGAAGATACAATTTGTGAATTGCAGTTAACACTGTTTCCCTCTCGTGGGGGGAAGCCGGCAGGGCCGTCGGTGAGGGGGCATCTTCTCAAAGTCCAGCTTGTATCCCTGAGACACAATATCTATTGCCCAGGGATCTAACAGGAAGTGAACCCACTTGTGGCTGAACTTACGAAGGCGTGCCCCCACCGGGCCTAGCTCCGCCTGTGGAGCCCCAGCGACATGCGGTGGATCTTTGTAGAGGCCGGGGAGGACTTCTGTTCCTGGGAACTAGCTGTGTTGTGCAGCTTCTTTCCTCTGCCCCCGCCAAGAAAGGACGCACCTCAGACTTTCTTGTTTCTTTATTCGAAAGGCTGCATTTGATAATGTCGTGCTTTCCTAGGCTGTGCAGGAATATAAGGCAAAATATCAGAATTACCAGCTATAGCTGTGGAGACCAGGTCAGAGAACCCTTCTCCACACAATCCTCAGCCTTCCATATGCCTCTTAAGTCGGCATCATCTGTCCATTGCACATTCTACAAGACACGTCAAGCAGAAATCGACATAGCTTTGACTCTAGGACCCAGTATACTCATGTCTCTTTGGGCATGTTATATATATATAATATATATTATATATTATATATATATATATATATATTATATATATATATATATATATATATATATATATATATATATATATATATATATATATATATATATATATACACACACACACCTATCTCTTAAGACAGCATCTTTAATATATATATATATATATATATATATATATATATATATATATATATATATATATATATATATATATATATATATATATATAGATCCTTCGGCAGCACTCCCAATCTCAGTAGACAGCTGTCCGGTGCCCTCCTGGTCCCGTATGGCAGCGGGACAACAATAGTGTACAGACGGCGGCACTCCGGTAATACAACAAATGCAAAGGCAGGTGTAATGAAACAACGTTTCGAAGTTTAATCACTTCGTCCTCAGGTTATAGATATAACCTGAGGACGAAGTGATTAAACTTCGAAACGTTGTTTCATTACACCTGCCTTTGCATTTGTTGTATTACCGGAGTGCCGCCGTCTGTACACTAACTATATATATATATATATATATATATATATATATATATATATATATATATATATATATACACACATATATATATACATACTAGGGTCTCAATCTCTGCTGATAAGGTACCTGTCCACGCTGCCACAGCGCTATAAACCCATGCCGACACAATCGCCGGTCTGAGTAGTGTACTAGAATGTGCACGCTATCTGCAGGATCCCTGACAATAGCTAGTGCTACCTTCTATGCAAACGTGACACCCTAGGGGAAGATTCCCATCACATCCTGGTCCTAGTGGGGAAAGGATACTGCCTGAGAATTTTTTGTGGGAAGCTGCAGTTTGTCTGGAGATTCCCGCTCTTTTTCCTCATGAGAGGGAAATTTACCTCAGCTTTCTTCCCCTTAACATGTGTACCCTTGTATCAGGGACAAATGAGTCATCAGTGATATGCAAATCATCTTTTATTACAATAATCATATATTGAATACCTTTCAGCCATTTTGGCTGTAACTTTGAATTATCGTAGTCGACACTGGAGTCAAACTCCGTGTCGAAATCAGTGTTTATTATTTTGGATAGTGAGCATTGTGAGACTGAAGGTCTCTGTGACATAGGGACAGACATGGGTAGATTTCCCGTCTGTTCTCTAATCTTTTGTGCAATAAATTCACCTCAGCACTTACACATATCCAAACAGGTGTCGGCGTTGTCGACGGAGACACCCTCATATCGGCTCTATCTCCTCCTTAGGGGAGCCTTTTACCTCAGACATGTCGACACACACGTACCGACATACCACACACACAGGGGATGCTCTATTTGAAGACAGTTCCCCCACAAGGCCCTTTGGAGAGACAGAGAGAGAGCATGCCAGCACACACCCCAGCGCTATATGACCCAGGAATCACACAGTAACTTAGTGTTAACCCAGTAGCTGCTGTATATATTGTTTGTACGCCAAATTTATGTGCCCCCCCCTCTCTTTTTCACCCTCTCTATCGTGCTTCTGCAGGGGAGAGCCTGGGGAGCTTCCTCTCAGTGGAGCTGTGGAGAGAAAATGGCGCTGGTGAGTGCTGCGCGGCGGGCTTCTCCCGCGATTTTGTGTAAAATTAATGGCGGGGGCTCATGCATATAACAGTGTCCAACTGTATATATGCTGCTTTTTGCCAGGAGGTAATCAATTGCTGCCCAGGGCGCCCCCCCCAGCGCCCTGCACCCTACAGTGACCGGAGTGTGTGGGTTAGTGTGGGCGCAAGGGCGCACAGCTGCAGTGCTGTGCGCTACCTCATATGAAGACAGGAGTCTTCTGCCGCCGATTTTGACGTCTTCTTGCTTCAACCCGCCGGCTTCTGACTTCTGGCTCTGCGAGGGGGACGGCGGCGCGGCTCCGGGAACGGACGACAAGGTCAGGTCCTGTGTTCGATCCCTCTGGAGCTAATGGTGTCCAGTAGCCTAAGAAGCGCAACCTAGCCGCAGTTAGTAGGTTTGCTTCTCTCCCCTCAGTCCCACGTAGCAGAGAGTCTGTTGCCAGCAGAAGCTCTCTGAAAATAAAAAACCTAACTAAAATACTTTCTTATTAGCAAGCTCAGGAGAGCTCACTAAAAGCACCCAGCTCTGTCCGGGCACAGATTCTAACTGAGGTCTGGAGGAGGGGCATAGAGGGAGGAGCCAGTGCACACCAGTAGTACTAAATCTTTCTTAGAGTGCCCAGTCTCCTGCGGAGCCCGTCTATTCCCCATGGTCCTTACGGAGTCCCCAGCATCCACTAGGACGTTAGAGAAAAAATTTTTACATTTTTAGCACCCCGAGATCAATTGAACAAACCTCCTTGTATTACAGCATTAAGGTAATTTTTTCATTTTCTTTTACACAGTCCGCAGGAAGAAACTACTGCAATAATTCTGTCCTGGGTCACCCTGTATCTGTTCCGCACTGAACCAGGCCGCACTCTCATCCGTGAGATCAGTCTGGCAGCTAATCAGAATGAATTTGCTGCCAGACCATCCACTGACAACTGCATAATTTCATAAGAGAGACCAAGTAGTGTCAAGGGGGGTACACACGGAGAGATCCGTGCTTAAAATCTAAGCAATCTGACTAGATTGCTTAAGGGCCCTACACACTATGCGATCCGCGCCGAGCTGCCCGACGGCGGATACGGCGGCAGGGGGGCAGTTAAGTTTCTTCTCTCCCGCCGTCACCCGGCTCCATAGCAGTGCAGGCAAATATGGATGAGATCGGCCATATTGGCCTGCATGCACAAGCGACGGGGCACCAACGATGAACGAGCGCAGGGCCGCGCATCGTTCATCGCTGGTGCCTCCACACTGAAAGATATGAACGGTATCTCGTTCATTAATGAATGAGATCCTTCATATCTTTCAGTAATATCGCCCAGTGTGTAAGTCCTATTAGATTTTAAGCCCGGATCTGTTGTGTGTATGCCCCCCAGCGATAGCGATGCGCAGCCCCGCACATCGCTATCGCCGGTGCTAGATTGAGCCTGCATGCATGCTCAATCTAGCGGGTCACTCACTTCAGCGCTGTGTGAAATGAGCGACCCCCCCGTCATCCCCCCACCTCGCTCAGCACATCGCGCTGTGCTGAGCGGTCTGTGTGAAGATCGCTCAGCACACATCTCTCCCGTCAGTACTGACCTTAAGAGTTATGCAGGGGAATGAGCAGCAACAAGGCAAAGTGGATGGGAAGGAGAGAACGTATTACTAGAGAGATGACGGAAGTGTGTTACGCTGGATTGGCACGGCTATCAACACTAACTATATACCTTTCTGTCAACCAACTAGGATGTTTACTATACAAATTAATCTGTGCTATTTTATTTTCCATATATGGAATTTATTCAGATGTATCTTTGCCTAATAAATAAGGAAACAATGGCCATTTTTCTTACAGCAAACGTCTCCAAGTGTAAACAGTAAAATTAAATTAACACCCTTGCAGCAATAGTACCTTATTTGTAGTCACACCAGTCAGGCATGCCAGTATACCTGAACCTGAGTGCCACACAGCTATGCTGTGAGCCGTGCCCTTCTAATGCAGTTTGTCTTTGCTTAGTTTATAGAGCGATCTGTCGTTCCATCTTTGGATATGTGTAGCACTGATTGCGCTCTCCAGTCCTGCTCAGAACGGACACATGGCCTTAAGGGAAAAACTTTTGCTCTGTTTATGTAAAGTACATGAAACTTCAGAAGGAGAATGTGCCCTAATTCTCAAAGTTCAAAGTCCTACTGTTGTTATCCAAGTGTGACTGCTATTGTTGTGGGTTATATTTAATTCATGAATATTCTTCAAACTTTGGCTCAAAACACTATTCTTACTGTCATGGGACACAAAAGTAGCTATCACATCAGTGAAACTTACACTATATTCAGCAGCTATTCTGGGGTTTCCACGCTAAACCTGTACACCTGTTTCCAAAATAAGTATTACATACCACACCAGGAGACCACAGTCAGTTCTACTAGAACAACCGTTTTCTCTGGTTGCCAGATTACAGGACACTTGCTGAGCTTCAAAGTCAAGCCCATGAGTCAGAAAAGGCTATTACTTGTGGCACTTTCCTAATGGTTATTTAGTTAAACCTATAGTGCTAATGTCTAAACTTGCTGGGTTTCCATACGTGACCATAGGAGGCATGATACTACTGGTAGACAAGAATTTGCTTACCCAAATATTTGCATCTCTGGCCAAGGTTGAAAAGACACATATAGGTGAATTCAATTCTTTTAGGGCCACGACAATTCATGGGTGCCTGACGTAGCTGTTCCGGGCCCTATTATTGCATTTGTTGCGCCCAAATAGACGGGGTTTAGTCGTATATATATCAGCTAAACTCGTCAGAAGTCTTGATTAGAGCACCCAGACCACAGACTTTTCGAACATTTCTTCTTGCTACCTCAGGAAATGTGTTCCCTCTCGGCACTCGCACCAGAATGAAGCAGCAATTGAACTGCTCAGCGAGGCGCCATGTAGTGGTAGTAGTGGGGAAAAACTGAATTATTGTAATTTGAAACGTACTTGTAATAGTTTACGGATACTCTGGTTGAGTTGTAGTGTATAACAAGAGATTTGAGAAAGTGACTAATTTTAACATAGATACTTTACTACAATCCCAAATAGGGTTTGGGGATTCTTATTCAGCATGTATCCTAAAGTCACGTCTCTTACGAGGGATGATTGATAAGTACCCATGTTTGAAGGGGATAAAGTCATTAGGTCGACCACTATTGGTCGACATGCATTAGGTCGACATGGTCATTAAGTCAACATGAGCATTTTTTTCCATTTTTTAACTTTTTCATACTTCACGATCCCTGTGGACTACGATTGGGAATAGTAGCCTATGCCGAGCACAGCAGTAGCGGAGCGAGGCACCTTGGCCGAAGCCTGCAAAGGGACACGGTACACTAATTGGGGTTCCCCGTAACTTTACAAAGAAAACACCAAAAACAGTAAAAAAAAAAAAAAAACACACGTCGACCTTTTTCCATGTCTACAAATAGTAGTCGACCTAATGCATGTCGACCTAATGACCCATACCCGTTTGAAGACAGATGGCGCCACTGACATCAAACCTGTATATCATCGTTTCGTGTCATCTGTCAAACGACGACTCATAATTGCAGATAAATTCATTGTGTAATTTTGTTTTGGTAGATGTTGGTAGTGAGCAGGTTTGAGTTTTTTCGAACTATGGGGAAAGTGTAGTACAGATCGCTGAGTAAATTCTTGTTTTTGGATGGGAAGACGTGTGAGGAAATCAAAGAGTAGTTGGAAGCCGTTTATGGGGACCTTTCACCGTTAATGACAACCATCAGATATCAATAAATTCAAGCGTGGTCATACAGCCGTCCTCGATGAAGAGCGTCCAGGTCGCCCAATTGAGGGGACTACGGATGAAATGGTCAACATAATCCATGATATCGTATTGGCACACCGGCGAGTGAAGATCAGAGAGATTGTTGAGATCGTAGGCATCTCATTTGAACGTGTGCAGAATATCCTACATGAACATTTGGGCATGACAAAGCTATCAGCAAGATGGGTGCCGCGTTTGCTCACTATGGACAACAAGCGGAATCGAATGATCACTTCGAAGCAGTGTTTGGACCTGTTTAAACGTAATCCGAAGGAATTTCTGCACCGTTTTGTGATGGTTGATGAAACATGGATCCGTCACTACACGCCAGAAATTAAAGAACAGTCAAAACAGTGGACTTCACCCGGCGAACGTGCACCAAAGAAGGCAAAGATGGTTCCATCGACCCGAAAGGTCATGGCCACCGTTTTCTGGGATTTAAAAAAGGCATAATCTTCATCGACTATTTGGAAAAGGGAAGAACGATCACAGGGCAGTATTATGCTCAATTATTGGGCAGATTCAACAATGCATTGAAGAGAAAACGGCAACACTTGGCGAAAAAAAAAGGTGCTGTTCCACCACGACAATTCGCCGGCACACTCATCCCACGTCTCCACAGTGAAATTGGGCTACGAATTACTGCCGCATCCGACGTATTCTCCAGATTTGGCCCCCTGCGACTTCTTCCTGTTTCCAAACATAAAAAAAATGGCTTGGCAGAAAGATTTGCATCGAACGAAGTAATCACCGAAACTGAAGCTTATTTCACAGAGTTGCACAAATCCTATTTTTTGGAGGGCTTGAAAAGGTTGGAATATCATTGGGCCTAGTGTATCGAGCTAAAAGGAGACTATGTTGAAATTAAATCAAAATTTACCCCCCCCCAAAAAAAAAAAAAAAAAAAAACATTTCTTGCCTAACACGGGTACTTATCAATAACTCCTCGTATTTCTAAGCAAGCCATGTGAGGGCAGAGTTGGAGAAGTAGGATTTTACAGTTCCAAAGCTCCTCTGCTCACTACACCATGTGCCTGTGGGTGTTACGGTAGTCACATGACACTACAGCATTATACCAATACTAGTAGCTTGAAGAAACAAGCCAATGAAAACTGGTAATTACCAATATATTTCCTATAGCTTGCCCAATTATTTATATAAAAACACAATTTTATGGGCTGGCAGCTCCACGCATTACTTATGTACATAGTGTCTACTCTGTATTGTCTGGTACATTTTCTTTTAGTAGAATTAGTAGGACAGATTAAATTACAATGGGGTCGATTCAATTCGGCAATTTATGAATAGCGCCGGGAATTAGCTCCCGACGCTATTCAATTCAGCTCCAGTTAAGTCGGCGATGGCCCGTTCTCGCCGACTAAACAGGTTGAATTGTCGGGAGAACGGGCATTCTCCGACTTAACTCCCCGGCGGGAGGCTGATTCCCGACAGAATCAGCCTCGCGCCGGCCGCGAGGCAGCACTTTTGTCGGGTTTCTTCTCTCATCCCCCGGGGATGAGAGAAGAATTCCCGACAATTGCGAGTAACTAGCAGCTGAATTGAATAGCGTCGTGAGCTAATTCCCGGCACTATTCATAAGTTGCCGAATTGAATCAACCCCAATGCATACTTACAATTTTGATTCCTACAATTAAACTAAAATAAAACCAGTGTGCATATGATAGAAATGCTTTTATTAGTTATTTCCCTAATTAATAATAAGACCGGGTAAACCTCAGCTAAAGCACAGCAGCATTTTTTATATTAAAAAGGTGTGTTTAAACTTGCTTTAAATGCTGTCCTCCATGGGTGTAAGAGCACGTATGATGCCACAGGTCTAAGGTTTCCGTTTGAAGTGTAAACAGCACAACTCAGAATAATTGATCCGAGAAAGGGAGAGTGAGTAAAATTAGAGCAAACAGCAACAAAAAGGTTCCAATCATGCAGTATGATCTGTTTTCACTCAAATTCAACAGCCCAACCTTCATCAAATACATCCCACACTCTGTGGGCTGGATTCAAATGTTCCCTTCCCCCTCCCAGCTGCGATCGTGCCCGTCAACACTATTCTAATGTTAATGCCGACGGGCGCAACAAGTTCATTTCAGCACGCTACCTACGGAGATAGCGAGCTGGAATGCGCGTAAAGAGACCCGTTTGGGCATCGAAACGGGTCTTTTCATGATCGCGCCCATTAGTTTAGTCGGATTTAGGTGCTTTGCGCTCCTAAACCTGGCTGTACTGGGTGCAATCAGCGTGATTACAGGGGGCCATTTGAATATTGCCCCTCTATCTCCAGTCACTGTAAAAGGGAGATAAGGGGCGCATGAAGATTTGAATTCCCCCCTGTGTCTCCAAGAAGATGAGAGGCACAGCTCACTTGGACTCTTCACATCAATCAATCCAATACCAAGTGTAGAAATAAATCATTGTTTTACACATGAAACTATCCCACAGAAGAAAAATAAGAATTTACTTACCGATAATTCTATTTCTCATAGTCCGTAGTGGATGCTGGGGACTCCGTAAGGACCATGGGGAATAGCGGCTCCGTGGGAGACTGGGCACATCTAATGAAAGCTTTAGGACTAACTGGTGTGCACTGGCTCCTCCCCCTATGACCCTCCTCCAAGCCTCAGTTAGGATACTGTGCCCGGACGAGCGTACACAATAAGGAAGGATTTTGAATCCCGGGTAAGACTCATACCAGCCACACCAATCACACCGTATAACTTGTGATCTGAACCCAGTTAACAGTATGATAACAGAGGAGCCTCTGAAAAGATGGCTCCCAACAATAATAACCCGATTTTTGTAACAATAACTATGTACAAGTATTGCAGACAATCCGCACTTGGGATGGGCGCCCAGCATCCACTACGGACTATGAGAAATAGAATTATCGGTAAGTAAATTCTTATTTTCTCTAACGTCCTAAGTGGATGCTGGGGACTCCGTAAGGACCATGGGGATTATACCAAAGCTCCCAAACGGGCGGGAGAGTGCGGATGACTCTGCAGCACCGAATGAGAGAACTCCAGGTCCTCCTCAGCCAGGGTATCAAATTTGTAGAATTTAGCAAACGCGTTTGCCCCTGACCAAGTAGCTGCTCGGCAAAGTTGTAAAGCCGAGACCCCTCGGGCAGCCGCCCAAGATGAGCCCACTTTCCTTGTGGAACAGGCTTTTACAGATTTTAGCTGTGGCAGGCCTGCCACAGAATGTGCAAGCTGAATTGTACTACAAATCCAACGAGCAATAGTCTGCTTAGAAGCAGGAGCACCCAGCTTGTTGGGTGCATACAGGATAAACAGCGAGTCAGATTTCCTGACTCCAGCCGTCCTGGAAACATTTTCAGGACCCTGACAACATCCAGCAACTTGGATTCCTCCAAGTCCCTAGTAGCCGCAGGCACCACAATAGGTTGGTTCAGGTGAAAACGCTGGAACCACCTTAGGGAGAAACTGAGGACGAGTCCTCAATTCCGCCCTGTCCGAATGGAAAATCAGATAAGGGCTTTTACAGGATAAAGCCGCCAATTCTGACACGCGCCTGGCCCAGGCCAGGGCCAACAGCATGACCACTTTCCATGTGAGATATTTTAACTCCACAGATTTAAGTGGTTCAAACCAATGTGACTTTTGGAACCCAAACTACATTGAGATCCCAAATTGCCACTGGAGGCACAAAAGGAGGCTGTATATGCAGTACCCCTTTTACAAACGTCTAAACTTCAGGGACTGAAGCTAGTTCTTTTTTGGAAGAAAATTTGACAGGGCCGAAATCTGAACCTTAATGGACCCCAATTTCAGGCCCATAGACACTCCTGTTTGCAGGAAATGTAGGAATCGACCCAGTTGAATTTCCTCCGTCGGGCCTTACTGGCCTCGCACTACGCAACATATTTTCGCCAATTGCGGTGATAATGTTTTTGCGGTTACATCCTTCCTGGCTTTAGATCAGGATATGGATGACTTCATCCGGAATGCCTTTTTTCCTTCAGGATCCGGTGTTCAACCGGCATGCCGTCAAACGCAGCAGCGGTAAGTCTTGGAACAGACAGGGTCCTTGCTGGAGCAGGTCCCTTCTTAGAGGTAGAGGCCACGGATCCTCCGTGAGCATCTCTTGAAGTTCCGGTTACCAAGTCCTTCTTGGCCAATCCGGAGCCACGAATATAGTGCTTTCTCCTCTCCATCTTATCAATCTCAGTACCTTGGGTATGAGAGGCAGAGGAGGGAACACATACACTGACTGGTACACCCACGGTGTTACCAGAGCGTCTACAACTATTGCCTGAGGGTCTCTTGACCTGGCGCAATACCTGTCGAGTTTTTTAATCATGTGGACGACTTCTGGGTGAAGTCCCCACTCTCCCGGGTGGAGGTCGTGCTGAGGAAGTCTGCTTCCCAGTTGTCCACTCCCGGAATGAATACTGTTGACAGTGCTATCACATGATTTTCCGCCCAGCGAAGAATCCCTGCAGCTTCTGCCATTGCCCTCCTGCTTCTTGTGCCACCCTGTCTGTTTACGTGGGTGACTGCCATGATGTTGTCCGACTGGATCAACACCGGCTGACCTTGAAGCAGAGGTCTTGCTAAGCTTAGAGCATTGTAAATGGCCCTTAGCTTCAGGATATTTATGTGAAGTGATGTATCCAGGCTTGACCCTAAGCCCTGGATATTCCTTCCCTGTGTGACTGCTCCCCAGCCTCGCAGGCTGGCATCCGTGGTCACCAGGACCCAGTCCTGATGCCGAATCTGCGGCCCTCTAGAAGATGAGCACTCTGCAACCA
The DNA here is from genome assembly GCF_028390025.1 of Pseudophryne corroboree. Classification (NCBI taxonomy): domain Eukaryota; kingdom Metazoa; phylum Chordata; class Amphibia; order Anura; family Myobatrachidae; genus Pseudophryne; species Pseudophryne corroboree. The sequence continues at coordinate 1,045,791,874 of NC_086444.1, forward strand.
CCACAGGATGGATACCCTTGTCCTTGGTGACAGGGTTATCCGCTGATGCATCTGAAAATGCGACCCGGACCATTTGTCCAGTAGGTTCCACTGGAAAGTTCTTGCGTGGAATCTAACGAATGGGATTGCTTCGTAGGAAGCCACCATTTTTACCCAGAACCCTTGTGCATTGATGCACTGAGACTTGGTTCGGTTTTAGGAGGTTCCTGACTAGCTCGGATAACTCCCTGGCTTTCTTTTCCGGGAGAAACACCTTTTTTCTGGACTGTGTCCAGGAACATCCCTAGGAAACAGAAGACAAGTCGTCGGAACCAGCTGCGATTTTGGAATATTGAGAATCCAATCGTGCTGCCGCAACACTACCTGAGATAGTGCTACACCGACTTCCAACTGTTCCCTGGATCTTACCCTTATCAGGGAATCGTCCAAGTAAGGGATAACTAAAATTTCCTTCCTTCGAAGGGATATAATTTCGGCCATTACCTTGGTAAAGACCCGGGGTGCCGTGGACCATCCCTACGGCAGCGTCTGAACTGATAGTGACAGTTCTGTACCATAACCTGAGGTACCCTTGGTGAGAAGGGTAAATTTTGACATGAAGGTAAGCATCCTTGATGTCCCGAGAATTCCAGGTTCGCAATCACTGCTCTGAGTGACTCAATCTTGAATTTGAACCTCTGTATGTAAGTGTTCAAAGATTTTAGATTTAAAATCGGTCTCACCGAGCCGTCTGGCTTCGGTACCACAATAGTGTGGAATAATACCCCGTTCCCTGTTGCAGGAGGGGTACCTTGATTATCACCTGCTGGGAATACAGCTTGTGAATGGCTTCCAAAACTGCCTCCCTGTCAGAGGGAGACGTCGGTAAAGCAGACTTTTGGAAACGGCGAGGGGGAGACGTCTCGAATTTCAATATGTACCCTTGAGATATTACCTGAAGGATCCAGGGGTCTACTTGCGAGTGAGCCCACTGCGCACTGAAATTCATTGAGAACGGGCCCCCACCGTGTCTGAGCTTGTAAGGCCCTAGCGTCATACTGAGGGCTTTGCAGAGGCGGGAAAGGATTTCTGTTCCTGGGAACTGGGTAATCTCTTCAGCCTTTTTCCTCTCCCTCTGTCACGAGCAGAAAAGAGGAACCTTTTGTCCGCTTGCCAACAAAGGACTGCGCTTGATAATACGGCGTCTTATTTTGAGAGGCGACCTGGGGTACAAACGTGGATTTCCCAGTTGTTGCCGTGGCCACCAGGTCTAAAAGACCGACCCCAAATGTCCCCTTTCAAAGGCAATACTTCCAAATGCCGTTTGGAATCCGCATCACCTGACCATTTTACTGGTAGAATTGGACAACGCACTTAGACTTGATGCCAGTCGGCAAATATTCCGCTGTGCATCATGCATATATAGAAATGCATCTTTTAAATGCTCTATAGGCAATAATATACTATCCTTATCTAGGATATCAATATTTCCAGTCAGGGAATCCGACCATGCCAACCCAGCACTGCACCTCCAGCTGAGGCGATTGCTGGTCGCAGTATAACACCAGTATGTGTGTGAATACATTTTTGGATACCCTCCTGCTTTCTATCAGCAGGATCCTTAAGGGCGGCCATCTCATGAGAGGGTAGAGCCCTTGTTCTTACAAGCGTGTGAGCGCCTTATCCCCCCTAGGGGGTGTTTCCCAACGCACCCTAACCTCTGGCGGGAAAGGGTATACAGCCAATACTTTTTAAGAAATTATCAATTGTTATCGGGGGGAAACCCACGCATCATCACACACCTCATTTTATTTCTCAGATTCAGGAAAACTACAGGTAGTTTTTCCCTCACCGAACATAATACCCCTTTTTGGTGGTACTCGTATTATCAGAAATGTATAAAACATTTTCCATTGTCTCAATCATGTAACGTGTGGCCCTACTGGAAATCACGGTTGTCTCTTCACCGTCGACACAGGAGTCAGTATCCGTGTCGGCGTCTGTATTTGCCATCTGAGGTAACGGGCGCTTTAGAGCCCCTGACGGCCTATGAGACGTCTGGACAGGCACAAGCTGAGTAGCCGGCTGTCTCATGTCAACCACTGTTTTTTTATACAGAGCTGACACTGTCACGTAATTTTCAACAGTACATCCACTCAGGTGTCGACCCCCTAGGTGGTGACATCACTGTTACAGACACTCTGCTCCGTCTCCACATCATTTTTCTCCTCATACATGTCGACACAAACGTACCGACACACAGCACACACACAGGGAATGCTCTGATAGAGGACAGGACCCCACTAGCCCTTTGGGGAGACAGAGGGAGAGTATGCCAGCACACACCAGAGCGCTATATATATATATATACAGGGATAACCTTATATAAGTGTTTTTCCCCTTATAGCTGCTGTATGTTTTAATACTGCGCCTAATTAGTGCCCCCCTCTCTTTTTTCAACCCTTTCTGTAGTGCAGGGAAGAGCCAGGGAGCTTCCCTCCAACGGAGCTGTGAGGGAAAATGGCGCCAGTGTGCTGAGGAGATAGGCTCCGCCCCCTTTTCGGCGGCCTTATCTCTCGTTTTTCTGTATATTCTGGCAGGGGTTAAATGCATCCATATAGCCCAGGAGCTATATGTGATGTATTTTTTGCCATGTAAGGTATTTTTTTATTGCGTCTCAGGGCGCCCCCCCCAGCGCCCTGCACCCTCAGTGACCGGAGTATGAAGTGTGCTGAGAGCAATGGCGCACAGCTGCAGTGCTGTGCGCTACCTTATTGAAGACAGGAACGTCTTCTGCCGCCGATTTTTCCGGACCTCTTCGCTCTTCTGGCTCTGTAAGGGGGCCGGCGGCGCGGCTCCGGGACCCATCCAGGCTGGGCCTGTGATCGTCCCTCTGGAGCTAATGTCCAGTAGCCAAGAAGCCCAATCCACTCTGCACGCAGGTGAGTTCGCTTCTTCTCCCCTTAGTCCCTCGATGCAGTGAGCCTGTTGCCAGCAGGTCTCACTGAAAATAACAAACCTAAACTAAAACTTTCACTAAGAAGCTCAGGAGAGCCCCTAGTGTGCACCCTTCTCGTCGGGCACAGAAATCTAACTGAGGCTTGGAGGAGGGTCATAGGGGGAGGAGCCAGTGCACACCAGTTAGTCCTAAAGCTTTCTTTAGATGTGCCCAGTCTCCCACGGAGCCGCTATTCCCCATGGTCCTTACGGAGTCCCCAGCATCCACTTAGGACGTTAGAGAAATCAAAAGTGGTTTGTCCCAGCATACATCAGAGCCAATAGGATCTGTGTTGCTAAGCACATCAGACAGAATGGTAGCCAGTGAGGCAATAAGAAGGTAACTCAGTGTGTAAGGAGCATAGCTGCACTCAGCCATGCAACCTTTGTGGAATATGCTTCTTTATTCAAGCATCAAACAGGGAAAGCTTATGGGATAAACTACTGTGACCAGCACATGTAAAACGTCACAACGTAGTAATAACAAAATTCTAAAGCATACATGTTATGAGTAACAAAGAGAATTCTAGTGCCAAATGTAGCACACGGTAACTGTCCCCAAGTCCAAAATATAATATACACAAAATATTTATTTTTTTAAAGCTGTACTATCACCACATACGGCGCATGCACATTTCTCTTTCAAAGGATTATTTTATTTTTTTACAAAATTAGACAGCCATAGGGATGTGCCTTAACCATCTAACAAACACAGGGAAGAGCGGACCCCGAAAAAAGCACACCGTCTCACACACACACAGGGGGAGCTGACCCCGAAGAAGGCACACCATCTGACACACACACAGGGGGAGCAGAACCCAAAGAGGGCACACCATCTGACACACACACAGGGGGAGCGGAACCCAAAGAGGGCATACCGTCTGACACACAGGGGGGAGCAGACCCAAGAGAGGGCATACCGTCTGACACACACAGGGGGGAGCAGACCCCAGAGAGGGCACACCATTTGACACATACATTGGGGGGGGGGGGGGGGGGGGGGGAGCAGAACCTGTAGTGGGCACACCGTTTGACACACACATGGCGAGCAGACCCCAGAGAGGGCACATTGTCTGACACACAGGGGGAAGGACAGGACACATAACCCGCCCCCAGGGAAGCGCAGAGAGGATGGACAACACTCGTAATGGGCACCCAGAGGCTCCCTGACTGATGGGAACTAGTGAGAGAAAAGCTGCATGCTGAGACTTAAAGTACAACAGCTGCATACCTCCCAACATGACCCTCTCCAGGAGGGAAAGAATGCTCTGTTCCTGGACTTCCCTATTAATTTATGATTGCCATCACCTGTGGTGAAACACCTTCCTTATCCATTAACCTGTTCAACACAGGTGTCGGCAATTATTAATTAAGAGAAAAGTCCAGAAGCAGAGCATTGTGTCCCTCCTGGAGAGGGTCATGTTGGGAGGTATGCAGCTGGAGGCGGCCGCTACCCCTGCACTGTCTGACACACAGGTCACGCCACACGCCGTACACAACAGGCGTAACGCTGACCCACGCACCACGGGCACACATAACACTCCGGCTCACCAGGTGTAGGCTGCGTTCTTCCTGCTCCTCCGACACTCGGTTGCTCCTGTCTCACCTATTGAGCCGCCATGTTAGAGTGGACAGCAGCGCGAGCGACGCGGACGCTGTGCGGAAAGACGCCGGTTACCCAGACAACGGAGGAAGCGCGAGACGGCGATGAAAGCGGGAAGGGGGCCGTCCGTCACGTGACATCCTATGGAAAACACACTCAAGAGTACAATCCAGCGTTCGTAGTACAGCGCCACCGTGTGTCGGAGATGTGTACTGCAGGGAGGGCGCTCTGTTGCCGGGCAGTTCTGAATCTGTGCAGCATGCCTTGGTGCTTGATCTGAATGATGGATCGCAGCAGAAAGTTTGTTAGCAATTGGGCCAAACCAGGGCCCTCATTCCGAGTTGTTCGCTCGTTGCCGATTTTCGCTATATTGCGATTAGTCGCTTACTGCGCATGCGCAAGGTTCGCAGAGCGCATGCGCTTAGTTATTTTACACAAAAGTTAGGTATTTTACTCACGGCATAACGAGGATTTTTCATCGTTCTGGTGATCGTACTGTGATTGACAGGAAGTGGGTGTTTCTGGGTGGAAACTTGCCGTTTTCTGGGCGTGTGAGAAAAAACGCTGGTGTTTCTGGGAAAAACGCGTGAGTGTCTGCAGAAACGGGGGAGTGTCTGGGCGAACGCTGGGTGTGTTTGTGACGTCAAACCAGGAACGAAACTGACTGAACTGATTGCAATGGCTGAGTAAGTCTGGAGCTACTCAGAAACTGCTAAGAAATTTCTATTCGCAATTCTGCGAATCTTTCGTTCGCAATTCTGCTATGCTAAGATACACTCCCAGAGGGCGGCGGCTTAGCGTGTGCAATGCTGCTAAAAGCAGCTAGCGAGCGAACAACTCGGAATGAGGGCCCATGTGCACTGCAGGGGAGGCAGATATAACATGTGCAGAGAGATAGATTTGGGTGTGGTGAGTTCAATCTGCAATCTAAATTGCAGTGTAAAAATAAAGCAGCCAGTATTTACCCTGCACAGAAACAAAATAACCCACCCAAATCTAATTCTCTCTGCAAATGTTATGTCTGCCCCCCCTGCAGTGCACATGGTTTTGGCCATGTAGGGCGGATGTCTGACGTCAATCCCGGGACCTTCGTCGATGGATCCGTCGCACAGGGTAAATAGGTCTGACCCTGGTCTTGTTTTGCAGGAAACTTTTTCCTGCTGCGGGGTACACTGGGCTCCATAAGGAATAACATCGGAGTGTAGAATAGGATCTTGACCCGAGGCACCAACAGGCTCAAAGCTTTGACTGTTCCCAAGATGCACAGCGCCGCCTCCTCTATAACCTCGCCTCCGTGCACAGGAGCTCAGTTTTGTAGTTGGTGCCTTGCAGTAAGCAGGCAGTCAACAGGGGGGCTGCTCCTGCAGCTCTAAAGAAAAAGCTATTTCAGAAGAAAAGAAAATCTGAAGACTTCAAGGGCTGCAGCAGTGTCTGGATGTCAGTCAGACATCCCCTGCTGCAGCTACATCACTCCCCCAGCGGCGCTGTATACTCCCACACCCTGGTTGCCGGGTAATTACAGCGGAGGCTCCAGTGTTCTAGTTAGCCACAGTCTCGCCGCTGTCCTCCCGGATCGTGTGGCCGCATACAGGGGGAGGTAAGGGGGTCTGTTTAGCCCGCTGTAATCGCGATCTGGTGGGAGGCGGGCCGCGAGCGCTGGCGTGGACACTGTAGGGGGCAGGGGCTCCACTAGCCACCAGGACACTGGGCACAGGTTAGTTTTCTTCATAAAACCGTTTGTTTGACAGCCCGCAGCGCCTGGTGGGGAAGCCAGCATGGGGGATAAGGCCTGACCTGTAGCCCCAGCCCCAGGGCGCCATTTAGGCAAATGTTCCCGCCCTGGAGCTGCATCTCTCTCCCTCACTCCCTGTCAGCCGCCATTACACAGAGCTGCGCTGTTCCTGGGACTGCTTGGGCAAATCCTCCTCTGTAAAGCCGCCTGCGCGTCAGCGCTGTGCATTTTACAGGACACTTAAGTATTCTACCTGTCAGTGGACAGTATTAGTTAAGAAAGAGTGCATACAGTCAGGGTTGTGTGGTACAAATACACTGTGATATACATCCAGTATTTGCTGTGTTTTGCTATATCTACTATTTATATGTATATATAGCTATACTGAGTATTACTTTGTATTGCTAGTCCAGTGCAGTCTTATTGTATGATATAACTTCAGCATTGTACATTGTGACTTTCTGTGTGTGTGTATGTAGCTGCTGAGTTACTGCCATTTTGTGTATTTTGCTCAGCCTGCTACCCCTATATTCTGTAACCTGAGGGGGCTAAGTGCGTCAGGTTTATTAGACTATATAGGTGTTTCACAAGATATACTTACTGTGTATTTTTCTTTGTGATTTCTGGTCACCATATATCTCTTGGGTTCCCGGTTTGTGCTGATAACACTACACTGGGAATTCTTGCTAGATATAGTGCTGCTAATATTGTACTAGGTTGCCTGATATTGAGCTTCTCATTATGTCAGCTACAAGGGGCAACAGAACTGGGGCTTATCCCACATTGAGTGGAGGTGACGCTGCAGACACAGTTGAGGAAAACATGGCAGCAGAGAGTTCAGGTTCTGGGGGTTCTTTGCCCCCCAGTGGGTTTGTAGCAACGGGCATCCACAATGACCCGCCCTGGGCTACCTTCTCCACGTTGTTAAATACGCTGGTAACTAAACTTACGCCCCCTGTGGGACCGCCTATGCCAGTTCAGCAGTTTATGGTCCCTGCAGTCAATCCGCCATGGGCAGATCAGATCTCATCTCAGTTCCAGCACTTGAACCAATCACTGACTAAAAAGAAGTCTAACTCTCGCCCGCCTAAGACTAAGGCGTCTTCTAAACAGGCCGTTACTTCCTCACAATCCACCACTGTTCCAGACACTTCCTCTGGTGAGGATGGTGCATACACTGACCCCACAGACACTGACTCTGATGCTTCAGATGGGGAGGGACGGTCACAGGTGGCTGTCCCTGATTTGATTGAGGCTATCGGGCTGATTCTTCAAATTTCTGATGAACCGGAACCTGAGCCTGTGTCTAAAAATCCGGACAGATTTAAACATAAGAAAGTGGTTAAATAAGTTTTGCCTCATTCTCAACACCTGGCTGACATACATCAGGAATCCTGGGAAAATCCAGGAACAAAGTTCATGCCACATAAGAAAATGTTGGCTCACTATCCTCTCTCTGCGGAGCTATGAAAAAATTGGGAAACTCCTCCGCCTGTAGATTCCCATGTTGCAAGAATGGCAGTTTCCTCAGCTCCTCCAGTGACTACCGTCACCTCTCTGAAGGAACCGACGGATAGATGTGTGGAGGGTTGTTTAAAGGCAATATACACCCTAACGGGCTGTGCATAGGCCAACAATTGCAGCGACATGGGCTGCTGAAGCTGTTTAAGCATGGGCTAAGGAGCTGGAGGCGGAGCTACCTTCCAACGCTTCTGATCATGCTAGACAATGTCTCTCATATATTACCACGGCTTCTCATTATCTTAAGGAGGCGGCTTCCGATGCCGGGGTGCTGGCGGGCAAGGCTGCGACTATGTCCATCTTAGCTCGACGTATCCTTTGGTTGAGATCCTGGTCTGTGGATCTGGATTCTAAGAAAACCCTGGAGGTACTTCCTTTCAAGGGAGACATTCTTTTCGGAGAAGACCTCATAAGATTGTGGCTGACTTAGCTTCTGCTAAAACAGCTTGCCTACCGAGTACGGCGCTGAAGGCTAAAAGTACCTTCTCTCGCTCCTTTCGTCCTCCAGGAAAGGCAAAAGGTCAGGTGTACCCGAAACAAGCTCGTACTTCCAAACATGCTAAGCCCAGACCCAAGCGGGCCTGGGCTGCCCGTCAGCCTGCTTCCAAAACAGACAAGCTTGCCGCATGACGGGGTGGGCCTCCCTCTGGGGGATCCCAGGGTGGGGGGTCGACTTCTAGGGTTTACCCAGGAATGGTTGAAGACCACTTCAGATGCCTGGGTACGGGAAGTCGTCACTCGAGGTTATGCCGTATCCTTCAAGAATCGTCCCCCTCATCGATTTTACCTGACAGACGTCCCTTCGGATCCAGTGAAGGCAAAAAAACTTTTCATTTGATGGTGCAGTCCCTCCTGGACACAGGAGTGGTAGTACAGGTGCCTCTGGCTCAGAGAGGCAAGGGGTACTATTCACCGCTGTTTCTAGTCCCGAAACCGAACGGGTCCTCGCGGCCCATTCTCAATCTCAAGTATTTGAATAAGTATGTGAGGGTCTCCAAGTTTCGTATGGAAACTCTACACTCTATTGTTCTGGCCTTGGAACCTGGGGACTATATGGTCTACCTGGACATACAGGATGCCTACCTGCATATTCCTATTGCAATGTCACATCAGCAGTACCTGAGGTTTGCGGTGGGCATCCTTCATTACCAGTTTCAGGCGTTACCCTTTGGTTTGGCCACGGCTCCGTGGGTATTCACCAAAGTCATGGCGGTAATGATGGCTGTGCTACGCTGTCAGGGGATCAGTATCCTCCCGTATCTAGACGACTTACTGATCCTGGCGAACTCCCCAGAAATTCTCCTACGTCATTTGGATGTGAAAATCCAGTTTATACAAACTCACGGGTGGTTCATCAACTGGAACAAATCTTTCCTGGTCCCTGCTCAGAGCATGGTACATTTGGGGGCATTGTTGGACACTCACAACCAGTGGTTGTTCTTGTCTCAGGAGAAGATCCTGAATCTTCAGGACAAGATTCGATGCTTCCTATTTCGTCCGCAAGTGTCGATACATTCGGCAATGCAAGTGCTAGGTTTCATGGTGTCGGCATGATGGAGTACGCTCAATTCCATTCCCGCCCTCTACAGAAGTTGATTCTGGCCAAGTGGGATGGCCTGCCTCACCGGATCAGGTCTCAAATGATCTCCTTGTCTCCGGAGGACCGTCTGTCACTGAGCTAGTGGCTTCAGGACCACCGATTGAGTGGGGGTTGTCCCTTCTGGATCTCCAACTGGGTCCTTCTGACGACGGATGCCAGTCTGAGGGGTTGGGTCGTGGTGTTGGAGCAACACTCCCTTCAGGGCCGGTGGACCAAGGAGGAGTCTCTCCTCCCGATAAACATTCTGGACCTGCGGGCAGTGTTCAATGCACTGAACTTGGCCCAGCATTTGATACAGAGCAGACCTGTTCAAGTACAATCGGACAAAGCCACCACGGGGGCGTACATAAATCATCAGGGTGGCACTCGAAGCCGCATTGCGATGAGGGAAGTGTCAAGGATTCTTCAATGGGCGGAACGCCATCTGACAGCCATATCGGCAGTGTTCATTCCGGGGGTCCTCAACTGGGAAGCGGACTTTCTCAGTCATCAGTACGTACACGCCAGAGAGTGGAGCCTCCATCCAGAAGTATTTCAACTCCTCATGGACAAGTGGGGCCTTACAGATGTGGACTTGATGGCGTCTCGACACAATCACAAGGTTCCGGTTTTCGGAGCAAGGACAAGGGATCCTCAAGCGGCGTTCGTAGATGCACTAGCAATCCCATGGAGCTTTCAGCTGCCATATGCGTTCCCTCTGATGTCACTCCTGCCCAGAGTACTAAGGAAGTTCAAACAAGAAGGAGGAACCCTGCTTCTGATCGCTTCGGCGTGGCCCAGACGGCACTGGTTCTCAGATCTACAGGGTCTCTCGATAGAGCGTCCCCTTCTACTTCCACAACGACCAGACCTCCTCATTCAGGGCTCTTGTGTTTACCAGGATTTGGCCCGACTGGCTTTGACGGCGTGGCTTTTGAAGCTGCCATCTTGAGGGCCAAGGGTTTTTCTGAGGCGGTCATTCATACTATGCTGAAGGCCCGTAAGCCAGATTCGGCTCGGATTTACCATAGGGTCTGGAATTCTTACTTTGCTTGATGCGCATCTAACAATCATGACGCTTACAAGTTTAGTACGGCCAAACCTTTGGCCTTCCTACAACAGGGCCTGGACTTAGGCCTTCGTCTGGCATCCCTCAAGGTTCACATTTCTGCCTTGCCGGTATGGTTGCAGAGAAAGATTGCTACCCTGCCTGATGTTCATACTTTCACTCAGGGGGTGTTACGGATTCAACCTCCTTATGTACCACCGGTGGGCCCTTGGGATTTGTCAGTGGTTCTGGAGGCTTTGCAAGAGTACCTGTTTGACTTTGAACCTCTTGCATCTGCAGACCTTAAGTGGCTTTCCCTTAAGGTTTTGTTTTTGCTGGCTATTGCCTCTGCTAGAAGGGTCTCGGACTTAGGTACCTTATCCTGTAAGTCCCCCTATCTGATTTCTCACCGTGACCGGGCAGTTCTTAGAACGCACCCTGGTTATTTGCCTAAGGTGGTATCTTCCTTCCACCTTAACCAGGACATTGTGGTTCCGGCCTTTAGTTCTTCTGAGTTGTCCTCCAAAGAGCGGCCTTTGGATGTGGTACGGGTTCTCCGTATCTACGTGAAGAGAACTGCCTCCATTAGGAAGTCTGATTCTCTCTTTGTGCTGTTTGGATTTCACAAACGTGGCTGGCCTGCTAACAAGCAGACCTTGGCCAGATGGATTAGAATGGTGATTGCACATGCTTATGTACAGGCTGGTCTTCCAGCTCCTGCTACCATCAAAGCCCATTCTACTCGGTCTGTTGGACCTTCTTGAACGGCCCGCCGTGGTTCGACCCTTGAACAATTGTGCAAGGCGGCTACGTGGTCCTCCGTGAACACGTCCATAAGGTTCTATGCCTTCGATGCTTCCGCCTCCCAGGATGCTTCCTTTGGACGCCGGGTTCTTGTGCCCGCTACAATGCGTCCCCTCCCATAAGGAACTGCTTTAGGACGTCCTCGATGTTATTCCTTGTGGAGCCCAGTGTACCCCGCAGCAGAAAACAAGATTTATGGTAAGACCTTACCATTGTTAAATCTTTTTCTGCGAGGTACACTGGGCTCCACAAGGTGCCCACCCTGACGCACTTTGCTTCTTTGGGTTGGTATGACATTAGCCGCTGACACCCTTTCCTGTCGTGAGTGTGTGGTGTGTGATGCTTCTAACGATTGTCGTCTCTGTTACCTGCTACTGCATTGTACTGGTTAACGAAAACTGAGCTCCTGTGCACGGAGGCGGGATTATAGAGGAGGTGGCGCTGTGCATCTTGGGAACAGTCAAAGCTTTGGGCCTGTTGGTGCCTCGGATCAAGATCCTACTCTACACCCCGATGTTATTCCTTGTGGGGTCTAGTGTACCTCGCAGAAAGAGATTTAACAAGATAAGTTCTTACCATAAATCTCGTTTTAGCATAGCAGGGCTACACAAGCGATCGCATCCATGCTATGCTAAAATACACTCCCCCATTGGCGGCGTCAAGTTGATCGCACGAGCAGAAAAAAAGTTGCTACGTGCGATCAACACGGAATGACCACCTAGATTCTGAGTTGTATGCTAAGTGGCTGTAGGTGCAGGCAGCTGTAGAATCCTTATTTCCTGCTGTATGCTAATGCTAATACACAAAATCATGCTTGTGCAAGTGGAGACCCATGCCACCCATTGGTTTAATGCCAGCCGCCGCAATCGCCATTAGTATCTGCACTTGCATCAGTCCTTTGTGAGGTGCAGATTATCAGGTGGTGTCTTGCGATGGCTTTGCCACTGCATAGTATCTGCCCTGCAACGCCCTATGTCACAGAAAGACATCTGGCTAAATTGCATCTGTCTCAGAATAGGAAGGGCATACGCAAAAATCTGTAAAGCCGCTTTGCCCAGTGGACTGTATGCACAAAATAACATGGCCGCCTTTAGGTGCCCAGTGGTGGTAATTAGGTGGGTGTGGCTATGATACTATTTCTTGCTATTATTGTAGCACTAATGCATTCTCTTTTTTTTCCATCAACATACTAACCGGATAAAGGGGTTAATTCAGGTTGGATTGCAAATCGCGATCCTATCAGAATAATTACGTTCACCCCATGGGCGCATGTGCATCGCTCGTACTGCGCATGCACCCGCACTTTCTGTGGGCGCCTCACAGAAATTCCGAACAGTCAGTCAGGCAGAGGTGTTCGCTGGGTGGGCGCCAACGCTCCGTTTCCTAGGCGGAGACGGAGCGTTGTGGGGGCATGGCCTGTAAATTTGGGCGTGCCAACACAAACAGGGTGTGATCGCGGTTGCTGCGTGACGTCACACCCAGCCGCTGCGTTCGAGAACATGGCGGCAGGCCTCCTGCTGCGCCCGCAGGAGGCATCCCTAATTTCTGCCGATGTAATCGCAATTTCTGCTTCATCAAGGGGGAGAGGCGGCGGTCAGCATGCTGGGCGGCCTTGCCCTGTGATGGGCGGCCCCCAGCATGCAATCCAAAGGATTGCAAATTCTGCTATATAGCAGAGTTTGCAATCCTTACTGAATTAGGCCCAAAGAACACTACCATGCTTAATTAACTTCCAAACTTGTAAATGAGCTTTGATTTATTTATTTTTCTTCATCTCTAAATGCAGATATAGCCAAAGCGTCGATCATGGACCCAAGACCAGTTGATCGCTGTGGACATTCTTGCAGTAGAAGCCAGTAAGAATCAGGCTGATTCTTATTGGCTAGCTATGCCAAACTGAAGCAGCCACAACTGTCTCTGTATGCTGTCACTATGGCAGCAATAGCCAATAAGAATCAGGCAGAATCTTACTAAGCTTATCAAACTCGACAGCCTCCATTCTAAGCAGCCAGAATAGCAGATTAAGGGTGGGCACAGGGGTAAGGCTGGCTAGGGGGTGTTTGTTTTCATTTTTTCATGTGAGGGACAATATGTGTGGGTTTTTCCTGTGGGGGACAACGTGTGTGTTTTTGTTAGTTTATTCTTGGGGGAGGGCAATGTGTTTATTACTGTGAGGGACAATGTGTATGTTTTTTCTCCTGTGGAAGCCAATGTCTGGTTTTGGTGCAACAGTCGCTCCTGCGCTGATCCTGGGACTGCTGGGCAATTTCTCCTTGTCACAACTGAGGGTTTAGGCTGACGGGAGGAAGCCTCAGTTGTAGGGGCTGAGATGAAATTAAACCTGGGAGGTTTAATCAGACGCCTGGACATGTAAGTGCAGAATGATTACCCGAAGGTGTGACCATGACAACCAGTTTAAAATTCAAAATAAAAGTTTATTAACAGACTCCGTGTGATAACAAGCAGTATTCAAGTTTAGCAAAGACAGTGGCAAATAACACAGTTCCTGGAATACATAACCATAGAAGGTTTCTCAGAGCACTGGTAGGTTTAGAACAGATGTAAAAGTCCTTTGATGGAATCACCTTACCAGGCCTGGTTGTAGCAGATGAATCTGTAACTTGAGTATGCTGCTGTATCAGCTGGATGGAACCAGCCAGGTGGTAAAACACGGAGTGGATGCTGAGTGGAATCAGCCAGGTGATGAAACACAGGGTGGATGCTGAATGGAATCAGCCAGGTACTAAAGTCACGGAGTGGATGCTGGATGGAACCAGCCAGGTGATAAAACACAGAGTGGTTGATGTGAGATGCTAGGGAGCGTAGAAACAGAATAGCTGATAGATAATTACCGGTGGTAGTGGATACTGCTGATAAGATAGGATCCGCTGGATCAGCACCGGTGTTTGGTAGAAGCTGGAATCAGTTGAAAGCTGGCTGCTTGGAAGCAGATAGTAGATAGCTGGAAACTGGACAGCCACGGAAGGCTGTGGAGTCAGGCTGCACTGCAAGATGGAAAGCAGGTGCGGGTCTCTTTGTGGATGCTGGAGACAGGAACTGGAACCTGGAGAAACAAGCCACAGGAGAGAGAGACTGGAACAAGGTATGACATTCAAAGCACTGACATCTATCTGGCCCAGACACAGGATACTTATACCTGCTGCTATGCAGGCATTGGCTGGGCAATTATGCAGATTCCAGAAACGGTGGATTGGAGGAATTGGAGCATGTGATCAAATCCAACATGGCTGCGCCAATGCTGGAACCTGGAGGGAAAACTGGTTTGAAATGAAATGTGCAAACATAGTGATAATGGCGGCGCCGGCCGCGGAGGACAGGAGACGCCAGATGACTGTTAAATGCTGAGACACTTGGAGGGCAGCAGAGGCCGCGGCAGGCATGATACATGATTCTGAGAACCTGCAGCAATAACACATTAACGGCGGCGGAGGCCGCTGAGGACGGGAGACGCCATGTTGGATTCAAACATGGCGCCGCTGTGGTAGTGTCTCAGAATGACAGGAGGGATGTGCAGAGTGTTGACACAGATGAGATCCGGATTTGGAACGCTGGGCCAGTCTCAGAAGACACCTAAATGGCAGGTAATGGCGTCCAGATACCCGGATCGTGACAGCACCCCCCCCCCCCCCTTTAGGAGTGGCCCCAGGATACTTCTTAGGCTTTAAAGGAAACTTTGAGTGGAAATTTCGGACCAAGGCAGGAGCATGGACGTCTGAGGCATTGGTCCAAGAGCGTTCTTCAGGACCATAGCCCTTCCAGTCAATGAGATACTGTAACTGACCGTAACGGAAACGTGAGTCCAAAATCTTGGCCACCTCGTACTCTACTCCCCGTTGAGTCTGAACTTTGGGAGCTGGAGGAAGTGCGGAATGAAACCGATTCAGAATCAGCGGTTTCAACAAGGAAACATGAAATGTCCTGGGTATTTTCAAGAAGGGTGGTAACTGTAATCGGTAGGCAACAGGATTGATGACTTGTTCAATCTTGAAGGGACCAATGTAGCGAGGTGCAAATTTCATGCTGGGAACTCTCAACCTCAAATTCTTCGTGGACAACCACACACGATCACCCACCTTGAGAGCAGGAACCGCTCTACGCTTCCTATTGGCAAACTTCTTATACCTGGACGAGGCTTTAAGCAGGGCTGCGCGGACGTTCTTCCAGTTATTTTAAAACTGACGCAAGGTGACATCCACTGCTGGAACAGAAGTTGCGGGAAGCGGTTGAAATTCTGGGACTTTAGGGTGGAATCCATAATTAATGAAGAATGGTGTCGAAGAAGATGAGGAATGGTATTGATTGTTGTGGCTGAACTCGGCCCAAGGAAGGAGTTGAACCCAGTCATCTTGAGAGGAAGACACATATATACGGAGGAAGGCCTCCAAGTCCTGATTCACCCTCTCGGTTTGACCATTGGTCTGAGGATGGTAAGCTGTGGAAAACTTTAACTTGACTTGGAGGGCTTGACACAAACTTCGCCAAAATTTGGCTACAAATTGTACTCCACGATCCGAGATGATCTCTTCAGGAAGACCGTGAAGTCGGAAGATCTCTTGTATAAACACTTGAGCCAACTTGGAAGCTGACGGAAGACCGGTGAGAGGGATGAAATGTGCCATCTTGGTGAACCGGTCAACTACCACCCAGATGGTATTAAATTTGTTGCAGATAGGTAGATCGGTAACAAAGTCCATCGACAAATGGGTCCATGGTCGACGGGGAACAGATAATGGAACCAGTTGCCCCGCAGGCGACTGGCGGGAGACTTTGTGTTGGGCACACTTTGGGCAGGAGGCAATAAATTCCATAACGTCCTTCTTCAGAGTTGGCCACCAGTAGGACCTAGAGATAAACTCCAGGGTTTTCTGAATGCCTGTATGTCCAGCAAAGCGGGAAGCGTGGGCCCAATGCATGAGCTTCTTCCTTAGAACTGGCTTAACAGAACTTTTCCCTGGCGGGGGCATAGAGTCCATCCCTACCGTGGAGAATGCCAACGGATTAATAATAGGATGCTTGTCTGCAGACTCGGACTCATTTTCTTGCTCCCATGAGCGGGAAAGGGCATCGGCCTTACGATTCTGAGAACCCGGACAGAACTGGAGTTTAAAGTCAAACCTAGAGAAGAAAAGTGCCCATCTGGCCTGACGAGGGTTCAGACATTGTGCGCCTTTGAGATATAAAAGATTTCTGTGGTCGGTAAGTATGGTGATTGAATGAGAAGCTCCCTCCAACAGGTATCTCCACTCCTCCAGAACGAGCTTGATGGCTAGCAACTCCTGATCGCCAATGGCATAGTTGCGCTCAGCTGGGGAGAACTTCCGGGAGAAGAAACTGCAAGGATGTAGATGTCCATCTTTGGCCCTCTGGGATAACACCGCTCCTACTCCAACGGAGGAGGCATCTACCTCTAAGATAAAAGGAGAGTCGGTGTCGGGCTGTTTCAGAACTGGTGCAGAGATGAACCGTTGCTTCAGAAGGTGAAAGGCCTGCGTAGCTTCTTCGGACCACTTGGACGGATTAGCACCTTTCTTGGTTAATGCAGTGATAGGCGCCACAATGGTGGAAAAGTCTCGTATAAACTTTCTATAATAATTGGCGAACCCTAAGAACCTCTGGACCCCTTTGAGGGTTAAGGGTATAGGCCAATTTTGGATTGCTTGGAGTTTCTCAGGATCCATCTCTAGTCCGGAACCGGACACAATGTAACCTAGAAACGGAATGGTTTTAACTTCAAACATACACTTCTCCAATTTACAATAGAGGTGGTTGACACGGAGACGGGAAAGAACCTCCTTTACCCAAAAACGATGATCTTCTAGATTATTAGCAAAGATGAGGATGTCATCTAGATAAACCACGACATGGCGGTATAAGATGTCCCTGAAGATCTCATTCACGAAGTGCTGGAAGACTGCTGGAGCGTTGCTCAATCCGAAGGGCATGACGAGGTACTCATAATGTCCGTCACGGGTGTTAAAGGCGGTCTTCCACTCGTCACCCTCACGGATCCGGATGAGATTGTAGGCACCCCTCAAGTCCAGCTTTGTAAAAATGGTTGCACCACTAACTCTATCGAAGAGTTCTGTAATCAGGGGTAAAGGGTATCGGTTCTTAACGGTAATGTCGTTCAGACCTCTGTAGTCGATACACGTACGCAGACCACCGTCTTTCTTCTTAACGAAGAAGAAGCCTGCGCCGGCTGGAGAAGAAGATGGTCGGATGAAACCCTTCGCCAGGTTCTCTTTGATGTACTCTTCCATGTAGTGTGTCTCAGGCAGAGACAACGGATAAGTTCGGCCTCGCGGTGGAACCTTCCCTGGAATGAGGTCGATTGGGCAGTCCCATTCTCTATGAGGAGGAAGGATATCAGCAGAGGCTTTACTGAACACGTCCGTGAAGTCTTGATATGGAGGAGGTGGAACATCAGATGACCTGGGGAAGGAAGAACAAACAGGAAGAACTTTGGCTAAACAAGTCTCAGCACAGGAGGGACCCCATGCCAGTATTTGCGTAGTCGTCCAGTCAATCGATGGGTTGTGGAGACGGAGCCATGGAAGGCCTAAAACCACTGGATGTGTGGCTCTTGGAATCACTAGAAAAGAAATATACTCAGAATGAAGAACTCCCACTCTCAGACGAACTGGAAGAGTCCTTAAGGAAATGACTGCGTCAAAAATCTTGCTGCCATCCACGGCAGTCAAAGAGATGGACGAGGACAGTCTCTCGGTGGGTAGGGACCACCGTTTAACATAAGTTTCGGTTATGAAATTCCCAGCTGCTCCGGAATCAAGGAGGGCAATGACGTTCCTGTAACGTTGAGCAATTTGGAGCGATACTGGGAGGTTACAATCATGAGGAGATGGAGAGGAGATCATTACTCCTAGCCGGCCCTCTCCTTGGCGAGCTAGGATCTGGAGTTTCCCGAACGTTTGGGACAGGCGTTGATAGTGTGCGACGGAGCTGCACAGTAGAGACATAGAGACTCGGAGAGGCGTCTTCGGCGCTCAGCGGGAGATAGACGGGAACGACCAATTTGCATAGGCTCATCCTTGGATGGAGATGGTTGACGAGGAGGAGGAGCAGAAGATTTAGGAGCGGATGATCTTCCTCGCTCGGTTGCTCTCTCTCTGAACCGTAGATCAACCTTCGTGCATAGTGAAATTAGCTCATCCAACTTAGAAGGCAAGTCTCTGGTAGCTAACTCATCTTTAATGTGTTCTGACAAGCCATGCCAGAATGCAGCATACAGGGCCTCGTCGTTCCAGGCCAGTTCAGATGCCAGGATTTTGAACTATATAAGATACTGTCCCACAGTACGTGTTCCCTGGCGTAGACGGAGAATCTCAGATGAAGCAGAGGAAACCCGGCCCGGCTCGTCGAAGATGCGCCTGAATGATGCTACAAAGTCAGTATAGGAGGACAGCAGGGGATCAGACTTCTCCCATAACGGTGATGCCCAATCAAGGGCTGAGCCACTGAGGAGAGAAATAATATAAGCAACTTTGGTACGGTCACTGGGGAAGTTGCCAGGTTGAAGCTCAAAATGGATTTCGCATTGGTTGAGAAATCCCCTGCAGAACCTTGGAGATCCGTCAAATTTTGCTGGCGTTGGAAGATGAAGACGTGGTATGGAAATGGGCAAGGTGGGTGGGGTTACAGCTGGAGTCACTGTGGTGGACGCACCAGACGTACCAGGTCCACGGAGGGTCGTCTGAATCCCATCCAGCCGAGTAGAGAGATCCTGGAGACAGCGGATGATGTGACCTTGTGCAGCCTCCTGATGTTCGAGTCTGGCTGCCAGTTCTTGCATAGGTCTAGCCGCTTGATCCTGGTCTCCGGCTGGATTCATATGGTCAGTGCTTACTGTCACAACTGAGGGTTTAGGCTGATGGGAGGAAGCCTCAGTTGTAGGGGCTGAGATGAAATTAAACCTGGGAGGTTTAATCAGACCCCTGGACATGTAAGTGCAGAATGATTACCCGAAGGTGTGACCATGACAACCAGTTTAAAATTCAAAATAAAAGTTTATTAACAGACTCCGTGTGATAACAAGCAGTATTCAAGTTTAGCAAAGACAGTGGCAAATAACACAGTTCCTGGAATACATAACCATAGAAGGTTTCTCAGATCACTGGTAGGTTTAGAACAGATGTAAAAGTCCTTTAATGGAATCACCTTACCAGGCCTGGTTGTAGCAGATGAATCTGTAACTTGAGTATGCTGCTGTATCAGCTGGATGGAACCAGCCAGGTGGTAAAACACGGAGTGGATGCTGAGTGGAATCAGCCAGGTGATGAAACACAGGGTGGATGCTGAATGGAATCAGCCAGGTACTAAAGTCACGGAGTGGATGCTGGATGGAACCAGCCAGGTGATAAAACACAGAGTGGTTGATGTGAGATGCTAGGGAGCGTAGAAACAGAATAGCTGATAGATAATTACCGGTGGTAGTGGATACTGCTGATAAGATAGGATCCGCTGGATCAGCACCGGTGTTTGGTAGAAGCTGGAATCAGTTGAAAGCTGGCTGCTTGGAAGCAGATAGTAGATAGCTGGAAACTGGACAGCCACGGAAGGCTGTGGAGTCAGGCTGCACTGCAAGATGGAAAGCAGGTGCGGGTCTCTTTGTGGATGCTGGAGACAGGAACTGGAACGTGGAGAAACAAGCCACAGGAGAGAGAGACTGGAACAAGGTATGACATTCAAAGCACTGACATCTATCTGGCCCAGACACAGGATACTTATACCTGCTGCTATGCAGGCATTGGCTGGGCAATTATGCAGATTCCAGAGACGGTGGATTGGAGGAATTGGAGCATGTGATCAAATCCAACATGGCTGCGCCCATGCTGGAACCTGGAGGGAAAACTGGTTTGAAATGAAATGTGCAAACATAGTGATAATGGCGGCGCCGGCCGCGGAGGACAGGAGACGCCAGATGACTGTTAAATGCTGAGACACTTGGAGGGCAGCAGAGGCCGCGGCAGGCATGATACATGAACCTGCAGCAATAACACAGTAACGGCGGCGGAGGCCGCGGAGGACGGGAGACGCAATGTTGGATTCAAACATGGCGCCGCTGTGGTAGTGTCTCAGAATGACAGGAGGGATGTGCAGAGTGTTGACACAGATGAGATCCGGATTTGGAATGCTGGGCCAGTCTCAGAAGACACCTAAACGGCAGGTAATGGCGTCCAGATACCCGGATCGTGACACTCCTCTGTAAAGCCGCCTGCCTCATCAGCGCTGTGCATTTACAGGACACTTTAAGTATTCTACATGTCATTTAGACAGTGTTAGTTAAGAACAAGTGCATAACTACAGGGATATTTAGTACAAGTATCCTGTGATATACATCCAGTATTTACTGTGCATTGTTATATCTGTATACATACATAGCTTTACTTGGTAGTCCAGTTACTTAGTATTGCTAGTCCAGTGCAGTTTTATTGTTGTTTGTAATAATTTCTGCACTGTACATGTGACTGTGTGTGCCAATAGCTGCTGTGTGATTTCTATTCCGTGTATCTCACACATATTGTTATCCCTATATTCTGTACCCTGAGGGGGGCTAAGTGCATCAGGGTTCTTATAATATAGTGTTTCACAGGATATACTATTTTGGTATTTTTCTCTGTGTGTTTCAGTCACCATATACCGCTTAAATCCTCTGTTTGTGCTCTGCTTGCAGTCACACTATACAGGATTTTTTTGTCAGGTACTTTGTCTGGCTATATTGTACTATTACACCCTAAGGCTACGCTTTCACATAATGTCTGCTAAACGGAGCGGTAAGTCCATGGCTGATCCTGTGTCATGCACTGCCGACGCCACGGATTTATCTAAGGAAAACATTGCAGCTGAGGGTACAGGTACTGGGGGTTCTATACCCCTCAGTCAGTCTTCAGCATCGGTGGTTCACCAAGACCCACCTTGGGCTGTTTTTTTCTAATTTACTGACTACGTTAGTAACAAGACTTGTGCCCCCTATGGGACCTCCTGTGCCAATGCAGCCACATATTATCCCTGCATTTAATCCGCCATGGGCAGATACTCTGTCCTCTCAGTTACAGCAATTAAATGAGTCTTTGGTTAAACAAAAACCTAACCCTCGACCTCCTAGGACCAAGGGGTCATCTAAGCGGGCCATTACTTCCTCACAATCCACACATGTTTCGGATACTTCATCTGATGAAGATGGCGTATATACTGACCCCTCAGACACTGATGCGGATGCTTCTGACGGGGAATTTATTACGCGGGTGGATGTTCCTGACCTCTTGGAGGCAATCCGGCTGATTCATCAAATTGATGATGACGCTGAACCTCCAGCTACTTCTAAGAAACCCGATAAGTTTATGCGTCAGAAGATAACTAAATTAGTTTTGCCCCATTCTGACCATTTAGTTGACATTCGTCAGGAATCCTGGGAGCATCCAGGAAAGAAATTCTCACTGTCTAAGAAGATGCTAGCTCGTTATCCCCTCGCTGCAGAGTTAAGTAAAAATTGTGAAACACCACCGCTGGTGGACTCCCAGGTTGCGCGTCTGGTGGTGTCCTCTGCTCTGTCTGTCACTACCGTCACCCCTCTGCAGGAGCCGACGGATAAGCTTAAGGGTTGCTTAAAGTCTATTTACACTCTTGCAGGTGCTGTACATAGACCTACTATAGCGGTTTCTTGGGCCGCAAAAGCTATTGATTCCTGGGTTCAGGAAGTTGAAGCAGAGCTACCTTCTGATTTTCCTGATAATGCTAGACAGTGTTTTTTTATATATTATTACTGCCTCTCATTATATCCAGGAGGCATCGTCTTATGCTGGTGTCCTGGCGGCCAAAGCGTCTAATACGTTCATTCTGGCTCGCCGGATTCTCTGGTTGCGGTCCTGGTCTGTAGATCTGGACTGTAAAAAGACCTTGGAGGTGATCCCATTTAAGGGAGACATCCTTTTTGGGGAAGATCTCAACAAGATTGTTGCTGACTTAGCGTCTGCCAAGACTGCATGTCTGCCTAGTTCTAATCCTTCTGTTCCGAAGGCTAAAAGTACCTCCTTTCGTTCCTTTCGACCTCCATTTAAAGCAAAGAGTCAGGCGTACCCGAAAAAGGCTCGCACTTCCAAATCCACTAAGCCCAAACCTAAACGTTCCTGGGCTGCCCGTCAACCTGCATCCAAACCAGACAAGCCTGCTGCATGATGGGGCGGGCCTCCCCCTGGGGGAACCCAGGGTGGGAGGCCGACTTCTACGGTTTGGCCAGGTATGGTTACATACCACTTCAGACGCCTGGGTAAGGGAAGTCGTCACTCACGGATACGCCATCTCTTTCAGGAAACCCCCTCCTCGCCAGTTTTGCTCGACAAATGTCCCTTCGGATACAGTAAAAGGAAAAACTCTCCATTTGGTGGTGCAATCCCTCCTGGACACAGGAGTGAAAGTGCCGGTACCTCTGGCTCAGAGAGGCAGGGGGTACTATTCCACGTTGTTCTTTGTTCCGAAACCGAATGGTTCCTCTCGGCCCATTCTCAACCTCAAGTCTTTGAACAAATTTGTTCAGGTATCCAAATTCCGTATGGAAACTCTACTCTCTATTGTTCTGGCCTTGGAGCCCATGGACTATATGGTATCCCTGGACATTCAGGATGCTTACCTACATATACCTATTGCCATGTCGCCTCAGCAATACCTGCGGTTTGTTATTGGCAACCTACATTATCAATTCCAGGCCTTACCTTTTGGTCTGACTACGGCTCCGAGAATCTTCACCAAGGTCATGGCGGCTCTGCTCCGCCGTCAGGGTATTAGGATCCTACCGTATCTGGACGACTTGTTGATCCTGGCAAACTCCTCAGAGGTTCTCCTCCGTCATCTGGAACTGACGGTCCAATTCCTACAAGGCCACAGGTGGCTCATCAACTGGAAGAAATCATCGCTGGTCCCTGCTCAGAGCATGGTGCACCTGGGGCCATTACTGGGCACGCACAACCAAAGGTTGTTATTGTCTCTGGAGAAGGTCCTTAAACTTCAGGACAGGATAAGATGTTTCCTATCTCGCCCACGTGTGTCTATACACTCGGCGATGCAAATAATAGGCCTCATGGTGTCGGCTTTCGACATGGTAGAGTACGCTCAATTTCATTCCCGCTCTCTGCAGAGGTTAATCCTTTCCAAGTGGGACGGCCTGCCTCACCGGATCAGGACTCACATGATCTCCTTGACTCTGGAGGTTCGCCTGTCACTGGGCTGGTGGCTCCAGGACTAACGATTGAGCAGGGGTCGTCCCTTCTGGATCTCCAACTGGGTCCTCTTAATGATGGATGCCAGTCTGAGGTGTTGGGGAGCGGTGTTGGAGCAATACTCTCTTCAGGGTTGGTGGACCAGGGAGGAATCTCCCCTTCCGATAAACATTTTGGAGTTGAGGGCAGTGTTCAATGCTCTGCAACTGGCCCTACCTCTAGTACAGAACAGGCCAATTCAAGTACAGTAGGACAACGCCACCACGGTGGCGTACATAAATCATCAAGGCGGCACTCAATGCCACATGGCAATAATGGAAGTGTCAAAGATTATTTTTTGGGTGGAATGCCATCTGCCAACCATATTGGCAGTGTTCATTCCAGGCGTCCTCAACTGGGAAGCAGACTTCCTCAGTAGTCAGGACTTACACGCCGGAGAGAGGAGCCTTCATCCAGAAGTCTTTCAACTTCTAGTGGACAAGTGGGGCCTACCAGATGTAGACCTGATGGCGTCTCGACACAATCACAAGGTTCCGGTCTTTCGGAGCAAGGACAAGGGATCCTCAAGCAGCATTCGTGGACGCACTGGTAATTCCGTGGAACTTTCTGCTGCCGTATGAGTTCCCTCCGGTGTCACTCCTGCCCAGGGTAATAAGGAAGTTCAAGCAAGAAGGAGGACTACTACTTCTAATCGCTCCGGCGTGGCCCAGACGGCATTGGTTGTCAGACCTGCAGGGTCTCTCGATAGAGTGTCCTCTTCTACTTCCGCAACGCCCAGACCTCCTAGTTCAGGGCCCTTGTGTCTCCCAGGATCTGGCCCGATTGGCTTTGACGGCGTGGCTCTTGAAGTTTCAGTTCTGAGGGCCAAAGGATTTTCTGGGGCGGTTATTCAAAATATGTTGAAGGGACGTAAACTGGCTTCGGCTCAGATTTATTATAGGGTCTGGAATTCTTACTTCACCTGGTGTGCAGCTAAGAATTACGATGTATACAAGTTCAGTACTGCAAAGGTTATGGCTTTTCTGCAACAGAGCCTGGAATTAGGCCTCCATCTGGCCTCCCTCAAGGTTCATATTTCAGCCTTGTCGGTATGGTTTCAGAGGAAGATTGCGACTCTGCCTGACATTCATACTTTTACTCAGGGTGTTTTACGTATTCAACCTCCCCATGTTCCTCCTGTGGCTCCTTGGGATTTGTTGGTTGTTCTGGATGCCCTAAAAGAGTCTCCGTTTGAACCTCTTGAGTCTGTGGACCTTAAGTGGCTTACACATAAAGTCCTATTTTTAGTGACTATTGCCTCTGCTAGAAGGGTTTCAGACTTGGGCGCCTTGTCCTGGCGGTCACCCTTTCTTATTTTTCACCGTGACCGGGCGGTTCTTAGAACTCACCCTGGTTATCTGCCTAAGGTGGTATCGTCTTTCCACCTTTAACCAAGAGATTGTGGTTCTGGCCTTTACCTCTCCTGGTTTGTCCTCCAAAGGACGGTCCTTGGATGTGGTACGGGCTCTCCGTATTTATGTGAAAATAACCTCCTCTCTTAGGAGATCTGATTCTCTATTTGTTCTTTTTGGTTTTCACAAACGTGGCTAGCCTGCTAATAAGCAGACCTTGGCTAGATGGATTAGAATGGTGATTGCACATGCTTATGTACAGGCTGAACTTCTAGCCCCTGCTACTATCAAGGCCCATTCTACTCAGTCTGTTGGACCTTCTTTGGCGGTTCGTCGTGGCGCGTCCCTAGAACAGTTGTGCAAGGGCAGCTATGCCTTTGATACTTCCACCTCCCAGGATGCTATCTTTGGACGCCGGGTTCTTGTGGCCTCTACAGTGCGTCCCCTCCCATGAAGAACTGCTTTAGGACATCCCCGATGTAATTCCCTGGGGAATCACAGTGTACCCTGCTGCAGAAAAAGAGATTTATGGTAAGAACTTACCGTTGTTAAATCTCTTTCTGCGAGGTACACTGGATTCCACAGGGCACCCACCCTGACGCACTTAGCTTCTTTGGGTTTGTATGGCATTAGCCGCTGGTGCCTTCTCCTCTCGTGCGAATGTGATGTCTGTGGCTACTAACTATAGTCGTCTCTTTTGCCTGCTACTGCATTGGACTGGTTAACAAAACTGAGCTCCAGTGCCTGGAGGTGGGGATATAGAGGAGGCGCTATGCATCCTGGGAACAATCCAAGCTTTTAGCCTGTTGGTGCCTCGGATCAAGATCCAACTCTACACCCCAATGTAATTCCCTGTGGAATCCAGTGTACCTCGCAGAATGAGATTTAACAATGGTATGTTCTTACCATAAATCTCATTATATTTTATTTCCTACCTGTAATGTTTACAACCATCATCATAAAGAAGTCCGTTAACTTCAGCCATTAGTGCCAATCCAACATTATCACAGGTCGTTGTGTGCGACCTTACACAATCCAGGAAGGATGTGGCCACAGTGTGATTGACATCGGCGGCCGTCAGGGGGGCGTTGGGTATCGGGTGTTCCAAACGGGGAAAGGATGGGACCATTTTCGGGGCGGCTGCGTGACGTCGCACACAGCTGCTCTAAAAAAAAAAAAATAGAGGCAGACCACCTGACAGGTCTCGACCTTAGTCCCGATGCTGCGGAAGCATCGGAAGGCGGCCTCACACATGCTAGGTGGCCTTGCCCTGTGCTGGGTAGCCCCAGCATTTAAGAAGATGAACGCAGATCTGGCTGCGTACTACAGGCACTCCAATGAGATCACATCTACTACCTTTATAGCTCTACAGAGTACAGTATCAACGACTATATTAAATCTGTTAATATACAGGCACCCATACATATCTTCCTAGTTTTGGTCTTATAAGAGTTTAATCAAGACCTCAAGCTTCAACTATCTTCCTACATGCAAAGCTAGTTCCTTGTGTCCACAAAACCCTAGAGACGTGGCAATTACATTGGGTCTTTCTCTCTTCTGTCCAGTGTCTTCACTCTTTTTTCTTAATACTTCTGGAAGTCTTCTCTGCTCCCTCACTACCAGTAATCTCTTCTGGCACCGGCTAATAAAAGCCAGGGTGAGGAAGCGGAGCCATAATGCAGTGAGCCAGGGCACCGTTCCGCCCAGCATTGGGCTCTCTCCTAGCAGCTGGCCATCCTGCTACACATGCACAGAAAAAAAGCAAACAATCTGGTACAGTGGGCCCGTATGCAGCACCCACCCTACACCCATTATAGAGATGCCAATGTCTCATCCTACCCAGTGTACTGACACAATTCCTTCACTCCAGTAACATTACCTTTTACTCCAGTGTCCTGTATGGTATCCTACCAGTCGGAGCCGGATTAAGGGGGGGCCCAGGGGGTACGTACCCTGGGTCCCACAGTTTTAGGGGGCCCCCCGGCTGGAGTAGCTCTGTCCCAGCTCTGAAGCTCCCCCGTCCTGCCAGCAACAGCAACAGCATTGTGCTACAGTCAGCACATGCTGCTGCGTGTTGGCAGGTCTGTGGTGTTGCAGGGAGGCTGCTGCTGCCTGTGCGGGTGTGTAGGGGGGAGCAATCACGCTGATCGCTCCCCCCCCCCCTCTCTGGATTTACCCCTAGCTGAGGGGCCAAAATCCCCTAAAAAAAAAAAATCAATTCCCGGAATGTGCATAAGAGGGCATGGCCACGCGTCCAGCGATTAGGCCACGCCCAAGAACCCGCAGCAGGCACAGCAATGAGATAGGGCCCCCCTGTCTCAAGTGCCCTGGGCCCCCCGGACTCATAATCCGCCCCTGCCACCAGTTCAGAGTGGAATATTCTGCTTGCTCCACAAATTTCTAAAGCTGGGTACACACCTATGCAATTATCAGGCCAATGTGGGCTAATAGGCCCCATGATTGCATAGGTGTATATGCAGGAGCGTTAGCCATGAAATGGCTTCAAACACTCCTGCAATGATTGGAGTGGGAGATGAAGATAACTGTCCTACCAATCCCCTTGAAAAAGGCACACGCTGAGCTAAAGATAGTGTGTATAAGGTGCACATGATCCGATCAGAGGCCTTACCCTGATGGGGTTCAATGCTTAGGGAAGACCACTGATTCCGCATTTGATGTGGAATCAATGAGCTAAATTTACTAAAGCTTCTAAAACAGATAATTGGTGATTTTGCCCATAGCAACGAATCAGATGCTGTTTATGATTTCTCAGTTGCCTTTTAGAAATGATAGACAACATCTGATTGGTTGCTATGGGCAACATCACCAATTCTCTGATTTAGAAGCTTTAGTAAATTTACCCCAGTAGGTTAGTGATCAAATAGGGTTTACTGCGCAGGGAAATATTGAATTTGGGCATGAAATCTGGAGTTTTTACCTACTCAGGAAACCACATGACTAATTGGATTCCTTCCCTAGAGTTTAAGAAAAAAATTTTTTTTTAAAGAGAAGGGCACTAGAGATGAAAACACAAATATTAAGGAGCAAATGACCTTTGGTGTGCTTTGGGACAAACCCTCTTCTGTTTAATATTTGGTATGCTTCTGTTTATGCCTGTCAGAGCCGTAACTAGGGCAGTGCGGACGGTGCGTTGCACACAGCGCAGTTGGTGTGTGGGCGCCACCGTCTGCCTTACCCCGAGATCACTAAAATGTTTTTCCGCCGCCACCTGGAGTATCATCACCCGCTGTAATGTATAACACTAGTAGCGTACCCGGCTCCTTCTCTCCCGGGTGCACTGCTAGTGATATACAGTACAGCGGGCAGCGCTGCATGTACTGTGTGGGCTCCGCCTCCCCCTCGGCTGGGTACTATGGCAGCGGAGGCGGCAGCCAATGAAGAGGAGCGCAGACTAGCTCCTGAGAAGATGCGGCCGTGGTGACCCCGGAGCCCGGCCGTAGGGAGCAGAATGGGGAAGCACACATCCATCTCGGACGCCGCTGCTCCCCGCCCATAGCGTTGCTGAGGATAGAGGATAAGCTCTCCTCAGGTCAGTTCTGTGACATCAGGGACATTGTGTCATGCTGCAGGGCGGTGCAGGGGGGTGCTGGACAGATGCTACCAATCACACACTGCTCTTAGTGCTGCCCCAGAGTAAATCATGTAATTATAACTCACTCTTTCCCTCCCTCCCTCCCTCCCTCCCTCTCTCTCTCTCTCTCTCTCTCTCTCTCCCCCTCCCTCTCTCCCTCCTTCCCTTTTTAAAAAATTGCCATAATGTGTGGGGACTCTGTCTGCCGTAATGTGTAAAAAGGGGACTCTGTCTGCCGTAATGTGTAAAAAGGGGACTCTGCCTGCCGTAATGTGTAAAAAGGGGGATGCTGTCTGCCGTAATGTGTAAAAAGGGGACGCTGTCTGCCGTAATGTGTAAAAAGGGGGACGCTGTCTGCCGTAATGTGTAAAAAGGGGACGCTGTCTGCCGTAATGTTTAAAAAGGGGGACACTGTCTGCCGTAATGTGTAAAAAGGGGGATGCTGACTGCCGTAATGTGTAAAAAGGAGGCGCTGTCTGCCGTAATGTGTAAAAAGGGGACGCTGTCTGCCGTAATGTTTAAAAAGGGGGACGCTGTCTGCCGTAATATGTGAAAAGGGGGACGCTGTCTTCCGTAATGTTTAAAAAGGGGGACGCTGTCTGCCGTGATGTGTAAAAAGGGGACACTGTCTGCCGTAATGTGTAAAAAGGGGAAGCTGTCTGCCGTAATGTGTAAAAAGGGGGACGCTGTCTGCCGTAATGTGTAAAAAGGAGGCGCTGTCTGCCATAATGTGTAAAAAGGGCACGCTGTCCGCCGTAATGTGTAAAAAGGGCATGCTGTCTGCCGTAATGTGTAAAAAGGGGACGCTGTCTGCCATAATGTGTAAAAAGGGGGACGCTGTCTGCCGTAATGTGTAAAAAGGAGGCGCTGTCTGCCATAATGTGTAAAAAGGGCACACTGTCCGCCGTAATGTGTAAAAAGGGCATGCTGTCTGCCGTAATGTGTAAAAAGGGGACGCTGTCTGCCATAATGTGCAAAAAGGGGCTCTACCTGGTGTCGTGGCGCTACTGTGTGGCGTAATTTGAATAATGGAGACTACTGTGCACCATTATGAATTGGTATTATTTTGTGGCCACACCCCTTTCCCGTGAAGCCACGCCCCTATATTTTTTGCATGCGCCTACGGCGCGCACTGCCGCCGGTTTACGTTAAGGGGGGGCGCCAATACCGTTTCTTGCACACAGCGCTAAAATATCTAGTTACGGCACTGATGCCTGTTATTACTGAATCACATTGT
Source organism: Pseudophryne corroboree (assembly GCF_028390025.1). Taxonomy (NCBI): domain Eukaryota; kingdom Metazoa; phylum Chordata; class Amphibia; order Anura; family Myobatrachidae; genus Pseudophryne; species Pseudophryne corroboree. Next base: position 1,045,821,608 of record NC_086444.1, read on the forward strand.
AATTTCTGGCAGGGAACACCTTTCATATGCTGTCTTAAGACACTTCCCTAATAACACTTTAGTTTCTTAAGCACCAGTGAGAGTGAAGTCACAATGGCGTCACCAGATTTTCCACCTGAATTGTTAGTGCATTATCCTTGCATATGTTCAAAGTTTTAGTTTATTGTCATCAGCCAAACAGTTTAACAAACAAAATTACATAGCACCCAGTAGCGGACAGCACAAATCATAACATACATAAAATAATACACTCACACATTTAGCATCCGTACTGCAGATGGGAGACTTGTTCATGCTAGCAAGGTTCGAAACATCTTTAGAGATGGGAGTTTGACAAAAAACTTGTTAAAAGGATGGCCACGTTCTGATACGATGCTTAGCAGAGCAGCGGAGAATAGACTCTGTGCGCATGCGCACCGCGTCTATTCAGTGGAGATAGAAGGAGATGGGGCATGCCAGCAGCTCACAGAGCGCTGGGCATGCCCCCTCAGTGACGAAAACGGGGGCATAGCACACGATCGCAGGCCCTCCTGTGAAGACATGCCCCTTTCAATAGGCCATGCCCCCTTTCCGGACGACACGCGCAGATGTCCCTCCTTACAAAAGACAGAAGTTGGGAGGTTTGCTAAAGCACTCCGATCATTGGCAGTGCAGCTGCCATACTAATGTAACTATTCCATAAGTTAGGATAAGCTCAATCGAGCACCTGTAGAAGATTAACATGGTCTGCATACTAACACCTGCGGCTCTTAAGCGTCGCAGGAAAAAAAGTTGTTGCTGAGCTTTTTTATTTATCAGCTTCAAGTGTGTCGACCATGTCAAACAAGACGAGACCTGAATGTCCAGAAAATTGAATGAAACAGTATATCAGTGTTTCCAAACCTCGGTCCTCAAGGCACACTAACAATCCTGGTTTTAGTGATATCCAGGCTTGAACACAGGTGACTTAATTAGTTCCTCAGTTATTTTGATTTAACCATCTGTGCTGAAGCCTGGATATTACTAAAACCTGCACTGTTGGTGTGCCTTGAGGACCGCGGTTGGGAATGCCTGCAGTATATATATATATATATATATATATATATACAGTACAACCATTTCAATGGCTTGATAGCCAATAAACACCGGTGGTTTCTGTGACAAGCCTCTTCTAAAATCAACAATTAGTTCCTTGGTCTTCCCACCATTTAAAAATAAATGCCACTGACGCACAGTCGTGGGTAAACATTGAATAAAAAAAAGGGCTGAGAACACCACTCTGAGGAACACCTGTATTTGTCAACACCTCCCCAGACCTGGTACCACCCACTTTAACCACCTGGGGTCTGTTCTAAATTCTAAAAATCCATTCTACGTTTAAGAGATTCCTGAATTTCAATGAGTAGACCAAACTACAAGATCTCGGTCATTTTCCCAGTGAAGTAGGTGGTCCAGGGGCTTAATAATATGATTCACACTGAATGGCCCACACCCACTTTCTACCCCATCTGTGTTATCCCTGTCTGTGTGCCCCTCCCCTTTAGAATGTTAGCTTTCACGAGCACGGCCCTCTTCCCTCATGTGCCTGTACGTCTCTTACTTAACCTATCTTCTTTTCAATACTTCCTTTGATGGCACCAAATCCTTCGGTTTTCTGCCACCCTGATACTTATTTTAGTGCTGTTTACTGATGCAGCTATGTTTATATACCCTGTACTTGTCCTATATTGTATTGAATTGTAAGTCACTGTCTTCATATTTTGCTTATTTGTTTACTCTGTAATTGGTCGCTGTGGAACCCATGTGGCGCCATATAAATAAAGGATAATAATAATGGCATCATAAAGCCAAGTTCCTACTGCGTGATGCCACAGTTAGTCACAACAGAGCAAATCAAGACGCTGCTCAAGTCCCAATTAGATTTCTTCTCTAGGTATCTTGAAATAGGCTTGTGATGATAGTGAAACAACTACACCAAGTAATGTCATTCAAATGTTTATATTATACCAATAACAAAATATCAAAATGCAAAAAAAAAATCACATTTAATTTTTTTTTACAACTATTATAAATACCTATGGATAATAGGATACATTTAATCTGTTTACAGATTCTGCTATAGACATCTAAAAAAACATCCACAATACACCCATATCTTACACAAGACACTGCACAAACTGTCATGCACGTATTATCTCCCACATTGATCATTACAGTAGTCTCCTTACTGGTCTTCTTACTGGTCGTCCCCAAAACAGACTTTAACGCAGCTGCTAGGCTGATCTGGTGCAACGCTCAGTCATTCCCTCCATTAGTTACCTGTAGATTCAATATAATTTAAATGTAAAATACTCCTACTTACACATAACGCTATTACCTGACCTACCGCAACATATAGCTCTTCACTAATCCAGGCCCGGCGAGAGGAAGGGGGGTCAAAGGGGACACATGTACAGGGCCCGAGGTTCAGGTGGCCCCAAGGATCAGGGGCACAAAAAAAACCAAGGCCACTGTGCAAATTGTACGCCCCAGCTGCCCTCGTATTAAGTAAAAACATTTACAGGACGCAATATTACCTCCCACCTCGTGTCGCACCTCCCATCGCTTGGTCCGGGCGGAGTGGTCCCAGCCACCCATACGCTCCGTCATTACACACGCACTGCACCGGCCCACTGGCCCGCCCATGTACCAACTGTCCCTGCCGCCATTGTCTAAAAGCAGTTTGGCAGGACAACCACCTGCTCACTGACAGTCAGTGAGTCAAAGACTCCCCACAGAAGCCGCCTACAGTCCCACCACTGTAACAACTCCCTACAGACAAGAGAGTGGTGAGTCCCTTTACATAGGTATGTATATATACACACACCTATGTATATATATATATATAGAGAGAGAGAGAGAGAGAGAGAGAGAAGTCCAGCACTCTCATCTTTATGTCCATCTGCGGGGTGCACTATACAGATAATCCCCATGTACTGGGTTATTCCGGTATTTATACAATGTACACAAATAGGCACTCACCAAATTCAGATATGCTTCAGGATGATTTAATTACATACTCACAAACCATATTCACGCAAGGCTTCTTAGTGTTTGCATTGAAAAATAACAAAATTTTTGGTCCTTCTGGACATTTATCAAGCTTTACATCTTATCAGGCCATCAGCAGATACAACAACAGCAGAGCTACTCTATTTATATATATATATATATATATATATAGGCGTCGTTCGGGCAGCACTCCCAGTGAATAAACAAATGTCCCGGTGCCTTCCTAGGTACCTCAGCAGGTCCAAATAATAGAAGCAATGTGCGGCGGCACTCAGAGAAATAAACCAGTCAAGCAGAGTAGTTTACAACGTTTCGGAGCTTTAATTTCCCTCCGTCATCAGGTATAACAAATGATACAAACATTTACCTTAAATAGACTCCCCACCACGTGTATCACCTGGCGTGCAGTCCCAGGATGCGGACGCCCACTAGTGACGTTCACTCCCGTTCCTTGCATCACCATGGTAACATTACAAACAAAATCATTAAAAACAGATGTGTAACATTGCCACCTGCACAATCCGTAATCGCCTCACAGAAACTCATTGCCGTATAACTGGTATATCATATACAGTAAACGATAGTATTAAACAATGAATTATTGAATGAAAAAATTGCATGAAAAATATACATACAAACTGATATTGCTATCCACAAAAATTGCATTAAAGAAGCACGACATCTAACAATCACAAAAAACAATGTAATCCCAATGTTTCGTTAAGGCCTCTAGGGGCCAATGTCCCTAGTTCATGGATCCATCTGGATTCCCTTTGTAACAAACGCACTGATCGATCTCCTCCCCGCAACTTTGCTGGCTCATGATCTATAATAATGTATTTTAAAGATGCTAGGCTATGGCCGGCATTTGCAAAGTGCCGTGCCAGTGGTTGGTCACTATTACCAGTGGAAAGTGCGTTTCTTATTGCCATTTTATGATTTGCCATCCGTTCTCTTAGGGTACGGTCAGTTTTACCTATATAATTTTTGCCACAGGGGCAAACAATCATGTAAATAATATATTTGGTGGTACATGTGACTCGATGTTTGATTTCATATCTTTTACCACTGGATGGATGGAAGAAATATTTACCGACAATTAAGGATCTACACGTAACACAATTAAGGCATTTAAAGCATCCCTTCTTTAAGGATAAAAATCTGTTCTGCTCACTCTGAAGTGACTGAATCCCTGTTATGTCAGTCTTCATCACCCAATCTTTAATGTTACGTCCACGTGTGTAACATGGCATAACGGTCGTCTCTGTTAAATTAAGATCATAATCTGTGGACAGAATAGGCCATAAATTTCTTGTTACACCAGCAATCTCAGCACTAGCAGTATTATAGTGATTCACCCAGGGCAACCGATTAGCTTTAGTTTTCTTATTATTAGGTTTAAGTAATTGTTCACGGCTTGATTTTAAGGCTCTATCCTTTGCTTTCAAAAGTAATTTCAGATCATACCCTCTATCATTAAATTTATGTATCATGTTATCAATATGACCTCTAGCATCATCAACATTGCTGCAGATTCTAATAGCACGTAAAAATTGTGAATAGGGTAAACCAAACTTAAGGGATCTTGGATGAAAACTCTGTGCGTGGAGTATGGTGTTTCTATCGGTCGGTTTATAAAAGATTTCAGTACTGATAATTCCTTGATTCACTGAACTAGTGAACTTATGCAGGCATTAATCATGGATAGTCCTACTGTGCCAGTCCTGTATTCACTGCCAAAGATTCACAAAAGTCTAGTTAATCCCCCTGGCCGACCGATTATCTCGGCCCGGGGTGGTCTATTTCAGAGACTATCAGTCTATTTGGATGCTATGTTACAACCCTGTATTGTTAATCATCCTCGTCATTTGCTTGATACTACAATGTTCCTCAACAAATTAAATGCTTTAGGAACTATTGATATGGGGAGTTTGCTTTGCAGCATTGATATTACCAGCCTTTACACGATTATTCCCAATGATCAAGGTTTATGTGCGGTTAGGAAACTCATTACTAACAATGATTTATATAAGGGACCTGATGTGTCACTGTTTATTGATCTTTTGGAAATGGTGTTGATATGTAATTATTTTCTTTTTGATGGAAAATTCTATCTCCAGACATCAGGGTGTGCGATGGGGTCTTCAGTGGCCCCATCGTATGCGAATGCTTATATGTATATGGTGGAGGATGATATATTCTTCAACAATGATTTATTTTTAACGTGTACCTCATTTTATGTGAGGTACATAGATGATGTGTTTTTGGTTTGGTCTGGCAGCCATGAGTCATTGTCTGCGATGATTGAAGAACACAACAGTCTATGCCATCCTGTTAAATTCACATATAATGCCAGTACTGAAACTGTTAACTATCTTGATGTTAAGATTTCAGTGAATCAAGGAATTATCAGTACTGAAATCTTTTATAAACCGACCGATAGAAACACCATACTCCACGCACAGAGTTTTCATCCAAGATCCCTTAAGTTTGGTTTACCCTATTCACAATTTTTACGTGCTATTAGAATCTGCAGCAATGTTGATGATGCTAGAGGTCATATTGATAACATGATACATAAATTTAATGATAGAGGGTATGATCTGAAATTACTTTTGAAAGCAAAGGATAGAGCCTTAAAATCAAGCCGTGAACAATTACTTAAACCTAATAATAAGAAAACTAAAGCTAATCGGTTGCCCTGGGTGAATCACTATAATACTGCTAGTGCTGAGATTGCTGGTGTAACAAGAAATTTATGGCCTATTCTGTCCACAGATTATGATCTTAATTTAACAGAGACGACCGTTATGCCATGTTACACACGTGGACGTAACATTAAAGATTGGGTGATGAAGACTGACATAACAGGGATTCAGTCACTTCAGAGTGAGCAGAACAGATTTTTATCCTTAAAGAAGGGATGCTTTAAATGCCTTAATTGTGTTACGTGTAGATCCTTAATTGTCGGTAAATATTTCTTCCATCCATCCAGTGGTAAAAGATATGAAATCAAACATCGAGTCACATGTACCACCAAATATATTATTTACATGATTGTTTGCCCCTGTGGCAAAAATTATATAGGTAAAACTGACCGTACCCTAAGAGAACGGATGGCAAATCATAAAATGGCAATAAGAAACGCACTTTCCACTGGTAATAGTGACCAACCACTGGCACGGCACTTTGCAAATGCCGGCCATAGCCTAGCATCTTTAAAATACATTATTATAGATCATGAGCCAGCAAAGTTGCGGGGAGGAGATCGATCAGTGCGTTTGTTACAAAGGGAATCCAGATGGATCCATGAACTAGGGACATTGGCCCCTAGAGGCCTTAACGAAACATTGGGATTACATTGTTTTTTGTGATTGTTAGATGTCGTGCTTCTTTAATGCAATTTTTGTGGATAGCAATATCAGTTTGTATGTATATTTTTCATGCAATTTTTTCATTCAATAATTCATTGCTTAATACTATCGTTTACTGTATATGATATACCAGTTATACGGCAATGAGTTTCTGTGAGGCGATTACGGATTGTGCAGGTGGCAATGTTACACATCTGTTTTTAATGATTTTGTTTGTAATGTTACCATGGTGATGCAAGGAACGGGAGTGAACGTCACTAGTGGGCGTCCGCATCCTGGGACTGCACGCCAGGTGATACACGTGGTGGGGAGTCTATTTAAGGTAAATGTTTGTATCATTTGTTATACCTGATGACGGAGGGAAATTAAAGCTCCGAAACGTTGTAAACTACTCTGCTTGACTGGTTTATTTCTCTGAGTGCCGCCGCACATTGCTTCTATATATATATATATATATATATGTATGTATGGTTTTAAAATCCACCCACTGCTTAAGGGGGGAGTTTGCGGGGGCCCCAGCGATATCGCTGTACTGGGCCCCGACATTTCTCTTGCCGTCCCTGCATTTATCTCAAAATATCTCCCAACTTGACCTTTTCACTCTGCTCAAGATCTGTGACTCTCATCCACATGATTACTTTCTCCCATTCACAGTTACAGGAAGTTTTTTGGGCTGCATCCACTCTGGAATGTTCTCCCACGCACAATAAGACTATCCTCTAATCTTCAAACCTTCAACCATTCCCTTAAAACTCCACTCTGCAGACAAGCTTATCAAATTCAATAACCATGCACATAGGGGGAATTCTGTTGTGGGCAAAGGGTGTGAATTGCCATGGCGTTTAAAAGCTGACTCACATCCTTCACCTGGCCAATTTGCTCAAAAGTGCTCACTACCCAGAGAATGCTTGTAAGTCTAATTCCTTTGCTTTCTCTTGTAGGTGTGTGTCTGGTTCACTGGTGTAGTATGAAGAGAATCAGATCAGGAGAGTTGTCATCGCTGGAGGTGTTTTGGAGAAGATGATGAGACCAATCAGGGAGAGAGCGCCCATGGGGAGAAGAAACACGCGGATGCTAAGGGATCTTGTCATGGGCAAGATGATGTTTATAGACCCAGGTGAGGTAAGACAATGAATGCGTGTCAAAATAATTTCTCTGCTTTCTCTTGCAGGTGTGCTCTTTGTTCACTTTGTGTAGCATGAAGAGAACCAGAGCAGGAGAGTTGTAATCGCTGGAGATGTTCTCGTGGAAAATTAGACCAGTCAAGGAGAGAGCGCACATAGGAAGAAGAAACACTTAGCTGGATGCCAAATGGTATTTTCGCAAGAAAGACAATGTTGCAGGACCCTGGTCAGGTAAGGCAGTAATTGCGTGTAACTCTAACTCCTCTACAGTACTTTCTCTTGCATGTGTGCTCTTTGTTCACAGGTGTAGTATGAAGAGAACCAGAGCAGGAGAGTTGTAATCGCTGGAGGTGTTCTGGAGAAGATGAGACCAATCAGCAAGAGAGCACCCATGGTCAAAAGAAACACTTACCTGGAAGTCAAAGGATCTTGTCGTGAGCAAGATGATGTTGCTGGATCCGGGCCAGGTAAGACAGTGAATACATGTCAATCTAATTCCTCTGCTTTCTCTTGCAGGTGTGCGCCTGGCTCACTGGTGCACTAAGCAGAGAACTGGAGCAGGAGAGTTGTCATCGTTGGAGGTGTTCTGGAGAAGAAGATGAGACCAGTCAGGGAGAGACTGCCCATGGGGAGATGAAACACCTGGATGCCAGGGGATCTTGTCGCGAGGAAGACAATGTCGATGGACTTTGGCAAGGTAAGACAGTGAATGTGTGTCATTCTAATTTCTCTGCTTTCTCTTGCAGGTGTGTGTCTGATTCACTGGTGCAGTATGGAGATAACCGGAGCGAAAGAGTTGTCATCGATGGAGGTGTTCTGGAGAATATGAGACCAGTCATGGAGAGAGTGCCCATAGGGAGAGGAAACACCAGGATTCCATGGGATCTTGTCATGATGAAGACAGTGATGATGGACCCTGGTAATGTAAGACAGTGATGCATATCAATCTAACACCTCTGCTTTCTCTTGCAGGTGTGCACCTCGTTCAGTGGTGCAGTATGGAAATAATCAGAGCAAAGGATCTTGTTGCGAAGAAAATGATGTTGCTGGACCAGTATGTAGCCGCTGGAGGCTGGGGACCTGATGGAGCTGAGGCTGGTGGGGAGCGGGGGGTTAGCGGTGGTGCAGAGAGGAAGGAGCATTAAACTAGGCATGGACGTGGCGCTGAAGACTGTGTGGAGATGTTCGGAGTGAGAAATGGCGGCGGGTCAGGCCCCCGTCCTTGCAGGTCTTAGTACTGCTGTCACTGTAGTATCCGGGTTTCTGCTGCTGTGTGCGTAGTGTTATTACTCATCTGCCGGCCACGCATGTGCCTCCGATCATCTATGTGTTGTTTTTTTACTTGCTTCACTAAAATCATCACTGCTTGGCTCCTTTTTGTCATAGAATTATGTTTCATACACCTAAACCTTCCTCAACAAATGGTCTATAGAATTGTGAAAACAGCATGAAAATCCATCCAATAGTTCCTTTAAATGTCCTTAAATGTTGAACTATTTCCAAAGGTGTGAATAACTGTCCTTAAATGGCATACTATTTTCCAAAGGTGTGTATAAAGGATAATTTTCCAGGTATGTCTACAAAGAAACCCTCATACCAGAGTACACTCAATAAAATATATATCAATCAATCTGTGTAAATATTTTTATTAAAACATCAGACAGACAGCTAGTTTGGTCCACTTCGGTCAAGTTAATAGCACCCAATGTGTTTAGTCAGTCACAACTCCTCAGGGGTGTTTATTAAATGTGGGATTCCCTTATAGATGGTTGTCCTTAGTCAATCATCTTGAGTACTACAGAATTCTCTTCTATAGCAATAGATGCTTTAAATTCTAGTTCACATTCAACTTATGGAAACCAATTTGTTCACTCTTGTTACAAGTTCCACACTATCTGAACAAAATGTGAAAATATGGCCTACAGTGAGACTACAAGCGCTGACCAAAGTTTCACAATTTGTCCAAACTGAGAGTGTGGAGCCTGTGACAAAAGTGAACAAATAGGATTTTAATTACCTACTGGTAAATCCTTTTCTCGTAATCCGTAGAGGATACTGGGGTCCACATTAGTACCATGGTTATAGACGGGTCCACTAGGAGCCTTGGGCACTTTAAGAAATCAATAGTGTGCACTGGCTCCTCCCTCTATGCCCCTCCTACCAGACTCAGTCTAGAAACTGTGCCCGAGGAGACGGACATATCCTGAGGAAGGATGTAACAGAACAGTGGTGAGATTCGAACCAGCACACACAAACAAGAGGAAAGCCATGCTAACCAAACTTGAACAGGAACAGCAACTGCTGAACCAACAAAATTACTTAACAAAGTAACAGTGCAGGAAAACGAAGCACCAGGCGGGTGTCCAGTATCCTCTACGGACTACAAGAAAAGGATTTACCGGAAGGTAATTAAAATCCTATTTTCTCTTACGTCCTAGAGGATAATGGGGTCCACATCAGTACCATGGGGATGTACCAAAGCTCCCAAACCGGGTGGGAGAGTGCTGAGGTTCCTGCAGAACTGATTGACCAAACTTCAGATCCTCCGAGGCCAAAGTATTGAACTTGTAGAACTTAGCTAACGTGTTCGACCCCGACCAAGTAGCTGCTCGGCAGAGCTGTAAAGCTGAGACACCTCGGGCAGCCGCCCAGGAAGAACCCGCCGACCTTGTAGAGTGGGCCTGTACTTTAGGAACCGGCAATCCTGCCATGGAATAAGCATGCTGGATAGTAATCCTGATCCAGCGAGCAATAGACTGCTTTGAAGCAGGACACCCAATTTTCTTGGGATCATAGAGAACAAACAGCGAGTCCGATTTCCTGTGACGAGCTGTCCGCTTCACATAGATCTTCAAAGCCCTCACAACATCCAAGGACTTTGAGATAGCAGAGGTGTCAGTAAGCACCGGAACCACAATAGGTTGGTTGATATGAAAAGCAGACACCACCTTAGGAAGAAATTGCTGACGAGTTCTGAGTTCAGCTCTGTCTTCATGAAAAATAGAATAGGGGCTTTTGTGAGACAATGCCCCCAGTTCCGACATACGCCTTGCAGAAGCTAAGGCCAACAGTGTAACGGTCTTCCACGTAAGAAACTTTACGTCAACCTCCTGTAAAGGCTCAAACCATTCCGATTGCAGGAACTGCAACACTACGTTAAGATCCCAAGGTGCCGTGGGAGGCACAAAGGGCGGTTGGATGTGCAGAACCCCCTTCAAGAAAGTCTGAACCTCCGGGAGGAAAGCCAATTGTTTCTGGAAGAAAATGGATAAGGACGAAATCTGGAGCTTCACGTAGCCCAAACGTAGGCCCACATCCATACCCGACTGTAGAAAAAGGAGAAAACATCTCAGCTAATATTCCACTGCAGAAAATTTCCTGTTTTCACACCACGAGACATATTTTTTTCCAAATACGGTGGTAATGTTTATACATTACCCCTTTCCTGGCTTGGATCAGGGTTGGAATAACCTTGCCCGGAATGCCGTTCCGGGCTAAAGTTTGATGCTCAACTTCCATGCTGTCAAACGTAGCCATGGTAAGTCTTGATAGACGAATGGCTCCTGTTGCAGAAGATCCTCTCGAAGAGGTAGAGGCCATGGGTCCTCTAGGAGCATCTCCAGTAGATCTGCATAGCAGGCCCTTCTTGGCCAATCCGGAACAATGAGAATTGCTTGAACCTTTTTCCTTTTTATTCTTTTGAGAATTCTTGGGATCAGTGGAAGAGGTGGAAACACGTAAACCATCTGATAGGCCCATGGAGTCACCAGAGCGTCCACCGCCACTGCTTGCGGGTCCCTCAACCTGGAACAAAATCACTTTAGCTTCTTGTTGAGACGAGAGGCCATCATGTCTATTTGTGGAATTCCCCACCGACGTGTTAAGGACTCAAACACCTGCGGGTGAAGGCCCCACTCTCCCGGGTGGAGGTCGTGTCTGCTGAGGAAGTCCGCTTCCCAGTTGTCTACTCCCGGAATGAAGTTTGCCAACAGCGCCACCACATGTCTTTCTGCCCTGAGGAGAATTCTTGTTACCTCTGACATTGCTGCACTGCTCTTCATTCCGCCCGTCGGTTTATGTACGTTACTGTCGTCACATTGTCCGACTGAACCTGAATGGCTTGATCTTGAAGAAGATGCAATGCCTGTAGAAGAGCATTGTATATGGAACTTAGTTTCTAGAATGTTGATTGGAAGAATGGCTTCCTGACTTGACCATTTTCCTTGGAACTGTTCCCCCTGGGTGACCGCTCCCCAATCTCTGAGGCTTGCATCTGTGGTTAGCAGAATCCAATTTTGAATCCCGAACCTTCGACCCTCGGTCAGGTGAGAAGTCTGAAGCCACCACAGAAGAGAAATCCTGGCTTTTGGCGACAGACGTATCCTCTGGTGCATGTGAAGATGCGATCCGGACCATTTATCCAGCAGATCCAGCTGGAAGGCCTTGCAATAAAACCATTCCGTACTGCAGAGCCTCGTAAGAGGCGGCCATCTTCCCCAGAAGGCGAATGCATAAATTCACCGATATCCGTGCTGGTTTTGGAACATCCCACACCATCGACTTGATTACCAATGGCTTTTCCAACGGAAGGAATACCTTCTGTTCCTCCATATCCAGTATCATCCCCAGGAACGGAAGCCTCTGTGTTGGTTCCAGGTGGGATTTTGGTAGGTTCAGAATCCATACGTGATCCTGAAGTAGTCGGGTTGAGAGGGCAATGCTGTCCAACAACCTCTCCCTGGAAGGCGCTTTTATCAGCTGGTCTTCCAGGTAAAGTATTATGTTCACTCCCTGCTTGCGGAGGAGAAACATCATCTCTGCCATTACCTTGGTGAATACCCTCGGTGGCGTGGTGAGGCAGGGCCTGAGACTGGTAGTGACAGGCTTGTAGTGCAAACCGTAGATAAGCCTGATGAGGCGGCCAAATCGGAATATGAAGGTACGCATCCTTGATGTCCAGAGACACTAGGAATTCCCCCTCCTCCAGACCTGAGATCACCGCTCTCAGAGACTCCATCTTGAATTTGAACACCCTTAAATAAGGGTTCATTGATTTGAGGTTTAAAATGGGCCTTACCGAACCGTCCGGTTTCGGTACCACAAACAGGTTGGAGTAATATCCATTTTTGTGCAGTTGAATTGGAACTGGGACAATAACCTGAGTCTGTACAAGTTTTTTAATTGCTGCCTTACTGCTGTCGTACTTGCTTCCAGGGAAGCTGGTAAGCCTGATTGAAGAATCTGTGAGGTGGGAGTTACTGGAACTCGATTCTGTTTTCCTGGGTGATAAGGTCTGTGACCCAGGGATCCTGGCAAGATGTTGCCCAAACATGACTGAAATAACATAACCGAGCTCCCACCTGCCTGTCTTCCAGGCAGTGTGGACCACCGTCATGCTGAAGGCTTTGAGGAGGCAGACCCGGAGGTCTGTTACTGAGAACCTGCAGCTGCTGGTTTTCTGGGTTTACCTTTATTACCTTTGAAGGCTGTAGAAGAACCTTTGGATTTGCCTTTGAATTTCGCTGACCGAAAGGACTGCAGAGTTGGAGCAGAGTAAGTTTTCCTAGCTGGGGGTGCTGCAGAAGGAGGGTACGTAGACTTACCTGCCATAGCCTTGGATATTCACCTATCGTATCCAGTTCATTTCCAAAAAGGGCCTCACCTGTGAATGGTAGGTTTTCCACGCCTTTCCTGGAATCCGCAGTCCACTGGCGTAGCCACAGGCCCCTGCGTACTGACACTGCCATGGCAGTGGTGCGTGCGTTGAGCAAACCAATTTCCTTTATGGCCTCCACCATAAAGTTAGCAGAGTCTTGAATATGCTGCAGGAGTAAAACTAGCCCCCCCGGGTAAGATATCTAATCCGTCAGTTAGGTTACCTGACCACTTTGCAATAGCTTTAGTGATCCATCAATAGTGGGTCTCTGGGCCATCCCAGCAGCAGTGTATAACGATTTGAGAGTGTCCTTTAAGGATGCTGCCCCAGGAACAGATAAGACTATCTTACGTGACAACCTAGATACCGATGCTTCCACAATCGTTGGGTTTTCACATTTCTTTCTATCTTCCAGAGGAAAGGGAAGTAATTAATCTTTTAGGGATCTGATTTTTTTTGTCACGGTTAGCCCAAGTTTCTTCAATTCCTTTGATGCAGGAATTGTAGTTGAGGATTTATTTTTTACATTAAACTAAGATTCCTCCCCTACCTCCGCCGTCTTGTCAGGAATGTGCAGGACATTTCTGATAGCCTCTATTAGGGCCTGTATTCCTTGTGACAGGACCGCAGAAAACTCTTCAGGAGCTTCCCTAAGCGTGACTGGCTCCTCCGGGCACATTTTCTAAACTGAGTCTGGTAGGAGGGGCATAGAGGGAGGAGCCAGTGTACCAGTGGCGTAAGTTCATGCCAGACGCCCGGAGGCAAAATAGTCTATGGTGCCCCTCCACCGGTACACAAACAGCCTCATATATACATATACACACACCCACATATATACTTATACACAATCACACATATATGTATATATATATATATATATATATATATATATATATATACACATAAAACAATCGGATAAAGGCGGCACTCTGCAGTCTTTCAGCATGATTTAAAAATGTGTCCTTTATTTAAGGTCCTACGTTTCAAGGAACAGCTCCCCGTCGTCAGGGACAAGCAGATGATGACGGGAAGCTGTTCCTCGAAATGTAGGATCTTAAATAAAGGACAAATGTTTTAAATCATGCTGAAAGACTGCAGAGTGCCGCCTTTATTCGATTTGTTATACCTGAACCTGCACAAGTTCTAGGAGGGCACCTCAGCAAGCTACATTTATCTCCCAGTGAGTGCCGGACTACCTTATACATGACATGATAAATAGATAGATAGATAGATAGATAGATACACACAGCCACATATATACTTATACCCCTTTCAGGCCACCAGCTTTGAACACGGGTTATTGGCAAATGAGTGCACATAACCTATGTTCCTGTGCGGTCTGTAAGGTGCCAGGGGAAATATAACGGATCGAGCGACCCGGTTCCCGTTAACACTGCACAGCAAGCCAGGTTGAAATACCGGGTCGCTCGATCCGTTATATTTCCCCTGGCACCTTACAGACCGCACAGGAACACGGGTTATGCGCACTCATGTGCGGTCTGTAAGGTGCCAGGGGAAATATAACGGATCGAGCGACCCGGTATTTCAACCTGGCTTTCTGTGCAGTGTTAACGGGAACCGGGTCGATGCAACCCGTTTTCCCGTTCACACTGTGTGGACGGGTGGCTCTTGGAGTTCATGTGATATCCATGCGCCGCCCCCACTGCTGACGTCACCAAAGCGGATATATGCCGGGTTGCAAACAGCGAAGGCGGGGCGCCTGAGGCGGGTGGCACCCTGGGAGCTCAGGCGATCTGAAAGGGGTATTATACACACACATATATATATATATATATATATATATATATATATAGATATACACACACAGCCTCATATAAACACACACAGACACATATATACATGCTCAACTACATATGTACATATACACACACAGCCACATATATACATATACACACACACGCAGCCACATATAAAACACACAACCACATATATACATATACAGTACACACACAACCATAGGCGTTTCTATAATGGGTGCAGTGTGTGCGGTGCACATGGGCCCCTGGGTCCAGGGGGGCCCACACCGCACACACTGCACCCACGGAGATCCGCAACGGAGGCCCCGCTGTGCGGGCACAGATCACACGGAAAATGGCCGGCGCGTCCATTTCCGAGTGATTTGCGCATGCACACTGGAAGTGTCCCTGGGAACAAGGCGTGGGCGCCATGTTCCCGGAAACCTGCACATGTGCAGTAAACTCTGGCATTATGCCAGAGTCTACTGCTGCCGGGGAGGAGGGGGCCTGCGACTGAGGCTGTACGCGGGTCCCCTCCTCTCTTAAAACGTCCCTGCACACAACCACATATAACATATACTGTACGCAAACACACACATATATATATATATATATATACACACACACCCCGACATACTATATATACGTTACCACATATATAAATTCACACACACAACCACATGCTGTACATATACACACAGTCACAGCCACATATAAAAACACACAAACATCCACGTGTATACATATACACACTCAGCAATATTACAAACATCCACGTGTATACATATACACACTCAGCAATATATATACTTATACAAACAAAGGCATAGATATTCTTTCTCTCCTTACCCCGTCAGTGCCTTCTTCTTACTAGTTGCTCTTCATGCAGCTGCAGCTCCGCTGCTGAACCTGCCGCTGAGTCCGGGAGCCGGCCAGCCGGAGTGTCATGAGTATGGAGGCGATAGCCAGCCGGGGTACAGATGCACGAGCAAGGCAGCCGGTGTAGTGTCGGGGGCGGGAGCCGGACAGACGTGTGGTCAAGATGCGGGAGCAGTGCGGCGATGTTGAGGCGGACGCTGCACAGCAGGGTTGTCGGGGCGGGCAGTGACTGTAACTGGTTGGCGCACTGTGATTGAAGTCCCGGAGGCAATGGAGAAGGTGCCCTCTTCTCTGCTGGAGCCCGGCGGCAACCGACTCCATTGCCTCCGAGACTTCCACCCCTGCAGTGTACACTATCGATTTCTTAAAGTACCCAAGGCTCCTTGTGGACCCGTCTATATCCATGGTACTAATGTGGACTCCAGTTTCCTCTAGGACGTTAAAGAAAATTGGTTTCCATAAGTTGAACGTGAACTTGAATTAAAAGCGTCCATTACTATAGAAGAAGATTCTGTACTACTCGTATGCATTTGAGTCGCATTGCACATGTGCCACGATTAATACAAGATGGCGGTTGCAGTGTGGACTTGGATGCAGTGTTATTGACAGACAGGGAAGTTTGTGGGTGGTCATGGGGGGGGGGGGGGTGGCGACTAAAACTCAGGTGTGTTGTGACAGGGGCGTAAGTACATCCCAGTCGCCTGGAGGCAAGTTGGTGCAATCCCTCCTTTCACCATGCTTCGGGCATGGTGTCTCGTTCCGCTGGCCGTAGGTTACTATTATAGTTATGTCCCCAGTAGATATGCCCCGTGTAGTTATGCCCC
This sequence comes from Pseudophryne corroboree, assembly GCF_028390025.1. NCBI lineage: Eukaryota > Metazoa > Chordata > Amphibia > Anura > Myobatrachidae > Pseudophryne > Pseudophryne corroboree. The sequence goes on from NC_086444.1 coordinate 1,045,838,252, forward strand.
CAGTTGGTTTGCCCCCAGTAGATATGCCCCAGTTGGTTTTACCCCAGTAGTTATGCCCCCAGTAGATATGCCCCCAGTTGGTTTGCCCCCAGTAGATATGCCCCCACTTGGTTTGCCCCCAGTAGTTATGCCCTCAGTAGATATGCCCCCAGTTAGTTTGCCTCCAGTAGTTATGCACCCAGTTGGTTTGCGCCAGTAGATATGCCCCCAGTTGCTTTGCCCCCAGTAGTTATGCCCCCAGTTCCCCCCCTCTAGTAGCGCTGCGTACACACACATAAAAAAAACCACAATACTCACCAGCCCCGCTCCTGCTTCCGGACCGCAGCCTCCGTCTGGCGAACGATACGCGGAACTATGGGAGAGACGTCATGAGTGAGCTCCGGCTTCTGGCTGCCGCTGAGGGGAAGGAGCCAGCGCCCGCTCGTAACACAGTCTCAGCGGGCGCCCGGCATTCCCTGGGTTAGGTGAGCCGGAGGAGGCGGAACTGCGTTCCATCTCCGAATGGAACTGGCGAATTGCATTCTGCTCCGTTCCGGCTCACTTTAACCTCTGGGCATACTGTTACTTACTGTACTACTGTGATGTGTCTGACTCCAGATTTACAACAAGCCATAGCTGTGCACTTTTACTGGGAATACTGTTATTGGGGCATGCTATGTGCACTTTTACTTGGGCACACTGTTACTGGGGCATACTGTACTACTGTGCTGTGTCTGACTCCACATTTACAACAAGCCATAGCTGTGCACTTTTACTGGGGCATACTGTACTACTGTGTACTACTCAATACAAGCTATAACTGTGCACTTTCACTGGGGCATTCTGTTACTGAGGTATACTGTTACTGGGGCATACTGTTACTGGGGTATACCGCACTACTGTGATGTGCCTTACTCCAGACTCAAAGTAAGCTAGGGATGGCCATCGACCATTGATGATTCCTAATCATCAATGGTTTATGGCTGATGTAGAATGCTTTTGCCATCAATGGGAGAGAACCAGATGGTTTACCTCCATTGATGGCACAGCATAAACAAATGTTATTTATTTTTTTGCAAGGTGCCGGGCCACGGAGCATAACTCCGCCCCCAACACCCGCAAAGCCCCACTGTGATTGGACCGCAGGTCATTCACTAAAATAACAGGAATGACCATCGGTGGGTTAAACCATCGATGGTCTCCCATAGCATAGTTGGTGACCATCGATGGCCACTCACAGTTTTGCCATCAATAGCAAACACACCGATGGCCATCCCTACAACAAGCCATAGCTGTGCACATTTACTGGGGCATACTGTTATTGGGGCATAAACAGGTTGAAAACAATATTGTTAGCTGTGAGGGTGTTAAAATTGACTGGAAATGAGTGGAAATTAATGTTATTTAGTCTAATAATACAGGAGGAACAAAATAATTCTGTAATTGTAGCTGTTTTTATGATTTTCCTAAAAACTACAGACCCAAAACCAAAACTTGCAAGGGCGGTTTTGTCAAAACCAATACAGATCCAAAACAGGAAGGATATACAGATCCAAAAGCAAAACCTATAATTTGGTTCGGCGCACATTCTCCAGGCCCGCCATCAAGGGGGGACAGTGGGTACTCCAGTCCTGGGCCCGGACTGAGATGGGGCCCGGGTACTTGTAGTCAGGATCAGGGATACAGGTCAGCTGCCTGCCTGCGCATTGGCAGGCAACCACGGAGGGACAGAGGCAGAGCCGCGGACATATTCTTAATACAGAGCTGGCCGAATGGCAGCTCCTGCCGGTCCGTGAGCTCCGATTGGCTCACGGCCTGCTCTGTAAGAATATGGCCCCGGGCCGTGCCTCTGCTTCTGTCTCTCCATGGCTACCCCTCCGATGCGCTCTGTCCCTCCGTGGCTGCCTACCGATACGCAGGCAGGCAGCTGACCTGTCCCCCTGATCCTGACTACAACCACCCGGGCCACCTCAAGGGGTAAAGTTAAGAGAATGCAGGGAAGGGGGGGGGGGGGGGAGCGGACAGTGTGTGTGGTAAAGGGGAGGCCTGCCTTGTGGGGGTCAGTCCTGGGCCCCATCATTTCTTGTGGCAGCTCTGCACATACCTAGTTTATGTGCTCATATTCAGTAAATGTTTGGTGGCAGTGGAAACTTTTACAATTAACAATTATATGCCTTACCACTAGATGTCACTGTAAAACTATTTGAAACAATATTTATAGTAATTTCAGTCCAAACACATGCAGTGATTTCCATGAAAGAATAAAAAAAAAAAAAAATCCAAAAGACGTGTGCAGCCAGCACATATGCTATTTAAATGAAGCCAGAAGTATGAAGCATGAGATATTTCTCATTTGCTCTCTGTCTCCATTACAACACACACTATGTACTCCTAACTCACAGTGGGGGGATATACCTGATGTGCATGGTAAGAATTAAACCATGCAGTTATTGCAACATAATCTAAATAAAAGACGTGTGCTATGGTGCGGACAATATATATATATGTAATATTTGAAATGGCAAAAACGTTAGTACGAGGTAAATTAGAGAAATCTCTGTTCAAACTCCACGCAAAGTTGGTGTTCCACATAGTTGAGCGATTATTTGCAACTGTGCACACATACAAAATTCTGAGGACCCCTGTGGGTTACAAAGTGTTAGTGCAAAGGCGCTGTTGTGATCGGGACAGACTATGGGCCTATTTCAGACCTGATCGCAGCAGCAAAATTTTCCTCTAATGGGCAAAACCATGTGCACTGCAAGGGGGGCAGTTATAACATGTGCAGAGAGAGTTAGATTTGGGTAGGTTATTTTGTTTCTGTGCAGGATAAATACTGACTGCCTTATTTTTACACTGCAATTTAGATTTCAGTTTAAACACACCCCACCCAAATCTAACTCTCTCTGCACGTTATATTTGCCCCACCTGCTGAGCACATGGTTTTGACCATTAGAGAACAATTTTGCTGCTGCGATCATGTCTGAATTAGGTCCTATATCAGAAATGTGTTGGTAAAGTGATGGGTGTTCCTAGTAGTGATGTGCACCGGAAATTTTTCGCGTTTTGTGTTTTGGTTTTGGGTTCGGTTCCGCGGCCGTGTTTTGGATTCGGACGCGTTTTGGCAAAACCTCACCGAAAATTTTTTGTCGGATTCGGGTGTGTTTTGGATTCGGGTGTTTTTTTTCAAAAAACCCTAAAAAACAGCTTAAATCATAGAATTTGGGGGTCATTTTGATTCCATAGTATTATTAACCTCAATAACCATAATTTCCACTCATTTCCAGTCTATTCTGAACACCTCACAACTCAATATTATTTTTAGTCCTAACATTTGCACCGAGGTCGCTGGATGGCTAAGCTAAGCGACACAAGTGGCCGACACAAACACCTGGCCCATCTAGGAGTGGCACTGCAGTGTCAGGCAGGATGGCCCTTCCAAAAAATTGTCCCCAAACAGCACATGATGCAAAGAAAAAAAGAGGCGCACCAAGGTGGCTGTGTGACTAAGCTAAGCGACACAAGTGGCCGACACAAACACCTGGCCCATCTAGGAGTGGCACTGCAGTGTCAATCAAGACAGGATGGCCCTTCCCAAAAATTGTCCCCAAACAGCACATGATGCAAAGAAAAAAAGAGGCGCACCAAGGTGGCTGTGTGACTAAGCTAAGCGACACAAGTGGCCGACACAAACACCTGGCCCATCTAGGAGTGGCACTGCAGTGTCAAACAAGACAGGATGGCCCTTCCAAAAAATTGTCCCCAAACAGCACATGATGCAAAGAAAAAAAGAGGCGCACCAAGGTGGCTGTGTGACTAAGCTAAGCGACACAAGTGGCCGACACAAACACCTGGCCCTTCTAGGAGTGGCACTGCAGTGTCAATCAAGACAGGATGGCCCTTCCAAAAAATTGTCCCCAAACAGCACATGATGCAAAGAAAAAAAGAGGCGCACCAAGGTGGCTGTGTGACTAAGCTAAGCGACACAAGTGGCCGACACAAACACCTGGCACATCTAGGAGTGGCACTGCAGTGTCAATCAAGACAGGATGGCCCTTCCAAAAAATTGCCCCCAAACAGCACATGATGCAAAGAAAAAAAGAGGCGCACCAAGGTGGCTGTGTGACTAAGCTAAGCGACACAAGTGGCCGACACAAACACCTGGCCCATCTAGGAGTGGCACTGCAGTGTCAATCAAGACAGGATGGCCCTTCCAAAAAATTGTCCCCAAACAGCACATGATGCAAAGAAAAAAAGAGGCGCACCAAGGTGGCTGTGTGACTAAGCCAAGCGACACAAGTGGCCGACACAAACACCTGGCCCATCTAGGAGTGGCACTGCAGTGTCAATCAAGACAGGATGGCCCTTCCAAAAAATTGTCCCCAAACAGCACATGATGCAAAGAAAAAAAGAGGCGCACCAAGGTGGCTGTGTGACTAAGCTAAGCGACACAAGTGGCCGACACAAACACCTGGCCCATCTAGGAGTGGCACTGCAGTGTCAATCAAGACAGGATGGCCCTTCCAAAAAATTGTCCCCAAACAGCACATGATGCAAAGAAAAAAAAGAGGCGCACCAAGGTGGCTGTGTGACTAAGCTAAGCGACACAAGTGGCCAACACAAACACCTGGCCCATCTAGGAGTGACACTGCAGTGTCAATCAAGACAGGATGGCCCTTCCAAAAAATTGTCCCCAAACAGCACATGATGCAAAGAAAAATGAAAGAAAAAAGAGGATCAAGATGGAATTGTCCTTGGGCCCTGCCACCCACCCTTATGTTGTATAAACAGGACATGCACACTTTAACGAACCCATCATTTCAGCGACAGGGTCTGCCACACGACTGTGACTGAAATGACTGGTTGGTTTGTGCCCCCACCAAAAAAGAAGCAATCAATCTCTCCTTGCACAAACTGGCTCTACAGAGGCAAGATGTCCACCTCATCATCATCCTCCGATTCCTCACCCCTTTCACTGTGTACATCCCCCTCCTCACAGATTATTAATTCGTCCCCACTGGAATCCACCATCTCAGGTCCCCGTGTACTTTCTGGAGGCAATTGCTGCTGGTGAATGTCTCCATGGAGGAATTGATTATAATTCATTTTGATGAACATCATCTTCTCCACATTTTCTGGAAGTAACCTCGTACGCCGATTGCTGACAAGGTGAGCGGCTGCACTAAACACTCTTTCGGAGTACACACTGGAGGGAGGGCAACTTAGGTAGAATAAAGCCAGTTTGTGCAAGGGCCTCCAAATTGCCTCTTTTTCCTGCCAGTATACGTACGGACTGTCTGACGTGCCTACTTGGATGCGGTCACTCATATAATCCTCCACCATTCTTTCCATGGTGAGAGAATCATATGCAGTGACAGTAGACGACATGTCAGTAATCATTGGCAGGTCCTTCAGTCCGGACCAGATGTCAGCACTCGCTCCAGACTGCCCTGCATCACCGCCAGCGGGTGGGCTAGGAATTCTTAGCCTTTTCCTCGCACCCCCAGTTGCGGGAGAATGTGAAGGAGGAGATGTTGACGGGTCACGTTCCGCTTGACTTGACAATTTTCTCACCAGCAGGTCTTTGAACCTCTGCAGACTTGTGTCTGCCGGAAAGAGAGATACAACGTAGGTTTTAAATCTAGGATCGAGCACGGTGGCCAAAATGTAGTGCTCTGATTTCAACAGATTGACCATCCGTGAATCCTGGTTAAGCGAATTAAGGGCTCCATCCACAAGTCCCACATGCCTAGCGGAATCGCTCTGTTTTAGCTCCTCCTTCAATGTCTCCAGCTTCTTCTGCAAAAGCCTGATGAGGGGAATGACCTGACTCAGGCTGGCAGTGTCTGAACTGACTTCACGTGTGGCAAGTTCAAAGGGTTGCAGAACCTTGCACAACGTTGAAATCATTCTCCACTGTGCTTGAGTCAGGTGCATTCCCCCTCCTTTGCCTATATCGTGGGCAGATGTATAGGCTTGAATGGCCTTTTGCTGCTCCTCCATCCTCTGAAGCATATAGAGGGTTGAATTCCACCTCGTTACCACCTCTTGCTTCAGATGATGGCAGGGTAGGTTCAGGAATGTTTGGTGGTGCTCCAGTCTTCTGTACGCGGTGCCTGAATGCCGAAAGTGGCCCGCAATTCTTCGGGCCACCGACAGCATCTCTTGCACGCCCCTGTCGTTTTTTAAATAATTCTGCACCACCAAATTCAATGTATGTGCAAAACATGGGACGTGCTGGAATTTGCCCAGATGTAATGCATGCACAATATTGCTGGCGTTGTCCGATGTCACAAATCCCCAGGAGAGTCCAATTGGGGTAAGCCATTCTGCGATGATCTTCCTCAGTTGCCGTAAACGGGTTGTCAGCTGTGTGCCTATTCTGGAAAGCGGTGATACAAAGCGTAGCCTGCCTAGGAACGAGTTGGCATTTGCGAGATGCTGCTACTGGTGCCGCCGCTGCTGTTCTTGCTGCGGGAGGCAATACATCTACCCAGTGGGCTGTCACAGTCATATAGTCCTGAGTCTGCCCTGCGCCACTTGTCCACATGTCCGTGGTTAAGTGGACATTGGGTACAACTGCATTTTTTAGGACACTGGTGAGTCTTTTTCTGAGGTCTGTGTACATTTTCGGTATCGCCTGCCTAGAGAAATGGAACCTAGATGGTATTTGGTACCGGGGACACAGTACCTCAATCAAGTCTATAGTTGCCTCTGAATTAACGATGGATACCGGAACCACGTTTCTCACCGCCCAGGCTGCCAAGGCCTGAGTTATCTGCTTTGCAGCAGGATGACTGCTGTGATATTTCATCTTCCTCGCAAAGGACTGTTGGACAGTCAATTGCTTACTGGAAGTAGTACAAGTGGTCTTCCGACTTCCCCTCTTGGATGACGATCGACTCCCAGCAGCAACAACAGCAGCGCCAGCAGCAGTAGGCGTTACACTCAAGGATGCATCGGAGGAATACCAGGCAGGAGAGGACTCGTCAGACTTGACAGTGACATGGCCTGCAGGACTATTGGCTTTCCTGGGTAAGTGTCACAACTGAGGGCCTGAGCTGACGGGAGGCAGCCTCAGTTGTAGGGGCTGAGATGTAACGGAACCTGGGAGGTTGTATCAGACCCCTAGACATGTAAGTAACATGTAGAATCACTGCCCGAAGGCGTGACCACGACAACCAGGATAAAAGTCAATGATGTTTATTATGACAAACTCCGTAACACAGCAGCAGTAAAAGGAAACATAAAAGTCAACAGAGGATAAATACAATTCCTGGGTACTACAGGGTGGCAAGGGCCACAGGCACTGGTAGTGTGAGACAGTTCTTATAATCTTCTAGTTGGAAAGTCCTTACCAGGCCTGACTGTAGCAATGGAGAGAACCCAGGATCGTACCATCTGATGTTCCAGGAAAGGCTGGGCTGCTGAAGGTAAAACGGCTGCTGTGGATACTGGCTGGAACCAGACTGTTGTTGGTACGGAGTGGATACTGGCTGGAACCAGTTAAATAATAAACGAACTTGAGAGCGATGAAATAATAATGAAGTTTGGAGTTTGAGAGCGGTGAAATAATAATACCGGTGGAGAGTGGTAAACTGCAGAAAAGGACACCGGCCCTTTAAGAGAAGCTATACACTGCTGGAAGCTGGGCTGGAAGCAGGTGATTGTTTGAGAGCGGTGAAATAATAATACCGGTGGAGAGTGGTAAACTGCAGAAAGGACACCGGCCCTTTAAGAGAAGCTGTACACTGCTGGAAGCTGGGCTGGAAGCAGGTGATTGTTGTAGCTGGAAACAGGTGAGTCCAGAATGGATCGGAGAGTCAGGCTACACCGCAGATGGAATGCTGGTGCGGGTCTCTATAGCAGAAGTCTGGAGACAGGAGCTGGAACCTGGAAGACAACCACAGGAGAGAGACAAACTGGAACTAGGTTAGACAACCAAAGCACTGACGCCTTCCTTGCTCAGGCACAGCATACTTATACCTGCAGCAAGGAAGGGGTTGGCTAGGCAATTATGCAAATCAACAATACAGACAGCAGATTGGTGGAAATAATCAGATGACAAAATCCAAGATGGCTGCGCCCATGCAAACACTTGGAGGGAAGTTTGGTTTGTAATCCATGTGAGAATTGAAACAGTAATGGCGACGCCGGCCACAGGAGACAGGAGACGCCAGACTGACAAGCGCACATTTAACCACGCGGGCACAGCGGAGGCCGCGGCTGATGAAATCACCACTCTGACATTCTGCATGTGGAAACACAGGAACAGCGGGATCCGGTCCTGGAACGCTGAGCCAGCCTTAGGAGGCATCTGAAGGGTAAGTAATGGCGTCCAGATACCCGGATCGTGACAGCACCCCCCCCTTTAGGAGTGGCCCCAGGACACTTCTTAGGCTTTAAAGGAAACTTTGCGTGGAAATTTCGGACCAAGGCAGGAGCATGGACGTCTGAGGCATTGGTCCAAGAGCGTTCTTCAGGACCATAGCCCTTCCAGTCAATGAGGTATTGTAACTGACCGTAACGGAAACGTGAGTCCAAAATCTTGGCCACCTCGTACTCGACTCCCCGTTGAGTCTGAACTTTGGGAGCTGGAGGAAGTGCGGAATGAAACCGATTCAGGATCAGCGGTTTCAACAAAGAAACATGAAATGTCCTGGGTATTTTCAAGAAGGATGGTAACTGTAACCTGTAGACAACAGGATTGATGACTTGTTCAATCTTGAAGGGTCCGATGTAGCGAGGTGCAAATTTCATGCTGGGAACTCTCAACCTCAAATTCTTCGTGGACAGCCACACACGATCACCCACCTTGAGAGCAGGAACCGCTCTACGCTTCCTATCGGCAAACTTCTTATACCTGAATGAGGCTTTAAGCAGGGCTGCGCGGACGTTCCTCCAGTTATTTGAAAACTGACGCAAGGTGACATCCACTGCTGGAACAGAAGTTGCGGGAAGCGGTTGGAATTCTGGGACTTTAGGGTGGAATCCATAATTAATGAAGAATGGTGTAGAAGAAGATGAGGAATGGTATTGATTGTTGTGGCTGAACTCGGCCCAAGGAAGGAGTTGAACCCAGTCATCTTGAGAGGAAGACACATATATACGGAGGAAGGCCTCCAAGTCCTGATTCACCCTCTCGGTTTGACCATTGGTCTGAGGATGGTAAGCCGTGGAAAACTTTAACTTGACTTGGAGGGCTTGACACAAACTTCGCCAAAATTTGGCTACAAATTGTACTCCACGATCCGAGATGATCTCTTCAGGAAGACCGTGAAGTCGGAAGATCTCTTGTATAAACACTTGAGCCAACTTGGAAGCTGACGGAAGACCGGTGAGAGGGATGAAATGTGCCATCTTGGTGAACCGGTCAACTACCACCCAGATGGTATTAAACTTGTTGCAGATAGGTAGATCGGAAACAAAGTCCATCGACAAATGGGTCCAAGGTCGACGGGGAACAGATAATGGAACCAGTTGCCCCGCAGGCGACTGGCGGGAGACTTTGTGTTGGGCACACTTTGGGCAGGAGGCAATAAATTCCATAACGTCCTTCTTCAGAGTTGGCCACCAGTGGGACCTAGAAATAAATTCAAGGGTTTTCTGAATGCCTGTATGTCCAGCAAAACGGGAAGCATGGGCCCAATGCATGAGCTTCTTCCTTAGAACTGGCTTAACAAAACTTTTCCCTGGTGGAGGCGTAGAGTCCATCCCTACCGTGGAGAATGCCAACGGATTAATAATAGGATGCTTGCCTGCAGACTCGGACTCATTTTCTTGCTCCCATGAGCGGGAAAGGGCATCGGCCTTACGATTCTGAGAACCCGGACAGAACTGGAGTTTAAAGTCAAACCTAGAGAAGAAAAGTGCCCATCTGGCCTGACGAGGATTCAGACATTGTGCGCCTTTGAGATATAAAAGATTTTTGTGGTCGGTAAGTATGGTGATTGAGTGGGAAGCTCCCTCCAACAGGTATCTCCACTCCTCCAGAGCGAGCTTGATGGCTAGCAACTCCTGATCGCCAATGGCATAGTTGCGCTCAGCTGGGGAGAACTTCCGGGAGAAGAAACTGCAAGGATGTAGATGTCCATCTTTGGCCCTCTGGGATAACACTGCTCCTACTCCAACGGAGGAGGCATCTACCTCTAAGATAAAAGGAGAGTCGGTGTCGGGCTGTTTCAGAACTGGTGCAGAGATGAACCGTTGCTTCAGAAGGTGAAAGGCCTGTGTAGCTTCCTCGGACCACTTGGACGGATTAGCACCTTTCTTGGTTAATGCAGTGATAGGCGCCACGATGGTGGAAAAGTCTCGTATAAATTTTCTATAATAATTGGCGAACCCTAAGAACCTCTGGACCCCTTTGAGGCTTAAGGGTATAGGCCAATTCTGGATTGCTTGGAGTTTCTCAGGATCCATCTCTAGTCCGGAACCGGACACAATGTAACCTAGAAACGGAATGGTTTTAACTTCAAACACACACTTCTCCAATTTACAATAGAGGTGATTGACACGGAGACGGGAAAGAACCTCTTTTACCCAGAAACGATGATCTTCGAGATTATTAGCAAAGATGAGGATGTCGTCTAGATAAACCACAACATGGCGGTACAAGATGTCCCTGAAAATCTCATTCACGAAGTGCTGGAAGACTGCTGGAGCGTTGCTCAATCCGAAGGGCATGACGAGGTACTCATAATGTCCGTCACGGGTGTTAAAGGCGGTCTTCCACTCGTCACCCTCACGGATTCGGATGAGATTGTAGGCACCCCTCAAGTCCAGCTTTGTGAAAATAGTTGCACCACTAACTCTATCAAAGAGCTCGGTAATCAGGGGTAAAGGGTATCGGTTCTTGACGGTAATGTCGTTCAGACCTCTGTAGTCGATGCACGGACGCAGACCACCGTCTTTCTTCTTAACGAAGAAGAAGCCTGCGCCGGCTGGAGAAGAAGATGGTCGGATGAAACCCTTCGCCAGGTTCTCTTTGATGTACTCTTCCATGGAGTGTGTCTCAGGCAGAGACAACGGATAAGTTCGGCCTCGCGGTGGAACCTTCCCTGGAATGAGGTCGATTGGGCAGTCCCATTCTCTATGAGGAGGAAGGATATCAGCAGAGGCTTTACTGAACACGTCCGTGAAGTCTTGATATCGAGGAGGCGGAACATCAGATGACCTGGGGAAGGAAGAACAAACAGGAAGAACTTTGGCTAAACAAGTCTCAGCACAGGAGGGACCCCATGCCAGTATTTGCGTAGTCGTCCAGTCAATTGATGGGTTGTGGAGACGGAGCCATGGAAGGCCTAAAACCACTGGATGTGTGGCTCTTGGAATCACTAAAAAAGAAATATACTCAGAATGAAGAACTCCCACTCTCAGACGAACTGGAAGAGTCCTTAAGGAAATGACTGCGTCAAAAATCTTGCTGCCATCCACGGCAGTCAAAGAGATGGACGAGGACAGTCTCTCGGTGGGTAGGGACCACCGTTTAACATAAGCTTCGGTTATGAAATTCCCAGCTGCTCCGGAATCAAGGAGGGCAATGACGTTCCTGTAACGTTGAGCAATTTGGAGCGACACTGGGAGGTTACAGTCATGAGGAGATGGAGAGGAGATCATTACTCCTAGCCGGCCCTCTCCTTGGCGAGCTAGGATCTGGAGTTTCCCGGACGTTTGGGACAGGCATTGATAGTGTGCGACGGAGCTGCACAGTAGAGACAGAGAGACTCAGAGAGACGTCTTCGGCGCTCAGCGGGAGATAGACGGGAACGACTAATTTGCATAGGCTCATCCTTGGATGGAGATGGTTGACGAGGAGGAGGAGCAGAAGATTTAGGAGTAGATGATCTTCCTCGCTCGGTTGCTCTCTCTCTGAAACGTAGATCAACCTTCGTGCAAAGAGAAATTAGCTCATCCAACTTAGAGGGCAAGTCTCTGGTAGCTAACTCATCCTTGATGCGTTCTGATAAGCCATGCCAGAATGCAGCATACAGGGCCTCGTCGTTCCATGCCAGTTCGGATGCCAGGATTTTAAACTGTATAAGATACTGTCCCACAGTACGTGTTCCCTGGCGTAAACGGAGAATCTCAGATGAAGCAGATGTTATCCGGCCTGGCTCGTCGAAGATGCGCCTGAATGTAGCTACAAAGTCAGTATAGGAGGATAGCAGGGGATCAGACTTCTCCCATAAAGGTGATGCCCAGTCAAGGGCTGAGCCACTGAGAAGGGAGATGATATTGGCAATTTTGGTACGGTCACTGAAGAAATTGCCAGGTAGAAGCTCAAAGTGGATTTCACATTGATTGAGAAATCCCCTGCAGAACCTTGGAGATCCATCAAATTTTGCTGGCGTTGGAAGATGAAGATGTGGACTGGAAATGGGTAAGGTGGGTGGGGTTACAGCTGGTGTCACTGTAGTGGACGCACCGGACGTACCAGGTCCACGGAGGGTCGTTTGAATCCCATCCAGCCGTGTAGAGAGATCCTGGAGACAGCGGATGATGTGGCCCTGTGCAGCCTCCTGATGTTCAAGTCGGGCTGCCAGTTCTTGCATCGGCCTGGCCGCTTGATCCTGGTCTCCGGCTGGATTCATTAGGTCAGTGCTTACTGTCACAACTGAGGGCTTGAGCTGACGGGAGGCAGCCTCAGTTGTAGGGGCTGAGATGTAACGGAACCTGGGAGGTTGTATCAGACCCCTAGACATGTAAGTAACATGTAGAATAACTGCCCGAAGGCGTGACCACGACAACCAGGATAAAAGTCAATGATGTTTATTATGACAAACTCCGTAACACAGCAGCAGTAAAAGGAAACATAAAAGTCAACAGAGGATAAATACAATTCCTGGGTACTACAGGGTGGCAAGGGCCACAGGCACTGGTAGTGTGAGACAGTTCTTATAATCTTCTAGTTGGAAAGTCCTTACCAGGCCTGACTGTAGCAATGGAGAGAACCCAGGATCGTACCAGCTGATGTTCCAGGAAAGGCTGGGCTGCTGAAGGTAAAACGGCTGCTGTGGATACTGTCTGGAACCAGACTGTTGTTGGTACGGAGTGGATACTGGCTGGAACCAGTTAAATAATAAACGAACTTGAGAGCGATGAAATAATAATGAAGTTTGGAGTTTGAGAGCGGTGAAATAATAATACCAGTGGAGAGTGGTAAACTGCAGAAAAGGACACCGGCCCTTTAAGAGAAGCTATACACTGCTGGAAGCTGGGCTGGAAGCAGGTGATTGTTTGAGAGCGGTGAAATAATAATACCGGTGGAGAGTGGTAAACTGCAGAAAGGACACCGGCCCTTTAAGAGAAGCTGTACACTGCTGGAAGCTGGGCTGGAAGCAGGTGATTGTTGTAGCTGGAAACAGGTGAGTCCAGAATGGATCGGAGAGTCAGGCTACACCGCAGATGGAATGCTGGTGCGGGTCTCTATAGCAGAAGTCTGGAGACAGGAGCTGGAACCTGGAAGACAACCACAGGAGAGAGACAAACTGGAACTAGGTTAGACAACCAAAGCACTGACGCCTTCCTTGCTCAGGCACAGCATACTTATACCTGCAGCAAGGAAGGGGTTGGCTAGGCAATTATGCAAATCAACAATACAGACAGCAGATTGGTGGAAATAATCAGATGACAAAATCCAAGATGGCTGCGCCCATGCAAACACTTGGAGGGAAGTTTGGTTTGTAATCCATGTGAGAATTGAAACAGTAATGGCGACGCCGGCCACAGGAGACAGGAGACGCCAGACTGACAAGCGCACATTTAACCACGCGGGCACAGCGGAGGCCGCGGCTGATGAAATCACCACTCTGACATTCTGCATGTGGAAACTCAGGAACAGCGGGATCCGGTCCTGGAACGCTGAGCCAGCCTTAGGAGGCATCTGAAGGGTAAGTAATGGCGTCCAGATACCCGGATCGTGACAGTAAGGAGGAAATTGACACTGAGGGAGTTGGTGGTGTGGTTTGCAGGAGCTTGGTTACAAGAGGAAGGGATTTAGTGGTCAGTGGACTGCTTCCACTGTCACCCAAAGTTTTTGAACTTGTCACTGACTTATGATGAATGCGCTGCAGGTGACGTATAAGGGAGGATGTTCCGAGGTGGTTAACGTCCTTACCCCTACTTATTACAGCTTGACAAAGGCAACACACGGCTTGACACCTGTTGTCCGCATTTGTGTCGAAATAATTCCACACCGAAGAGCTGATTTTTTTTGTATTTTGACCAGGCATGTCAATGGCCATATTCCTCCCACGGACAACAGGTGTCTCCCCGGGTGCCTGACTTAAACAAACCACCTCACCATCAGAATCCTCCATGTCATTTCCCCCCCCAGCGCCAGCAACACCCATATCCTCATCCTGGTGTACTTCAACAGTGACATCTTCAATTTGACTATCAAGAACTGGACTGCGGGTGCTCCTTCCAGCACTTGCAGGGGGCGTGCAAATGGTGGAAGGCGCAAGCTCTTCCCGTCCATTGTTGGGAAGGTCAGGCATCGCAACCGACACAATTGGACTCTCCTTGGGGATTTGTGATTTTGAAGAACGCACAGTTCTTTGCTGTGCTTTTGCCAGCTTAAGTCTTTTCTTTTTTCTAGCGAGAGGATGAGTGCTTCCATCCTCATGTGAAGCTGAACCACTAGCCATGAACATAGGCCAGGGCCTCAGCCGTTCCTTGCCACTCCGTGTCGTAAATGGCATATTGGCAAGTTTACGCTTCTCCTCAGACGCTTTTAATTTTGATTTTTGGGTCATTTTACTGAACTTTTGTGTTTTGGATTTTACATGCTCTCTACTATGACATTGGGCATCGGCCTTGGCAGACGACGTTGATGGCATTTCATCGTCTCGGCCATGACTAGTGGCAGCAGCTTCAGCACGAGGTGGAAGTGGATCTTGATCTTTCCCTTTAACCTCCACATTTTTGTTCTCCATTTTTTAATGTGTGGAATTATATGCCAGTATCAATAGCAATGGCCTACTACTATATTTACTGCGCAAAACTAAATTACACCACAGGTATAGAATGTAGATGGATAGTATACTTAATGGATGACGAGTGACGACACAGAGGTAGGTACAGCAGTGGCCTACCGTACTGCTATAAGTATATATATAATAAACTGGTGGACACTGTCAGCAAACTGCAAAACTGTCTAAAATGCACCACAGGTATAGAATGTAGATGGATAGTATACTTAATGGATGACAAGTGACGACACAGAGGTAGGTACAGCAGTGGCCTACCGTACTGCTATAAGTATATATATATATATATATATAATAAACTGGTGGACACTGTCAGCAAACTGCAAAACTGTCTAAAATGCACCACAGGTATAGAATGTAGATGGATAGTATACTTAATGGATGACGAGTGACGACACAGAGGTAGGTACAGCAGTGGCCTACTGTACTGCTATAAGTATATATATAATAAACTGGTGGACACTGTCAGCAAACTGCAAAACTGTCTAAAATGCACCACAGGTATAGAATGTAGATGGATAGTATACTTAATGGATGACGAGTGACGACACAGAGGTAGGTACAGCAGTGGCCTACCGTACTGCTATAAGTATATATGTAGTATACTGGTGGACACTGTCAGCAAACTGCAAAACTGTCTAAAATGCACCACAGGTATAGAATGTAGATGGATAGTATACTTAATGGATGACGAGTGACGACACAGAGGTAGGTACAGCAGTGGCCTACCGTACTGCTATAAGTATATATATAATAAACTGGTGGACACTGTCAGCAAACTGCAAAACTGTCTAAAATGCACCACAGGTATAGAATGTAGATGGATAGTATACTTAATGGATGACGAGTGACGACACAGAGGTAGGTACAGCAGTGGCCTTCCGTACTGCTATAAGTATATATATAATAAACTGGTGGACACTGTCAGCAAACTGCAAAACTGTCTAAAATGCACCACAGGTATAGAATGTAGATGGATAGTATACTTAATGGATGACGAGTGACGACACAGAGGTAGGTACAGCAGTGGCCTACCGTACTGCTATAAGTATATATATATAGTATACTGGTGGACACTGTCAGCAAACTGCAAAACTGTCTAAAATGCACCACAGGTATAGAATGTAGATGGATAGTATACTTAATGGATGACGAGTGACGACACAGAGGTAGGTACAGCAGTGGCCTACCGTACTGCTATAAGTATATATATAGTATACTGGTGGACACTGTCAGCAAACTGCAAAACTGTCTAAAATGCACCACAGGTATAGAATGTAGATGGATAGTATACTTAATGGATGACGAGTGACGACACAGAGGTAGGTACAGCAGTGGCCTACCGTACTGCTATAAGTATATATATAATAAACTGGTGGACACTGTCAGCAAACTGCAATACTGTCTAAAATGCACCACAGGTATAGAATGTAGATGGATAGTATACTTAATGAATGACGAGTGACGACACAGAGGTAGGTACAGCAGTGGCCTACCGTACTGCTATAAGTATATATATATAGTATACTGGTGGACACTGTCAGCAAACTGCAAAACTGTCTAAAATACACCACAGGTATAGAATGTAGATGGATAGTATACTTAATGGATGACGAGTGACGACACAGAGGTAGGTACAGCAGTGGCCTACCGTACTGCTATAAGTATATATATAATAAACTGGTGGACACTGTCAGCAAACTGCAAAACTGTCTAAAATGCACCAAAGGTATAGAATGTAGATGGATTGTATACTTAATGGATGACGAGTGACGACACAGAGGTAGGTACAGCAGTGGCCTACCGTATTGCTATAAGTATATATATAGTATACTGGTGGACACTGTCAGCAAACTGCAAAACTGTCTAAAATGCACCACAGGTATAGAATGTAGATGGATAGTATACTTAATGGATGACGAGTGACGACACAGAGGTAGGTACAGCAGTGGCCTACCGTACTGCTATAAGTATATATATATAGTATACTGGTGGACACTGTCAGCAAACTGCAAAACTGTCTAAAATGCACCACAGGTATAGAATGTAGATGGATTGTATACTTAATGGATGACGAGTGACGACACAGAGGTAGGTACAGCAGTGGCCTACCGTACTGCTATAAGTATATATATAATAAACTGGTGGACACTGTTAGCAAACTGCAAAACTGTCTAAAATGCACCACAGGTATAGAATGTAGATGGATAGTATACTTAATGGATGACGAGTGACGACACAGAGGTAGGTACAGCAGTAGCCTACTGTACTGCTATAAGTATATATATAATAAACTGGTGGACACTGTCAGCAAACTGCAAAACTGTCTAAAATGCACCACAGGTATAGAATGTAGATGGATAGTATACTTAATGGATGACGAGTGACGACACAGAGGTAGGTACAGCAGTGGCCTACCGTACTGCTATAAGTATATATATAATAAACTGGTGGACACAGTCAGCAAACTGCAAAACTGTCTAAAATGCACCACAGGTATAGAATGTAGATGGATAGTATACTTAATGGATGACGAGTGACGACACAGAGGTAGGTACAGCAGTGGCCTACCGTACTGCTATAAGTATATATATAATAAACTGGTGGACACTGTCAGCAAACTGCAAAACTGTCTAAAATGCACCACAGGTATAGAATGTAGATGGATAGTATACTTAATGGATGACGAGTGACGACACAGAGGTAGGTACAGCAGTAGCCTACTGTACTGCTATAAGTATATATATAATAAACTGGTGGACACTGTCAGCAAACTGCAAAACTGTCTAAAATGCACCACAGGTATAGAATGTAGATGGATAGTATACTTAATGGATGACGAGTGACGACACAGAGGTAGGTACAGCAGTGGCCTACCGTACTGCTATAAGTATATATATAATAAACTGGTGGACACTGTCAGCAAACTGCAAAACTGTCTAAAATGCACCACAGGTATAGAATGTAGATGGATAGTATACTTAATGGATGACAAGTGACGACACAGAGGTACGTACAGCAGTGGCCTACCGTACTGCTATATATAGTATACTGGTGGACACTGTCAGTAAACTGCAAAACTTAAATGCACCACAGGTATAGAATGTAGATGGATAGTATACTTAACGGATGACGACACAGAGGTAGGTACAGCAGTGCACTCTGCACTGTACTCCTCCTATATAATATTAATTATACTGGTGGTCCCCAGTCCCCACAATAAAGCAGCACACTGAGCACAGATATGGAGTGTTTTTCTTCAGGCAGACAACGTATACTGGTGGTCACTGTCAGCAAAACTCTGCATTGTACTCCTGCTATAGCTGCTCCCCAGTCCCCACAATTAAGCAGTGTGAGCACTCAGCACAGATATATTATGCAGCACACTAAGCACAGATATGGTATGGAGCGTTTTTTTCAGGCAGAGAACGGATAAAAACTGGTGGTCACTTATCAGCAAAACTCTGCACTGTACTCCTCCTAACAGCTGCTCCCCAATCCTCCCCACAATTAAGCAAAAGCAATAAACCAATCAACTTCTAGTTCTACAATAAAACGGAGAGGACGCCAGCCACGTCCTCTCCCTATCATCTCCAATGCACGAGTGAGAAAATGGCGGCGACGCGCGGCTGCTTATATAGAATCCGAATCTCGCGAGAATCCGACAGCAAGATGATGACGTTCGGGCGCGCTCGGGTTAGCCGAGCAAGGCGGGAAGGTTCTAACCTGCCTCGGACCCGTGTAAACAAGGTGAAGTTCGGGGGGGTTCGGTTTCAGAGAAACCGAACCCGCTCATCACTAGTTCCTAGGCAGTGACCGGTAGGTGGCATGCAAACATCGGCCGCTGAGTGGGCATATTTTGGGGATGTCATGGGCATATCAGAGAAAGCAGCTGCGTTCCCAGATGCACAGCTGCAAGCATAGGAGGCCATGGTCAGACAGAGACATTGCAGCTGCTATAGGGCTAGTGCAAGTCTCAATGGTGCAACTGATGGCTGCACCAATCAGTATTACAGTTCTTGTACATTCAGCATTTTCACAAGGGAAGGAGTTAGTAACTGCATTTACATTAAATCACAGACACGTGACTGCAAATAGAATAGATGCTCCTGCATGCTCTTGAGTGTCCGACTCATACCTCACAATGCCATCGCCTCAACTCATATGCTCCAAAATAACCTTGCACAATGCTTTAAATTACCCTCGTATATACTGAACACGTCTCTATTCAGAGCTGCACTTGGAGGGGGGCTCTGAGTACCTAGAAACCCCTCCCTCCCTGATAGACAACTGTTTCTCCATCCCACACTGGCCACAGGCCCTGATTGGGTGCATCTTCAGACAGAGCTCTCAGGGTAACTTCTGCGCGTGCCCAACTGCAGAAGCTCCTAACATTGTCCAGCGGCCAGTCTCTTCCTCTCCTCTGTATATAACCTGTGGCAAGTGCAGCATGCCACCTTGCCCGCAGTGTAGCCAGCACAGTGAATCAGCAAGGGGCTTTCTAGCACTCACCCCGCAGCCGGTATTCTGGCGGACGGGATCATGACAGCCAGCATCCCATCCACCGGGGAATCGTATGTATTCCGGTGATACATCCTCGTTCACTGACATTTTGTTTAGATATCTATAGATTATAAGCTTGTGAGCAGGGCCTTCCTACCTCTATTACAGTTTGTTATTACCCAGTTTTGTTTTATCGTTGTGTCCAATTGTAATGCGCAACGGAATTTGCTGCGCTATATAAGAAACTGTTAAATAATAAATAACTACAGAAAAAAATAAAAAGGACATTTAAAAAAGTAACTTAAAGTTCTGTAGTTTTTAAAAATATTTATATTTATATACAGGGGACAGATTGGAAATTATTGTGAATGTTACTGATAAGCTGATGACTTCATGAGACTGTATGAAATTTTAATTACCATCCATTTGTTTTGTAATCACATGATTTATTTTCTCAGTGAAGAGGGGCAGGTTACTGGACCAGCAGGAAGGAGGTCCACAGCCACCTGAAAGCACTTCTTGTAGGGTAGCGACTAGATCCTCTTCACTGAAGAACCTTGTTGTGTCAGGTGCTGGGCAGCGTCATCATCTATTGGTAATAGTAACCTATGGCTAGCGGAAAGAGACACCATGCCCGAAGCATGGCGAGCGAAGCTAGTCTGCGGGGGTACAAGTTTGTACTGTTGGAGGCCAAATCACAGAAAAAAAGCTAAATTTGGGACACAGTAACAGGGCTTAAAGGGAATGAACTGCACTTACGCCCTCACTAGACGTCACGTCCAGGTCCTTATTATGAAGGAGAGGGTGTAGTATGAATTGCTGGCGCTTGAGATCCCGGCGCCCAGCATACCGGTGCCGGGATCCCTACCGCCGGAATGCCGTCAGCGGTGTGAGCGCAAAAGAGCCCCTTGCGGGTTCGCTGCGCTCGCCATGCTGCGGGCACAGTGACGCGCTATTTATTCTCCCTCCAGGGGTGTCATGGACACCCCAAGAGGGAGATTAGTTGTCAGTATACCGGCGGTCGGGATTCCGGCTCCGGTAGGCTGAGCGCCGGGATCCCGACAGCCGGTATATCAAGTACCACCCGAAGGGGAAATAGGCTCCACTTGTAGAGGCTGAGCAACCTGTTGCTACAGTACATGTCCCCTACTTCCTGTATCATGGTTAGGGATGGACATCAGAAGCCCAGCTTTCCGCCAGCTAAACTTTTGATGCATCAAAAGTATTTAATAATAAAAAAGCATTCATATGACTTGCGCATGTGCAAAAAAAATTCCTGCTTGTGCATGCGCAAAAGCAACTTGTGGCAGTTCCCAATGTTTAACATCTGAAATCAGCTCTGGTTTTGGGGCCATAAACTCCACCATTCACTGATAAGAATTAAATGGCTTTTGGAACTTTCCAATATCTGTTAACATTCCACATTCCAGTATGCCACATAGTTATAGATGTTTGTGCTGCGCTCTTTGAAGTGTGACTTGTGACTTGTTATAGATATATGTACTGCACACTGTGTAATATGACCTGTGTATATGTGTGCAGTAGAACACTTTAGGGGCACAGCTGGGGGGGGTGGGGGTGGGGGGGAGAGGTCACATGCCCTGGGGGCTACGGGGGTGGGGACAACGGTGGCAATAATATAAAGCTGCATAATGGGGTAAGGTGCAATCAGAGAGATTGCTAGACTCTACAGGGAGTCAGGGGGATTGCTACTTTCTCATACGTCCTAGAGGATGCTGGGGATACCATAAGAACCATGGGGGTATAGACGGGATCCGCAGGAGACATGGGCACTTTAAGACTTTGAAAGGGTGTGACTGGCTCCTCCCTCTATGCCCCTCCTCCAGACTCCAGTTTTAGACTTGTTTTAGACTTGTGCCCAGGCAGACTGGATGCACTCTGAGGAGTTCTACTGAGTTTCTCTGAAAAGACTTTATGTTAGGTTTTTTATTTTCATGGAGATCTGCTGGCAACAGTCTCCCTGCTTCGTGGGACTTAGGGGAGAGAAGTTAGACCTACTTCCAGTGAGTTAAAGGCTCTGCTTTTTGGCTACAGGACACCATTAGCTCCTGAGGGTTTGATCACTAGGTACACCTAGGGGCTCATTCCCAGAGCCGGCTGTCACCCCCCTTGCAGAGCCAGAAGTCAGAAGACAGGTGAGTAGAAGAAGACAGAAGACTTCAGTGACAACTTCAGAGGTACCGCACAGCGGCCGCGCTGCACGCCATGCTCCCACACTCAGCGGCACTACAGGGTGCAGGGCGCGGGGGGGGGGGGCGCCCTGGGCAGCATATACACCTCTAAAAAAGTGACTGGCAAGAGGGGACAAGGTGCCTAGCCACTGTCCTAACCCCCGCCAGTATAAAGATTTTGGAAAATAGCGGGGCTGAAGCGCGCCATTATGGGGGCGGGGCTTAGTCCTCACTGCTCACATCAGCGCCATTTTCTCTTCACAGAAGCTGCAGAGACGCTGGTCCTTCCTCACACTGCTGTACAAGTAACAGGGTGCAAAACGGGGGGGGGGGGGGGCACAGTGATTTTTGGTGCAATATAAGTTATTATAAAAGCGCTGCAGGTCTGGGACATTCTGTAACTGTTTCAGAACCGGGTTTAAGCGCTGGGTTGTGAGCTGGCAAACTTCCTCTGTGTCTCTCTGACAGACTTTATTGTGGGTCTGTCCCCTATATGCCCAGTGTGTTTGTGGGTGTTTTGTGCACGTGTGTCGGCATGTCTGAGGCTGAGTGCTCTTCCCAGGAGGAGACTGTATTAGGCACACAAACGGCTGTGGGGGTGACCCTGTCGGCACCACCGACTCCTGATTGGGTAAATGTGTTGTATGCTTTAATGCTAATGTGGCTCTTATTACCAAGAGATTAGATAAATCTGAATCTCAGAACCAGGCATGGAGAAAATCTGTGGAGGATGTGTTATTACAAGTTCAGACCCCTCGGGGTCACAAAAACGTTCGTTTGGCCAGTCGGCAGACACGGATACCGACACAGACACCGATGCCAGTGTCGATTATAGTGATGTCAGATTAGATCCAAAATTGGCAAAGAGCATTCAGTACATGATTGTGGCGATAAAAGACGTATTACATATCTCTGAAGACCCTGCTGTCCCAGATAAAAGGGTCTGTATGTACAAGGATAAGAAACCTGAGGTAACGTTTCCTCCCTCTCATGAACTGAACACTCTTTTTGAAAAGCTTTGGGAAAATCCTAAAAAAAAAAAAAAGTTTAAAATTCCCAAAAGGATTCCGGCGGCATATCCGTTTCCCTCTGGGGATAGAGAAAAGTGGGAGTCACCACCCATGGTGAACAAAGCTCTATCCCGGTTGTCAAAAAAGATGGCTCTCCCGTCTCCTGACACGGCAGCCCTTAAGGATCCTGCGGATCGTAGACAGGAAACTACGTTAAAATCCATTTATGTCACCACAGGTACACTGATCAGACCAACAATTGCATCTGCGTGGGTGAGTAGTGATATCGTGAGGTGGGCAGATAACTTGTCATCTAATATAGATAGGGATAGCATCCTCTTAACGCTGGGTTATATCAGGGATGCTGCGGCCTACCTAAAGGAAGCGGCAAGAGATATAGGCCTTTTCGGATCAAAGGCCAATGCCATGGCAGTCTCGGCAAGGCGAGCCTTGTGGATTCATCAATGGAATGCTGATGCTGACTCCAAGAAAAATATGGAATCTCTACCAAATAAAGGTGGTGTCTTGTTTGGTGACGGTCTCGCTGATTTGGTATCTACGGCTACCGCGGGTAAGTCATCATTTTTACCTTATGTTCCTCCACAACAAAAGAAAACAGACCACTATCAGATGCAGTCCTTTCAGCCCAATAAATACAGAAAGGTCACCGGCAGTGGCAGGTTCCCAGGAGCAGAAGTCCTCCCCGGTTTCTGCCAAATCCAGCGCATGACATTGGGGTTCCTTTACGGGAGTCCACACCGGTGGGGACACGTCTCAAACTCTTCAGTCAGTTCTGGGTTCGCTCGGACCTGGACCCATGGGTATTAGAAATAGTGTCCCAGGGGTAAAAATTGGAGTTTCAAGACATTCCCCCTCGATACCAGTTTCTCTGCCGGACAGGGAGGTAGTATGCGACGCAATACAAAAGTTGTGTAAAAATCAGGTAATTATCGAGGTTCCCCCGTCACAACAGGGAGAAAACCAGAATCTCACTCCTGTGGTGGCTGCACAGCTCTCACCTCCTAGAGGGGCGCAGGTTCGGGATCCAGGACTGGATCCTGGTAACCACGGATGCGAGTCTCCGAGGCTGGGGGGCAGTCACGCAGGGGGATAACTTCCAGGGAAGATGGTCAAGCCAGTAAACTTGTCTACACATGAACGTTCTGGAGTTAAGGGCCATTTACAATGGCCTTCTTCAAGCGGAGCATCTTCTTTGAAATCTGACCATACTGATCCAGTCGGACAATATAACTGCAGTAGCGTACATAAACCGCCAGGGTGGAACAAAAAGCACAGCGGCGATGGCAGAGGCCACAAAGATTCTCCACTGGGCGGAAAGGCATACAAGCGCGTTGTCAGCAATCTTCATTCCAGGAGTGGACAACTGAGAAGCAGACTTCCTCAGCAGACACGATCTCCATCCAGGATAGTGGGGTCTTCATCAAGAGGTCTTCACAGAAGTGACAAGTCAATGAGGAACTCCTCAAATAGACATGATGGCGTCTCGTCTCAACAAGAAGCTTCAGAGATATTGTTCCAGGTCAAGTGACCCTCAAGCAATAGCAGTGGACGCCCTAGTGACACCGTGGGTTTTTCAGTCGGTGTATGTATTCCCTCCACTTCCTCTCATTCCGAAAGTTTTAAAGATCATAAGAAGAACAAAGGTTCAGGCGATCCTCATTGTTCCAGACTGGCCAAGGAGGGCTTGGTATCCAGATCTTCAGGAATTACTCATAGGAGATCCCTGGCCTCTTCCTCTACGCGAGGACCTGTTACAACAGGGGCCGTGCATATACCAAGACTTACCGCGGCTACGTTTGACGGCATGGCGGTTGAACGCCAAATCCTAGCCCGAAAGGGTATTCCCAGTGAGCTCATTCCCACACTTCTTCAGGCTAGAAAAGGAGTAACGTCTAAACATTACCACCGTATTTGAAGAAAATATGTGTCTTGGTGTGAATCTAAGAATTCTCCTACGGAAAAATTTCAGTTAGGACGTTCTCTCCATTTTTTGCAAGCAGGTGTGGATGCGGGCCTAAAGTTGGGCTCAATTAAGGTACAGATTTCAGCCTTATCAGTTTTCTTTCAGAAACCCTTGGCCTCCCTTCCAGAAGTTCAGACTTTCGTGAAAGGTGTGTTGCACATCCAACCTCCTTTGTGCCCCCAGTGGCACCATGGGATCTTAACGTGGTGTTGCAGTTCCTTCAATCACATTGGTTTGAGCCTTTACAGAAGGTGGAGTTGAAATTTGTCACTTGGAAAGTGGTCATGCTGTTGGCCTTGGCATTCGTGAGGCGGGTGTCTGAGTTAGCGGCTTTGTCTCACAAGAGCCCTTATTTGATATTTCATGTAGATAGAGCAGAGTTGAGGACTCGTCAGCAATTTCTGCCGAAGGTGGTTTCATCTTTCCACATGAACCAACCTGTAGTATTGCCAGTGGCTACTGATACCTTGATTGAGTCGAAATCTCTGGATGTGGTCAGAGCTTTGAAAATTTATGTCGCCAGAACGGCTCAAATTAGGAAAACAGAGGCTCTGTTTGTCCTGTATGCTCCCAACAAAATTGGGGCTCCTGCTACCAAGCAGACTATTGCACGCTGGATTTGTAATAATTGGTGAAAGCCCAGTCTACCAGAAAGGTGGGCTCGTCCTGGGTGGGTCCAAACACTTTTGCTAAATTTTACAAGTTTGATACCCTGGCCGATGAGGACCTCATGTTTGGTCAATCGGTGCTGCAGAGTCATCTGCACTCTCCCGCCCGTTCTAGAGCTTTGGTATAAACCCCATGGTTCTTATGGTATCCCTAGCATCCTCTAGGACGTATGAGAAAATAGGATTTTAATACCTACCAGTAAATCCTTTTCTCTTAGTCCGTAGAGGATGCTGGGTGCCCGTCCCTGTGCGGTCTGTATCTGCAGTTATGGTTACACTATAGTTATGGTTACACTCAGATTGGATTACGTTATAGTCAGCCTGCTGCTGACATTGTTCAGGTCGTTGCCTTGAATTATGTTGAATGCCAAGTTGTAGGGCGTGCTTGAGGTGTGAGCTGGTATGAATCTCACCTTAGTTTAACAATAAAATCCTTTCCTCAAAATGTCCGTCTCCCTGCGCACAGTTCCTATAACTGGAGTCTGGAGGAGGGGCATAGAGGGAGGAGCCAGTCACACCCTTTCAAAGTCTTAAAGTGCCCATGTCTCCTGCGGATCCCGTCTATACCCCCATGGTTCTTATGGTATCCCCAGCATCCTCTACGGACTAAGAGAAAAGGATTTACCGGTAGGTATTAAAATCCTATTATTTCAGAGAGTCTCCCTGACAATCAGCGAGAGTTGGTAAGTATGGTATACACACCTATACATTCGTCAGTCCGTTCACCCGATATCGGGTATTCAGGACCATGGATTATGTAGGTGTGTACCCATCTTAAATCTATCAGCTTTTTAAATTGAGACAGGTATATCAATAACCATTCTTTCCCCATCTCTTTTTTTTTAAATCTCTTCATTTATACAGATAGTAGACAAAGCAAAACTAACATCTGCAAAGAGTAAACATAACATTCTAAAAAGGAACCAGTAACATAAAATAATGAAATACCAGAACATGTTGTAATAGCTACAAACATTAAGTAACAAGAGTGGATACTGGTTAATATAAACAACACCATATAAGAAATATTTAACTCTCAAAAGAATTTTTTTCAGACTACTGTTTTTGTTTGTGTCTTCAGGTGACATGAACAAACAGGAAGAATGAAAATAGAAGTGTAGCAGGGTGGGGGTGACATTTTGGGAAGGGCGTGGTGGGGGGGATTGGGGGGGGGGTATCACAGGTACAGAACAGTACACCAAGTCAGGCCTGGTAATGTTCTACTGTAGTGAGAGAATCAGGGAAATCAAGCCTCATGGAACTTATCTATCCTGTCATGAAGAATGGCGGTAATGTACTCCATGGAAGCAGTGTATCAAACTCTATTAATTACAGCCAATCCGTAGTTAGGCTTCTGTGTCACATGTGAGCCTTTAACCAACTGGGTGCCACCTATTAATTGGTAGCCTATTACCTGAATATCATCTCTCGATCTGAGGATTGCTTTAGAAGTCTCCTGTTGTTTCTACTGGCCTGCTAGCTAGATTCAGGGCTCCATTCTGGAATATCCACTGCTGTAGGTGAAAATCATCATCGGTGCAAAGCCTCAGCCACCCAATTCTCACGCACTCGCACTCTCGCACGTAGTGTGATATTGGAGGTTCTCACGTCCTTGAGCAAACCCCTAATCCGGCACTCGGGGAACAGACAGACAAAAGGGACAGACGGAAACAGATGTTACTGACCGTTGCCAATCTTGCACTGCGAACTTCTTCTCCACTTACAGGTCCCTGTAAGGAGCCAAACAAACAACAGCCGTGCAGGGCCTAACTCTACCCAAGTGTGCGTCCGCTACACTAGCTACATGAACAGAGCCCTCAAACTAGCTCAGGTGTAGGTGGTGCGACACAAACGCTATGCACAAACTTTCAAACAAATACTTTGCCCTGCACGGTAACAACAGGCATCACAATACAAGATCAAACGATGCTGTCCCTTTAAATCTCTAACTACTCTCTGGGGTGTGGGCGCCGTACAGCCTACCCACCTCACGTACACTTACTTGTGCCTACTGCCCCCTTACTGACCACAGGCCAGAGGCCTGACTTTACCCTCGGGCCTAGCGCCCGCCTAACTTGGGGCCCATTGGGTGACCTGGGCCTAATGCCCAGGGTCACCTTATATCCCTAAGCGGCCGCAAATGAACTAGGGCCTAATGCCCTCTAATGTAGCTCAGGCCTAATGCTTGATATTACCCCACGGGCCTAGTGTCCACCTGCTGTGCCACAGGCCTGTGGCCTGACTGTCCCCCACTGGCCTAGTGCCCGATCCCTGGTGGTCTAGGGAGGGGAGGAGGTAGCAGGGGCACCTTAGAAGGGCCTACCTGACCTGGTGGGAGAGGCACCAGAGAGGAGTTTCGTCAGCTCTTTTCTGTCCGTCACTCCAGGGGGGCGGGGCCTATGACGCGATGAGCGCCGATTGGCTCGCCGCTCCCACCTGTGATTGGCCGGCACCCCGCGAGCCGCGATTGGCTCACGGAGAGCACCGGATTTGAAAAGACGGGGCCGCCACTTCTCATTGATGGCCAAATTGGCGCCAAGTTTAAAGCGCCGCTGCGCTCCCCATCACTGCTGTAAGTCTGGTGCAGGGAAACAACCGGTCCCTGCACCAGACACCCGCCGCTGCCGCTCACTTGACAGGCGCTGGGGACAGACACACTGTTCCAGCGCTGTCAGACATGTTGTCCCGCAGGGGACACAGATTCCCTGCGTGCTGCTACTGGGATGTGTCCTGTGGTACAGGGCACATCTTCACACGCTTGTGAAATAAAGGGATTGCTACAAAAATGGCATGGCCTTGAAAAGAAAGGGGTGTGGTCACCCAATAGTATCCCCAATTCATATTATGCTGCACAGTAGCACAATCTTATTCACATTACACCAGTGTTCCTTATTCATGTTATGACACACATTAGGGCCTCTTATACACAAAGCCCTAAGTAGTAGCACCCTAAATACACATAGGGGGTCACTACGAGTTGTTCGCTCGCAAGCTGCTTTTAGCAGCTTTGCACACGCTAAGCCGCCGCCTACTGGGAGTGAATCTTAGCTTATCAAAATTGCGAACGAAAGATTAGCAGAATTGCGAATAGACACTTCTTAGCAGTTTCTGAGTAGCTCCAGACTTACTCGGCATCTGCGATCAGTTCAGTGCTTGTCGTTACTGGTTTGACGTCACAAACACACCCAGCGATCGCCCAGACACTCCTCCGTTTCTCCAGCCACTCCCACGTTTTTCCCAGAAACTGTAGCGTTTTTTTCACACACACCCATAAAACGGCCAGTTTCCGCCCAGAAACACCCACTTCCTGTCAATCACATTACGATCACCAGAACGAAGAAAAAACCTCGTAATGCCGTGACTAAAAAACCTAACTGCATAGCAAATTTACTTGGCGCAGTCGCACTGCGGACATTGCACATGCGCATTAGCGACTAATCGCTCCGTTGCGAGAAAAAAATACAGAGCGAACAACTCAGAATGACCCCCATAATGCCCACAGCAGTAGTGCCTCTTATGCAATACCCACTGTAGTGGTAATGCCCACAGTTGTAGTGCCCCATATGTAGAACTGTCAAAGTCGAAAAATATTGTAATGCATATACTCTGTACTAACCCCATGCACATGCCCGCTGCGCGTGCACTCAGTCCGCCGTGCGTGCACATATCCGCAATTTGCATAGGATCGCTCCTGCGATCATGCGCGTGGTATGGTACGGCGGAGTTTGTGAGCGTGTAGAGGGTTATTAGCACATTACATATTTAACCCAAATAGTGCATTTTGTACACATAGTTCCCCTACACCACATCAGCGAGTATCAACAGTTTAAACAGTTCCAGGACTAAGGGATTCGCCTTTGCATGATAGGAAGGGTCAGATAAAGGTTGGAAGGTGATGTCTAGTATCCAGCTGTAGGGTATTTTAAGGGTAACATTCCGGTGTTGGTTAGAGAAAGATCGCATGTTCCAGCGTATAGTTATGTGCAAAAGTAGAATATAGATATTAACTGTATTTACTGTATATTATGTATGCGGCGGGAATCCAGAGGATACCACCCACAAGAGCAGTTGGGGAAAGACAACGCCCATCTTTTCAAATCAACCTATGACCTCTCCTGTAATATAAGGACACATCTCTGTGTCCAATGGACAATGAGATTACAGTGACCATTGTATTGTGTATGTAAGTTGTGTATAAAAAGCCCATTGTTGCCTGGCCGGTCAGAAGACTCTGAACGCTTTCTACCTGACAAGCGGAGGACCGGCCGGGTTGCGCTTGCGAACATTCTCACGTATGTACATTCTCTGTAGCTATTACTCTGTTTTAGATTTATCTTGTTAGCCTGTAGTGTATGATTTGTACTGTTTTACCTTTTGAAATAATCCACGGTGGCCTTAGAATCCTGTGGTTTCAACTACAAATCGGTGTTGTGTCTTCACTTTCCTGCAAGGGTTTAAAAGCATATTTAACTGTATAAGGTTTATAAGCATTGATAAGGTGTACGCACTGCGGGTACTTTATACCGTCAGCGCTACTTAAGTGTCACGATCCGGGTATCTGGACGCCATTACTTACCCTTCAGATGCCTCCTAAGGCTGGCTCAGCGTTCCAGGACCGGATCCCGCTGTTCCTGAGTTTCCACATGCAGAATGTCAGAGTGGTGATTTCATCAGCCGCGGCCTCCGCTGTGCCCGCGTGGTTAAATGTGCGCTTGTCAGTCTGGCGTCTCCTGTCTCCTGTGGCCGGCGTCGCCATTACTGTTTCAATTCTCACATGGATTACAAACCAAACTTCCTTCCAAGTGTCTGCATGGGCGCAGCCATCTTGGATTTTGTCATCTGATTATTTCCACCAATCTGCTGTCTGTATTGTTGATTTGCATAATTGCCTAGCCAACCCCTTCCTTGCTGCAGGTATAAGTATGCTGTGCCTGAGCAAGGAAGGCGTCAGTGCTTTGGTTGTCTAACCTAGTTCCAGTTTGTCTCTCTCCTGTGGTTGTCTTCCAGGTTCCAGCTCCTGTCTCCAGACTTCTGCTATAGAGACCCGCACCAGCATTCCATCTGCGGTGTAGCCTGACTCTCCGATCCATTCTGGACTCACCTGTTTCCAGCCCAGCTTCCAGCAGTGTACAGCTTCTCTTAAAGGGCCGGTGTCCTTTCTGCAGTTTACCACTCTCCACCGGTATTATTATTTCACCGCTCTCAAACAATCACCTGCTTCCAGCCCAGCTTCCAGCAGTGTATAGCTTCTCTTAAAGGGCCGGTGTCCTTTTCTGCAGTTTACCACTCTCCACCGGTATTATTATTTCACCGCTCTCAAACTCCAAACTTCATTATTATTTCATCGCTCTCAAGTTCGTTTATTATTTAACTGGTTCCAGCCAGTATCCACTCCGTACCAACAACAGTCTGGTTCCAGCCAGTATCCACAGCAGCCGTTTTACCTTCAGCAGCCCAGCCTTTCCTGGAACATCAGCTGGTACGATCCTGGGTTCTCTCCATTGCTACAGTCAGGCCTGGTAAGGACTTTCCAACTAGAAGATTATAAGAACTGTCTCACACTACCAGTGCCTGTGGCCCTTGCCACCCTGTAGTACCCAGGAATTGTATTTATCCTCTGTTGACTTTTATGTTTCCTTTTACTGCTGCTGTGTTACGGAGTTTGTCATAATAAACATCATTGACTTTTATCCTGGTTGTCGTGGTCACGCCTTCGGGCAGTTATTCTACATGTTACTTACATGTCTAGGGGTCTGATACAACCTCCCAGGTTCCGTTACATCTCAGCCCCTACAACTGAGGCTGCCTCCCGTCAGCTCAGGCCCTCAGTTGTGACAGTAAGCACTGACCTAATGAATCCAGCCGGAGACCAGGATCAAGCGGCCAGGCCAATGCAAGAACTGGCAGCCCGACTTGAACATCAGGAGGCTGCACAGGGCCACATCATCCGCTGTCTCCAGGATCTCTCTACACGGCTGGATGGGATTCAAACGACCCTCCGTGGATCTGGCACGTCCGGTGCGTCCACTACAGTGACACCAGCTGTAACCCCACCCACCTTACCCATTTCCAGTCCACATCTTCATCTTCCAACGCCAGCAAAATTTGATGGATCTCCAAGGTTCTGCAGGGGATTTCTCAATCAATGTGAAATCCACTTTGAGCTTCTACCTGGCAATTTCTTCAGTGACCGTACCAAAATTGCCTATATCATCTCCCTTCTCAGTGGCTCAGCCCTTGACTGGGCATCACCTTTATGGGAGAAGTCTGATCCCCTGCTATCCTCCTATACTGACTTTGTAGCTACATTCAGGCGCATCTTCGACGAGCCAGGCCGGATAACATCTGCTTCATCTGAGATTCTCCGTTTACGCCAGGGAACACGTACTGTGGGACAGTATCTTATACAGTTTAAAATCCTGGCATCCGAACTGGCATGGAACGACGAGGCCCTGTATGCTGCATTCTGGCATGGCTTATCAGAACGCATCAAGGATGAGTTAGCTACCAGAGACTTGCCCTCTAAGTTGGATGAGCTAATTTCTCTTTGCACGAAGGTTGATCTACGTTTCAGAGAGAGAGCAACCGAGCGAGGAAGATCATCTACTCCTAAATCTTCTGCTCCTCCTCCTCGTCAGCCATCTCCATCCAAGGATGAGCCTATGCAAATTAGTCGTTCCCGTTTAACTCCTGCTGAGCGCCGAAGACGTCTCTCCGAGTCTCTCTGTCTTTACTGTGCAGCTCCGTCTCACACCATCAATGCCTGTCCCGAACGTTCGGGAAAACTCCAAACCCTAGCTCGCCCAGGAGAGGGCCGGCTAGGAGTAATGATCTCCTCTCCATCTCCTCATGATTGTAATCTCCCAGTGTCGCTCCAAATTGCTCAACGTTATCGGAACGTCATTGCCCTCCTTGATTCCGGAGCAGCTGGGAACTTTATTACCGAAGCTTATGTTAAACGGTGGTCCCTACCCACCGAAAGACTTCCTTCATCCATTTCCTTAACTGCCGTGGATGGCAGCAAGATTTTTGATACAGTTATTTCTCTAAGGACTCTACCAGTTCGTCTGAGAGTGGGAGTTCTTCATTCCGAACTTATTTCTTTTTTAGTGATTCCAAGAGCCACACATCCAGTGGTTTTAGGCCTTCCATGGCTCCGTCTCCACAACCCATCAATTGACTGGACGACTACGCAAATACTGGCATGGGGTCCCTCCTGTGCTGAGACTTGTTTAGCCAAAGTTCTTCCTGTTTGTTCTTCCTTCCCCAGGTCATCTGATGTTCCGCCTCCTCCATATCAAGACTTCACGGACGTGTTCAGTAAAGCCTCTGCTGATATCCTTCCTCCTCATAGAGAATGGGACTGCCCAATCGACCTCATTCCAGGGAAGGTTCCACCGCGAGGCCGAACTTATCCGTTGTCTCTGCCTGAGACACACTCCATGGAAGAGTACATCAAAGAGAACCTGGCGAAGGGTTTCATCCGACCATCTTCTTCTCCAGCCGGCGCAGGCTTCTTCTTCGTTAAGAAGAAAGACGGTGGTCTGCGTCCGTGCATCGACTACAGAGGTCTGAACGACATTACCGTCAAGAACCGATACCCTTTACCCCTGATTACCGAGCTCTTTGATAGAGTTAGTGGTGCAACTATTTTCACAAAGCTGGACTTGAGGGGTGCCTACAATCTCATCCGAATCCGTGAGGGTGACGAGTGGAAGACCGCCTTTAACACCCGTGACGGACATTATGAGTACCTCGTCATGCCCTTCGGATTGAGCAACGCTCCAGCAGTCTTCCAGCACTTCGTGAATGAGATTTTCAGGGACATCTTGTACCGCCATGTCGTGGTTTATCTAGACGACATCCTCATCTTTGCTAATAATCTCGAAGATCATCGTTTCTGGGTAAAAGAGGTTCTTTCCCGTCTCCGTGTCAATCACCTCTATTGTAAATTGGAGAAGTGTGTGTTTGAAGTTAAAACCATTCCGTTTCTAGGTTACATTGTGTCCGGTTCCGGACTAGAGATGGATCCTGAGAAACTCCAAGCAATCCAGAATTGGCCTATACCCTTAAGCCTCAAAGGGGTCCAGAGGTTCTTAGGGTTCGCCAATTATTATAGAAAATTTATACGAGACTTTTCCACCATCGTGGCGCCTATCACTGCATTAACCAAGAAAGGTGCTAATCCGTCCAAGTGGTCCGAGGAAGCTACACAGGCCTTTCACCTTCTGAAGCAACGGTTCATCTCTGCACCAGTTCTGAAACAGCCCGACACCGACTCTCCTTTTATCTTAGAGGTAGATGCCTCCTCCGTTGGAGTAGGAGCAGTGTTATCCCAGAGGGCCAAAGATGGACATCTACATCCTTGCAGTTTCTTCTCCCGGAAGTTCTCCCCAGCTGAGCGCAACTATGCCATTGGCGATCAGGAGTTGCTAGCCATCAAGCTCGCTCTGGAGGAGTGGAGATACCTGTTGGAGGGAGCTTCCCACTCAATCACCATACTTACCGACCACAAAAATCTATTATATCTCAAAGGCGCACAATGTCTGAATCCTCGTCAGGCCAGATGGGCACTTTTCTTCTCTAGGTTTGACTTTAAACTCCAGTTCTGTCCGGGTTCTCAGAATCGTAAGGCCGATGCCCTTTCCCGCTCATGGGAGCAAGAAAATGAGTCCGAGTCTGCAGACAAGCATCCTATTATTAATCCGTTGGCATTCTCCACGGTAGGGATGGACTCTACGCCTCCACCAGGGAAAAGTTTTGTTAAGCCAGTTCTAAGGAAGAAGCTCATGCATTGGGCCCATGCTTCCCGTTTTGATGGACATACAGGCATTCAGAAAACCCTTGAATTTATTTCTAGGTCCTACTGGTGGCCAACTCTGAAGAAGGACGTTATGGAATTTATTGCCTCCTGCCCAAAGTGTGCCCAACACAAAGTCTCCCGCCAGTCGCCTGCGGGGCAACTGGTTCCATTATCTGTTCCCCGTCGACCTTGGACCCATTTGTCGATGGACTTTGTTTCCGATCTACCTATCTGCAACAAGTTTAATACCATCTGGGTGGTAGTTGACCGGTTCACCAAGATGGCACATTTCATCCCTCTCACCGGTCTTCCGTCAGCTTCCAAGTTGGCTCAAGTGTTTATACAAGAGATCTTCCGACTTCACGGTCTTCCTGAAGAGATCATCTCGGATCGTGGAGTACAATTTGTAGCCAAATTTTGGCGAAGTTTGTGTCAAGCCCTCCAAGTCAAGTTAAAGTTTTCCACGGCTTACCATCCTCAGACCAATGGTCAAACCGAGAGGGTGAATCAGGACTTGGAGGCCTTCCTCCGTATATATGTGTCTTCCTCTCAAGATGACTGGGTTCAACTCCTTCCTTGGGCCGAGTTCAGCCACAACAATCAATACCATTCCTCATCTTCTTCTACACCATTCTTCATTAATTATGGATTCCACCCTAAAGTCCCAGAATTCCAACCGCTTCCCGCAACTTCTGTTCCAGCAGTGGATGTCACCTTGCGTCAGTTTTCAAATAACTGGAGGAACGTCCGCGCAGCCCTGCTTAAAGCCTCATTCAGGTATAAGAAGTTTGCCGATAGGAAGCGTAGAGCGGTTCCTGCTCTCAAGGTGGGTGATCGTGTGTGGCTGTCCACGAAGAATTTGAGGTTGAGAGTTCCCAGCATGAAATTTGCACCTCGCTACATCGGACCCTTCAAGATTGAACAAGTCATCAATCCTGTTGCCTACAGGTTACAGTTACCATCCTTCTTGAAAATACCCAGGACATTTCATGTTTTTTTGTTGAAACCGCTGATCCTGAATCGGTTTCATTCCGCACTTCCTCCAGCTCCCAAAGTTCAGACTCAACGGGGAGTCGAGTACGAGGTGGCCAAGATTTTGGACTCACGTTTCCGTTACGGTCAGTTACAATACCTCATTGACTGGAAGGGCTATGGTCCTGAAGAACGCTCTTGGACCAATGCCTCAGACGTCCATGCTCCTGCCTTGGTCCGAAATTTCCACGCAAAGTTTCCTTTAAAGCCTAAGAAGTGTCCTGGGGCCACTCCTAAAGGGGGGGGTGCTGTCACGATCCGGGTATCTGGACGCCATTACTTACCCTTCAGATGCCTCCTAAGGCTGGCTCAGCGTTCCAGGACCGGATCCCGCTGTTCCTGAGTTTCCACATGCAGAATGTCAGAGTGGTGATTTCATCAGCCGCGGCCTCCGCTGTGCCCGCGTGGTTAAATGTGCGCTTGTCAGTCTGGCGTCTCCTGTCTCCTGTGGCCGGCGTCGACATTACTGTTTCAATTCTCACATGGATTACAAACCAAACTTCCTTCCAAGTGTCTGCATGGGCGCAGCCATCTTGGATTTTGTCATCTGATTATTTCCACCAATCTGCTGTCTGTATTGTTGATTTGCATAATTGCCTAGCCAACCCCTTCCTTGCTGCAGGTATAAGTATGCTGTGCCTGAGCAAGGAAGGCGTCAGTGCTTTGGTTGTCTAACCTAGTTCCAGTTTGTCTCTCTCCTGTGGTTGTCTTCCAGGTTCCAGCTCCTGTCTCCAGACTTCTGCTATAGAGACCCGCACCAGCATTCCATCTGCGGTGTAGCCTGACTCTCCGATCCATTCTGGACTCACCTGTTTCCAGCCCAGCTTCCAGCAGTGTACAGCTTCTCTTAAAGGGCCGGTGTCCTTTCTGCAGTTTACCACTCTCCACCGGTATTATTATTTCACCGCTCTCAAACAATCACCTGCTTCCAGCCCAGCTTCCAGCAGTGTATAGCTTCTCTTAAAGGGCCGGTGTCCTTTTCTGCAGTTTACCACTCTCCACCGGTATTATTATTTCACCGCTCTCAAACTCCAAACTTCATTATTATTTCATCGCTCTCAAGTTCGTTTATTATTTAACTGGTTCCAGCCAGTATCCACTCCGTACCAACAACAGTCTGGTTCCAGCCAGTATCCACAGCAGCCGTTTTACCTTCAGCAGCCCAGCCTTTCCTGGAACATCAGCTGGTACGATCCTGGGTTCTCTCCATTGCTACAGTCAGGCCTGGTAAGGACTTTCCAACTAGAAGATTATAAGAACTGTCTCACACTACCAGTGCCTGTGGCCCTTGCCACCCTGTAGTACCCAGGAATTGTATTTATCCTCTGTTGACTTTTATGTTTCCTTTTACTGCTGCTGTGTTACGGAGTTTGTCATAATAAACATCATTGACTTTTATCCTGGTTGTCGTGGTCACGCCTTCGGGCAGTTATTCTACATGTTACTTACATGTCTAGGGGTCTGATACAACCTCCCAGGTTCCGTTACATCTCAGCCCCTACAACTGAGGCTGCCTCCCGTCAGCTCAGGCCCTCAGTTGTGACATTAAGGTTTAAGCTGTAACATCGTTGCAGTACTTTGCTGCTAAGGGTTTAAAGTGTAAACATATCAATACATTGTATCACTAACAAGGTTTAAAGGTTATCAATTGTGTGTGTGTGCGCTGTGCGTACTCTGTACACTCAGCGCGGCGTGTGGACGCCAAGTACGTGCCACGTACGGGACTCTGTACGCAAATAGCGTACAAAGTGCGTAGCACGTGTATTTAGTCTAACGGCCATAGCGGCTCCACGGTAAAAGTGTATCTAGAGGTATAGCTTTATGGTTTAAGATAATATCGACATTATCAATTGGGGGCATCGTCCAGTTTTTCCTCATACCCGCAGCCTAGCAGGTTTATGCAGACTTTATCTATCAGCAAAGGGTGGAAAGGTATCCCCCGTAAGCCTTCTCTTGGTTGGTGGATACACTAGTGCTGATTAGATAAGCATCTGCCCTGCATGGTTTGTAGGGATGCTGGAGGGATCCGTAAGGTAAGAACGCAAAGCTATTTTTTAAATCTTTGAAATTTCTGTTTTGGCACCAAATGCGCACACAACACACACATACACCTGTATTTTGTACTTTGCATATCTGCCCGCATTATTGCCATAAGTAGCGATTATTAGATTCATTTTGACCTGTACTGAGAAAATTTGTTGCTATTTAATTAAAATATAGAGTTAATATTTAAGGAAGTCAGTGTAACACGCACACGCAGCCTGGCCTAGTTGTAAAGGTTTATACAGAAGAAACTGTGTGTTGTGTTAAGTGAGCGATTATAGTTAAATATCGCTTACACTTACAGAAGTGTGGGATTTGTAGTACTGCGGACGTACGGCCTTTGTACACGTGTCTCGGACAGAATACGGGACTGCGTACGCAATGTAAAGGTATAAACACGTGGCGTGTTTACGCAACGTACGTAAAAGTACGACCGCTAAGTACAAATCACACAATAGCATTGTTTTAGTTTAGGCGCGAGACGGTAGCCACGCGATAATAGCACAAATTGATCAGTTTCCAATAATTTAGTTTAAAAACCTTTTTTACTGTATTACCTCTGGAACTAAGGCTGTTTTATCTGAATGAAAGTTAATTTTCTGTACAGAAAAAACCCAAAGTGTATATGAGTGAACGAGCGTGAGTGTGCAAACAATAAAGGTTTTGTGGACCCAGGGAATTTGGGATCCCGTAGGAGACCACACCAGGTGAGTGGACACTTGGTGGCGTGAGAGTGGCTTGCTCACGTTAACATCGATTAAGGTACAAAGGAGCAAAGTAGTAGATATCGCAGACCAAAGGTCAGCGAAGGTACAGAGTACCGCAGACCAAAGGTCAGCGAGGTTTTTGTTTAGAGAGCGCAGCCCAGGTGGTTGGCGTAGAACCCATATAGGACCGTTCAGATACGCTCCGGCTGAGGTTTCGCAGCCTGAAAAACTATTCCATTGGTCGTACGGCGGATAAGTAACAGTTACCTATACGCTGTGCGATTGGACCGCGCGTTCGTGGGTGCAATACTTAGCTCAACGTGATACCCTTTTACGACCTTTGCGTAAAATCGCGGGATCATAAGCGCTACGTGTAGCACACGCAACGTGATTTGTGTAACATTTTTATTTAATTTTAAGGGAGTTTCTCTGGTCACTCAGGAAATCTCCAACGACCAATATTTACTGGGAAGGGTAAGTCACTCCCATATATTTCCAGTGAATAGAGGTTACACAGGGGCCCTAGGTTGGGTACGTACCGGCGCTGACGACAGTGTTTAGGTGTATTGGCCAACGTGGGCGTGAGTGGGTGAGAGCACTCGTTGAACTTTCACCGTTGCCTTATTTTGAGTATTTTGGTTTTTTGTAGGAATTAGCTGAGAAGGCAATACCTGCAAAAGATGGGGGCCAGTTGCCCAAGTAAGGGACGATCAACCAGGGTTCAGGTTGATATTCCGCGGCCCAAGGGGTCGGCGAGGTACATAATGTGTGAGAAATATGGATCACATGCAGAGGTTTTATGCAATGAATGGGAACGTATGACTGCGGAAGATAGGGAACCATTCCCTAAGGTAGGCAGTTTTAGTCCAGAGGTGTTGCAGAATTTAAGGATTAGGATATGTCTGTTAAAATCCCGAAAACAAAGGATCAGACACTCAAACTGTTTACATTTATGGCAACGAGAGGGTGATATGCAGAGGGAACTAGCTCACGCAGCCGGTTCCAACCCTAGCAGGAAACTGATAGCAACTGCACCACCACCACCGTATATTACAGGGGAGAAAGTGGCTACATACAATGGCATACTAATATATGATAAGAGTGAACTTGATAAATGTATTAATGCTAACCCGTGCAAGTTGTATCCCATCTTAAACTTCCCTCAGGACTGCGAGCAAGAAGATGAGCCCAGCACGATATCGGCACTCTCTCTAGCAACCACCATACAAGACACACAAGTGGGCACGGCCCAACCAGTAAGAACAGTAGCAAAGGCCCCTAGCGGAGGGACAGGTGAGGTCGTGTCCACAGGTAAGTACGGTACAGTACATTATGCAGAGACAATTGCACCTCACATTGTAGAAGCAACTCAGAATGATGTAATTGAACTAAATCCTGTCAGGGTGATCGCAGTCCCCAATGGTTAGACTGACTCTCAGGGAATCACTCCCGTCAGGAACATTGCTATGCATTGTCCTTGGTCCCGGACAGAATTGAGTACAATTATGTCTGAATTTCCCAAACTCAGAAAGGATCTAGCAGCATGTCAGAGGTTTATTAGAGAATTAGGCAACGCCACCGAACCCACAAACAAAGATTGGCGGACAGTGCTACGGGCATGTTTGCCCTCCAATATTGACCCTGTGAATTCATTGCTGATTGTAAATTAGACATAGAAGTACCTCTCACTGATGAATACACTCAGGAGAATGTACGACAGATCAATCTACAATTAGGAGTATATTTCCCTACTGTTGTCAAATGGAATAAAATCTTATCCATAAGACAAAAAGAAGGTGAAACTGCATCTGAATATTTCCATCGAGAACTGCAGGAAATGGCTAGATACACTGGGGTCGAGGACATTAAGGAAAATGTACATCATAGAGAGGTAGCTGTATCAGTATTAATGGACGGCTTAAAAGAAACGTTGAGAACAAGGGTACAGACCACTCAACCTAACTGGAGAGGTATTTCGGTGGCTGCATTAAGAGAGTCCGCTATCGAGCACGATCGGAACATCATTAAGCACAGGGAGTCACAGGGGGATAAGCTGATGACAGTAAGTATAAAAGCCCTGACAACGAAGCCACATCAGCCAAAACCCCAGACCCCTGATGGTAAGTCGTATGTAGTAAAATGTTATAATTGCCAGAGGGAAGGACATTACGCACGGAACTGTAATTATAAAGGCACACATAACGTATATCGACCCCCTAAACAAGAACATGACTCACAGCATAACACACGTAATTGGGATCAGGGATCGCATAGGAGAAATTATGAGCCACACGCAGGGGAAACAAGGAGGTACCCACCTAGGAGGGACTGGCAGACCTCTGGAAATGCTTAGCTACCCCCTTCACATATTGTAGCTGTCAGCGCACTGTGGGAGGGTCACAACATACAATAGGGGTTAGGCCACACCTGTAGTCTGCAGCCAGTGAAGTTGATTGCTAGCCTTGGAAGTGAACCTGAGGTCACAGTTGATGTAGCTGGTAGATCACTACCTTTCTTTGTAGATACAAGGAAACTTTATCTATCAGCAAAGGGCGGAAAGGTATCCCCGTAAGCCTTCTCTT
Organism: Pseudophryne corroboree; assembly: GCF_028390025.1. Classification (NCBI taxonomy): domain Eukaryota; kingdom Metazoa; phylum Chordata; class Amphibia; order Anura; family Myobatrachidae; genus Pseudophryne; species Pseudophryne corroboree. The sequence continues at coordinate 1,045,878,745 of NC_086444.1, forward strand.
GGTTGGTGGATACACTAGTGCTGATTAGATAAGCGTCTGCCCTGCATGGTTTGTAGGGATGCTGGAGGGATCCGTAAGGTAAGAACGCAAAGCTATTTTTTAAATCATGAAATTTCTGAGGCGCCATAGGGCCCCAAAATCATGCACTACTCCAAAGGCATACCTAGAATCTGTATATATATTGGCTGACTTACCCTTAGCCAATTCACATGCTCTGGATAGGGCGACCAGCTCAGCAACTTGTGCTGAGTGCGGTGTGCCCAGGGGCTCAGCTTCTATGATACCTCTGTCATCTACGACTGCGTATCCAGTACACAAGTCTCCCGAGTCCGTCTGTCTGTGGCAACTACCGTCAGTGTAAAAAGTAAAATCTATGCCTTCCAGTGGGTTGTCACTAATGTCGGGTCTTGCAGTGAAAGTTTGGTTCAGATATTCCATACAATCATGGGTGTCAGTGTCTATACTAAATCCTCCTTCACCATCATTCTCATCCTCCACCCTTTGTGCCTGTCCAGGCACACCTGGGAGATAAGTTGCAGGATTTAGTGTGCTGCATCTCTTTATGGTGATGTTTACAGGGGTCATTAGTGCTAATTCCCACCTTGTAAACCGCGCTGATGAGACATGTCTGGTTTGGGCAGAGTTCAGTAAGGCTGACACTGCATGAGGTGTATGAATGGTCAGGTTGTGTCCCAACATTACGTCTTCGCTTTTACTCACTAGCAAAGCTATCGCTGCAACACTTCGCAAGCATGTGGGGAGAGACCGTGCTACGGTATCCAACTGTGCACTGTAGTAAGCTTACACAGGAGGGTTTTGGATCCTGCACCGACCTAGATTCAAAGTACACACGTAATCATATAGGGGCCAGAGATGGACAATAATTATTGGAAATTCCTATCTGTCCGTATAGCGGTGCGCCCAGAGTCACGAAAAGGAAAGCAATTGTATATGTACAAGGAGAAAAGTATGACTCTTGTTTGGGCGCACTCTTGTTAAATTATCTAAGTGATAGTCGATAAGTGATGTGCCTAAAAATTGATAACGTAGTCTATTAATTCTCCTCTTTAAAACACATGAGAACTCAACAAGACAAATTAAACATAAGTAGCCATTGATATGTCATATGGGAAGTATTTCTCCCAAAAATTGTAAATGTTCAGATCTTAATTATGCCTGGATAAATGTATTTCGGAAGATATTCCTGCAACTTATCTCCTGTGTTGCAGCGATAGCCTTGCTAGTGAGTAAAAGTGAAGATGTAGTGTTGGGACACAACCTGACCAGCCATACACCTCATGCAGTATCGGCCTTACTGAACTCTGCCCAAACCAGACATGTCTCATCAGCACGGTTTACAAGGTGGGAATTAGCACTAATGACACCTGTAAACATTACCATAAAGAGATGCAGCGCACTAAATCCTGCAATTTATCTCCCAGCTGTGCCTGGGCAGGCACAAAGGGTGGAGGATGAGACTGATGGTGAAGGAGGATTTAGTACAGACACTGACATACATGATTGTATGGAATATCTGAACCAAACTTTCACTGCAAGACCCGACATTAGTGACAACCCACTGGAAGGCGTAGATTTTACTTTTTACACTGACGGTAGCTGCCACAGACAGACGGACTCGGGAGACTTGTGTACTGGATACGCAGTCGTAGATGACAGAGGTATCATAGAAGCTGAGCCCCTGGGCCCACCGCACTCAGCACAAGTTGCTGAGCTGGTCACCCTAACCAGAGCGTGTGAATTGGCTAAGGGTAAGTCAGCCAATATATATACAGATTCTAGGTATGCTTTTGGAGTAGTGCATGATTTCGGGGCCCTATGGCGCCTCAGAAATTTCATGACGGCAGCTGGCACACCTGTAGCGCATGCATCCCATATAAAAAGGCTTCTAACAGCGATACAGGAACCTGACAGAGTGGCTGTTATCAAGTGCAAAGCCCACACTTACAGTCAAGACCCAGTGTCACTTGGTAACAGCCGGGCAGACGAAGCTGCTAAATCAGCAGCCAGCACCCCCATACAGACAGATATCACACAACTGATGGTATTCAATACCGTCAACACACAAAAATTAAGTGAAATGCAAAATTTGTGTTCTCCACAGGAAAAGGCGGTCTGGAGGTCAAAGGGATATGGCCAGGAGTCCTCAGGACTCTGGACAGATGGACAGGGTAAGCCAGTAGCCCCCAGAGCATATCTTCCAAGCTTAGCTGAGGCGGCACACGGTCTGACTCATCTGGGCAAAAAAGGTATGTGTAAGCTGGTGAGAGCCTACTGGTGTGCGCCAGGATTCTCTTCTCATGCGGGTAAGAGAGCAATGACATGTCTTATCTGCTTGAGGAAGAATATTGGAAAGTCAATACCAACAGAACCATCCCATATCCCGCCGACAGACGGCCCTTTTCAGGTAATACAAATTGATTTCATACAGTTACCACCCTGCAGAAATGTAAAGTATGTGTTAGTCTGTATTGATGTGTTTTCAAATTGGGTAGAAGCGTTCCCCGCTGCCACAAATACTGCTACGTTCACTGCAAAGAAAATTGTGCAGGAATTTGTGTGCAGATATGGTATCCCTAGGATAATTGAAAGCGATAGGGGTACCCATTTTACAGGTGAAGTCTTTCAGGTTATGTGCAAACTGATGGGGATTAACAGCAAGCTGCATACTCCATACCGCCCACAGGTGAGTGCGAAAGTGGAAAGAGTAAACAGCACTATTAAGAACAAGCTGAGCAAAGTGATGGCTGAAACTGGATTGTTATGGCCAGAAACTTTGCCACTTGTATTGTACAGCATCAGAACCACTCCCAGGTCCCCCCTTAACCTATCACCCTTTGAGATTCTTTTTGGTCGACAACCCCATGTAATGATTGACCCCCAGGATGATTTGAAATGCAATAATGAGGTGACTGTAAAATATATGGTTAAGATGAGCCAGCAGTTGAGGAATCAAAACAGAAATCTAAAGCTGGTGATTCCTGACCTACCAAACAGTAATTGTCATGACATTGAACCTGGGGATTATGTAATGATTCGAAATTTTCTACGCTCAGGTTGCCTCATTGACAGGTGGGAAGGACCGTACCAAGTCTTACTAACCAGCACGACAGCATTAAAGGTTGCCGAAAGAGAGACTTGGGTCCACTCGTCCCACTGTAAGAAGGTCGCTGACCCAGAGAAAACCTGTGACAAAGAGCAGAGTGTAGAGGAAATCGTATCACTGGAGTGTCTGTTCCGGGAAGGTTGAGAGGCAGGACTGTTGTCACAGCAACTGAGCACGGAGAACTACAAGACCAGAGGCGGTTGTCGCACCAAATTTCTTTTCCCTTTTTATTATTTTCTCCATCTCCCATTACCCTCCTTCCCCCCCCCCCTTCTTGCTCCCTTTTCTCTCCCCTTAACAAGATGGACTTACCCCAAGAGACTGCATTCCGGGTTTTCCTGTTGACCCTGTTGTTGACCAGAGCAGTCTGTTTCGGTGAGAGTACCAGAGAGGTCGAGAAAGGATCTGGAATGGGTTCTGATGGCAAGGACAAATTTGTAGAATTCCAAGAGCAACACATCCACCGAGCAAAGGCGAGTATCAGAAAACGATCTGGTAGTCAAGAAACTAGGAGGCACTGTGAAGGGTTATTGGCTGAGGAAAATTGTATTTGTAGAAATTGTGAAAACATAGTTGAGGACGGGTGCATCCAGAGATGTCAGTCCAGCATTAATATCAACATGGACCGTCATCCATTGAGTGATTATCACTCATTAGTGGGTAAGGTTTTAAACCAAACAGAATGCTGGGTGTGCTCACAAGTACCTCAAGGTCAGAGCAAGTCAGGACTAATACCGTATCCTTTAACAATAGATGAGGTACTTGAATTACGGGGTGGGAGACCGGTGGACAAGAAATGTAATATTTCTAGGCCCCCTAGTTTGAAGCTCCACCAGTACCATGTAGATAGATCCTTAGTATGTTTCAACATTTCCAATTCCCGAAAGCCGGGAAATTGGGAAGTGACATGGAATAACCAAACCATGGCATTTTCACACAGAGCCGACAGAATACCCGTAGACTCTGAACTTATACGCCAAATAGCCGACGGTGGAAGGTATTTTTGGTATAGGTATACTCTAGGAAGTAGGACCATGCGGGTTGGAGAAGTATCACCAGGGTACTGTGCGCATATCATACAGCCTGATACGTGTACTGAACAGATGAGAGAGTTAGGGATAGGATTTTTAACTTGGAAGGTTTGCAATATGGTAATGTCATATTCTGTCCCATATGTTCTCCCCGATGATGCATATTTCATATGCGGGAGGAAGGCGTATAAGTGGCTTGCACCAAACTCAGAGGGATTGTGTTACATTGGAAGAGTATTGCCAGAAGTAATGACCATAACCCATGATAAGATGAAAGACGTTCGCCGCAATGCTCAAGCTCCTTACACTCATACTCACTATGAACATATCGTTAAGAGACACCTTATAGATAGGACAGAGCACGCAGCCTCTGATTTGATCCACGAATCCACCGGGATTCAATTCCTACTCGCGTTAGACATCACCCGTACTGCCAGAGGAATTATAAATTATAGGTATATCCACGCGCTAGCGAATCTGATAGATAATATCACAGAGATGTATGATGACACCTTCAGGTATACAGGGAGGGAGTTGCAAGCTTACAAAACGGAACTGATCCAGCACAGGATGGTTCTCAATTATATCACAGCGGTGACAGGTGGGTACTGTGTCACTTTGGCAACTCAGTATGGTGTGATGTGCTGCACGTACATTACAAACAGCACTGATGACCCAACCGAGGTCATAGATCAAAAGATGGACGATATCTTACAGTTGAAGTGGGAGTTCCGGAGGAGACACAACCTTACCCTTACTGCTGTGAGTAATGAACTGACCGGCTGGGTCTCATGGTTGAACCCACGAAATTGGTTCTCAGGTTTAGGAGAATGGGCTCAAAATGTTATCGTGAGTGTAGGAAAGTTTCTCCTTTGTATCCTGGGAGTTGTCATAATGATTGGTTTGATATTTAGGTGTGTTCGAATTTTAACGCGGTGCAAGCGCGGTACCAAAGTGATGAGTTTGAGGAGCAGGGGCATTGTTACAGGAACTGATTTAATTTATGACCCATCAATAGAGACAATGTTGTGATAAGACGTGATTCCACGGTCCGTTTCTTTCACCCGTTTCTCCTTTGTTTTCCCTCAGCAAAAACACACCCATCCGGAGAAGACTTTAATCAACACCCAAGAATGATTGCGCAAATGTTATGTGAATGTATTTTTGATATGTTTCTTATCTTCATCTCTACAACCTTCAGGTAGTGACACACACAGTCGACAGGTGATATCCACATATTAGCATTCACATGTGTTCCCCCTCCATGTATCATCAACTAAATGTGCACCCCATTTGTTGGAACAAGAAGCCGAAAAGAGCTCGGTAGTGTTTTTTGGCCCACTTACAGACCCTTAATACGGGATGAGAAGGATTTAATGTATACTTCGCAATACCTCGAAGCATATCTAGAACATATACGGCACGATGATACATGCCCCTCAGACACGGATTTCATACATACATGCTTATACTATCCCACTAGGTCATACATTTCCCGCCTACACCTCTCCTCCTTCTATCCACTCATCTATGGATAATGTATTGTATATTTTTATCCAATCATCTGTAGATATTGTATTGTATATTTTTCTGTTTAATGTTTAGATAGTGGCAGTTATTGTTGACTGCCAAAGGGTGGACTGTCAAAGTCGAAAAATATTGTAATGCATATACCCTGTACTAACCCCATGCACATGCCCGCTGCGCGTGCACTCAGTCCACCGTGCGTGCACATATCCGCAATTTGCGTAGGATCGCTCCTGCGATCTTGCGCGTGGTATGGGTATTTACGGCGGAGTTTGTGAGCGCGTAGAGGGTTATTAGAACATTACATATTTAACCCAAATAGTGCATTTTGTACACATAGTTCCCCTACACCACATCAGCGAGTATCAACAGTTTAAACAGTTCCAGGACTAAGGGATTCGCCTTTGCATGATAGGAAGGGTCAGATAAAGGTTGGAAGGTGATGTCTAGTATCCAGCTGTAGGGTATTTTAAGGGTAACATTCCGGTGTTGGTTAGAGAAAGATTGCATGTTCCAGCGTATAGTTATGTGCAAAAGTAGAATATAGATATTAACTGTATTTACTGTATATTATGTATGCGGCGGGAATCCAGAGGATACCACCCACAAGAGCAGTTGGGGAAAGACATCGCCCATCTTTTCAAATCAACCTATGACCTCTCCTGTAATATAAGGACACATCTCTGTGTCCAATGGACAATGAGATTACAGTGACCATTGTATTGTGTATGTAAGTTGTGTATAAAAAGCCCATTGTTGCCTGGCCGGTCAGAAGACTCTGAACGCTTTCTACCTGACAAGCGGAGGACCGGCCGGGTTGCGCTTGTGAACATTCTCACGTATGTACATTCTCTGTAGCCATTACTCTGTTTTAGATTTATCTTGTTAGCCTGTAGTGTATTATTTGTACTGTTTTACCTTTTTAAATAATCCACGGTGGCCTTAGAATCCTGTGGTTTCAACTACAAATCGGTGTTGTGTCTTCACTTTCCTGCAAGGGTTTAAAAGCATATTTAACTGTATAAGGTTTATAAGCATTGATAAGGTGTACGCACTGCGGGTACTTTATACCGTCAGCGCTACTTAAGGTTTAAGGTATAACATCGTTGCAGTACTTTGCTGCTAAGGGTTTAAAGTGTAAACATATCAATACATTGTATCACTAACAAGGTTTAAAGGTTATTAATTGTGTGTGTGTGCGCTGTGCGTACTCTGTACACTCAGCGCGGCGTGTGGACGCCAAGTACGTACCACGTACGGGACTCTGTACGCAAATAGCGTACAAAGTGCGTAGCGTGTGTATTCAGTCTAACGGCCATAGCGGCTCCACGGTAAAAGTGTATCTAGAGGTATAGCTTTATGGTTTAAGATAATATCGACATTATCAGAGCCCATAGTATTGGTGCCCCTTATACAGTGACCCAAGTAGTAGTGCCCCTTATGTCCCCAGGAGTGATGCCACTTATTAAGTGCCCCCTATGCAATGCTCTCATTAGTAGTGCCCCCAGTAGTAATGCACCGTGCAGTATTGCACCCAGTAGTAATGCCTGCACAGCCGCACACTGCCTGAGCCAGAAGCCGGAGCTCACTCATGAGCTCCAGCTGCCGCGGAGGGGAAGGAGCCGGCGCCCGCTGGTAACACAGTCTCAGCGGGCGCCCGGCATTTCCCTAGGTAAGGTGAGTCGGAGGAGGATGCGTTCTGTCTCCAAATGGAAGCGGCTCACTTTAATCTCTGGTTCACACCCATAAGTTTAGTTGTGTTTGCCCCTTTACACAGCTAAAAACTGACTAATTGGGCTAAACCCTGACTAATTGGTCACGACTCACGATAAGCGTAATAATTAAATGGTGCCCAAAACAATTGAAATTCAACAATGGGTGCTCATCAATTATTGCACCTTAAAAACAAATGAATTCCGACCCAGGTGTCCCTGGGAAAGTAAAAGACAGAAGAACTTGATACCGTCTACCCCTATCATCCATATAATAATGTCTGCTTATAACTTGGCCATCTGTTCTATATAGGGCATATTACTGAAGACCCTGCATGTATTATTATTAGCCTTTATTTGTATGGCGCCACATGGGATCCGCAGCGCCCAATTACAGTGACTAACAATTAAAGACAATATAGGACAAGTACAGGGTATAAAGATACAGTGTCTTGCTAAACTATCCACCCCTTTGCATTTTTCATGTATTGTTGCCTCACAACCTGGAATTAAAATGGATTGTTTGAAGGTTTGCATCATGTCATTCACAGAACATGGCTACAGCTTTGAAGATGGTTTTTTATTTTTTTTATTGTGAAGCAAACAACAAATAGGACAAAATAACAGAGAACTCCAGCGTGCATAACTATTCACCACCCTAAAGTCTTTGCAGCTGCAAGTCACTTTGGATAAGTCTCTATGAGCTTGCCACATCTTGCCACTGGGACTTTTGTCCATTCCTCAAGGCAAAACTGCTCCAGCTCCTTCATGTTGGATGGTTTCCGCTTGTGAACAGCAATCTTCAAGTTGACCACAGATTCTCAATTGGATTGAGATCTGTGCTTTGACTACGCCATTCCAAAACATTTAAATTTTTCCCCTTAACTCACTCGAGTGTTGCTTTAGCAGTATGCTTCTGGTCATTGTCTTGCTGGAAGCTGAACTTTCGTCCCAGTCTCAAATCACAGGCCGACTGAAACAGGTTTTGCTCAAGAATATTCCTGTATTACTATTTAGTACCATCCATCTTTCCCTCAACTCGAAACAGTTTCCCAGTCCCTGCTGCCTAAAGACATCCCCACAGCATGATGCTGCCACCACCATGTTTCACTGTGGGAATGGTGTTCTTGGGGTGATGGGATGTGTTGGGCTCGCGCCAGACATAGCGTTTTCCTTGGTGGCCGAAAAGTTCAATCTTAGTCTCATCTGACCAGAGCACCTTCCTCCATACATTTGGGGAGTTGTCCACATGCCCTTTGGCAAGCTCAAAACGTGCCTTCTTATTTTTAACACTAAGTAATGGCTTTTTTCTGGCCACTCTTCCATAAAGCCCAGCTCTATGGAGTGTACGGCTTATTGTGGTCACATGCACAGATACACCAGCCTCTGCTGTGGAACTCTGCAGCTCCTTCAGGGTTACCTTTGGCCTTTGTGCTGCCTCTCTGATTAATTCCCTCTTTGCCCGGTCTGTCAGTTTTGATGGCCAGCCCTCTCTTGGCAGTTTTGTTGTGGTACCATGTTCTTTCCATTTAAAGATGATGGATTTGATGGTACTCCGGGGGATCATCAAAGATTTGAATATTTTTTTATAACCCAACCCTAACTTCTTAACTTCTAACTTCTCAACAACTTTGTCCCTGACTTGTTTGGAGAGCTCCTTGGTCTTCATGGTGTGATGCCTTTTGCTTTGCTTAGTGGTGTTGCAGCCTCTGGGGCCTTTCAGAAAAGGTGTGTTTATACTGACAGATAATGTGACACTTAGATTCCACACAGTTAGACTTCATTTCACTAATTATGTGACTTCTGAAGGTAATTGGTTGCACCAGAACTTTTGAGGGGCTTCATAGCAAAGGGGGTGAATACATATGCACATGCCAATTTTAATATTTTTATTTATAAAAATTATTTTCTGCAGCAGGGTACATTGGTTTCCACAGGGAAACATCGGGGTGTAGAGATGGATCTTGATCCAGGCACCAACAGGCTAAAGATTTAGACTGTCCCAGGAGTGGGGTCTCCTCTATTACCCCGCCTCCACGCACTGTGAGCTCAGTTTCGAGTTGGTGCCTGCAGAAGCAGGTCACTCAACAGGGGAGCCCTGAAAAAGCTTTTAGAAGACTTCAAGGGCCGCAGCACTTACATGTCAGGGTGACATTCTGTGCTGTGGCTCCGTAGCCTCCCCAGCGTTGTTGCATACTCCTGCTGGCTCTGTTCCCGGGTACATGCGGCGGAGACGCTCCGGCTCTAGGCACACGGTCGCAGATGCTCTCCTGGTTCGCGTGGCTGCTACTGAAGGGAGGAGGTAAGAGGGTCGACCTGGCAGGACCTGCCATTAAAATCACATTCCGGTCGCAGTCTAAGGAGACGGACTGCGACGCTGGTGTGGACACTGTAACAAAGCAGGGACCCCACTATATCCACCAGGGCATAGCAGTACAGGTCGGAAATATAAATATCCACTTTATTAAGACTCCATAGTACCAGGTTGTGGGGACCAGCATAGGGGAGTAGGCGCTGGACCTGTAGCCCCTCCCCCAGCTCCGGGCACCATCTACTGCTGGTGTTCCCGCCCTGGAGCTGTCTCACACTCTCCCTCACTACCTGACTGAGATGCTGGGTACCATTTTCTATGATTAGCTGTGACTGGTGTCCGGGACTGCAGGTCAAGGTATTCTCTGTAAATCCGCCTGTACGTCAGTGCCGTGATTTTACAGACACTTAAGTATTCTACATGTGAATAATAAGACAGCATTAGTTAAGAACAAGTGTACCTGTGTCAGAATATTTTGTACGATTATTCTGATATATACATCCGGTCTCGGACCGCGCATTGTTATATATAGATATATATACATACAGTGGGGATCGAAAGTTTGGGCACCCCAGGCAAAAATTAATTTTAATGTGCAAAAAGAAGCCAAAGAAAGATGGAAAAATCTCCAAAAGGCATCAAATTACAGATTGGACATTCTTATAATATGTCAAAAAAGTTTGATTTTATTTCCATCATTTACACTTTCAAAGGAACAGAAACAAAAAATGGCGTCTGCAAAAGTTTGGGCACCCTGTACAGTGAATACCTTGTACTGCCCCCTTTGGCAAGTATCACAGCTTGTAAAAGCTTTTTGTAGCCAGCAAAGAGTCTTTCAATTCTTCTTTGAGGTATCTTCGCCCATTCTTCCTTACAAAAGTCTTCCAGTTCTTGGAGATTCCTGGGCTGTCTGTGATGCACTGCTGGTCTGTCCATAGATTTTTAATTATGTTGAGGTCAGGAGATTGTGAAGTCCATGGCAAAACCTTCAGTTTACGCCTCTTGATGTAATCCACCGTGGATTTTGAGGTGTGTTTAGGATCATTATCCATTTGTAGAAGCCAGCCTCTCTTTAACTTCACAAGAAAGAAAAGAAAATGACTGATTGCGCTATCTCTCCAGGTGCGTATATGAATAAAGACACGCTTTTTTTCCACTTCTCTGGTGTTTATTTTAGTACAAACGTTATATCCCATACAGTAATATAATTAAAACTCAATATGCATGCATATTCATTATGAGCTCATTCTAAAAATTTTTTAATGCTGATAAAATAGTGATATTTCTCTGTTTTAAACAACCAGTGCTCAATCCTATCAGAGACAATTGGTACTAGTTCCACTCCTAATTTAGTGCAACATAGCTTATGTACCCGCAGTGTTTAAACTGTATTTTTCCCAAAGTTGAAAAACTCAGTTCATTGTATAAGGACACAGTTTCCACAACTTTAAATGATGTTTTTCCCGGTTGTGTTAGAACTCAGTCTTTTGCATACGACCACAGTTCTTATTCATATATTATGCATAGTCCATAAACTGACAGTTTTAGCACTGAAGTAAACCGCTTACCACCGTGTCCGTGGATACAGACGTGATGGGGAGATCCTCGCCGTGCACAGCGGTGATGGTTTGCTTTCTCACTCCCCGTCTGTCCTCCGTGGTGGCAGCGGTGCTCGATGGTCTCTAACCCTCAGCTTGTTTGGGGCCGCTTGTATGTGGACGGTTTGCAGAGTGGACTCTCCACCTGGCTGGCCGCGTCTCCTCTGATTGCGGTACAGCTTGGGCAGCAGGTGTGAGAGGTCTCGTTGGTTGTCCTTAGCTCCCAATCCGGCAGGGTAGATCCCAAATAATAATGTCGCTGGTCACTTAGCAGGGTGAAAGGCAATTCTCTAACGCGTTTCGCACACAGGTGCTTCCTCAAAGAGTCTCTTTAACTTCAGCTTTTTCACAGATGGCATCAAGTTAGCGTCCAAAATTTGCTGGAATCTTATTGAATCCATTTTTCCTTCTACTCGTGAAATGTTACCTGTGCCACTGTCTGCAATACAACCCCAAAGCATGATTGATCCACCCCCATGCTTAACAGTTGGACAGAGGTTCTTTTCATTAAATTCTGTGCCTTTCCTTCTCCAAACGTACCTTTGCTCATTCCGGCCAAAAAGTTCTATTTTAACCTCATTGGTCCACAGAACTTTATTCCAAAATGCATCAGGCTTGTCTATATGTTCATTTGCAAACTTCAAACGCTGATTTTTGTGGTGAGGACGTAGAGACTTTTTCATCTGATGACTCTTCCATGAAGACCATATTTGTACAAGTATCTCTATATAGTGGAATAGTGTACCACAACTCTAGTGTCTGCCAGATCTTCCAGGAGGGATCGTGCAGTCAAACGTGGATTTTGACTTGCTTTTCTCACAATCCTGCGAGCTGTTCTGTCTGATATTTTTCTTGGTCTCCCAGATCTTGCTTTAACTTCCACTGTTCCTTATGACTGCCATTTCTTAATTACATTCCGAACAGAGGATATGGGCATCTGATAACGCTTTGCTATGATCTTATAGCCTTCTCCTGCTTTTTGTGAGCGTCAACTATTCTCAGTTTCAGTGTTCTACACAACTGCTTAGAGGAGCCCATGGTGCTGATTGTTGGAGCAAGGTCAGATGAGTCTGGGCTTTTAAAACCTTTGAGATTGACATCACCTGGTCTTTCCAGATGATGACTGAGAACAATCCATGACACTGCCAGGTCTCAGCTGTCCAAAGGGGGCAGTACAAGGTATTAACTCTGCAGGGTGCCCAAACTTTTGCAGACGCCATTTTTTGTTTTCTGTTATTTTGATAGTGTAAATGATGGAAATAAAATCAAACTTTATTTGACATGTTATAAGAATGTCTAATCTGTAATTTGATGCCTTTTGGAGATTTTTTCCATCTTTCCTTTGCTTCTTTTTGCACATTAAAATTAATTTTTGCCTGTGGTGCCCAAACTTTCAATCCCCACTGTATACTAGTCCAGTGCAGTTTTATTGTCTTACTAAAATAATTATCTGCATTGTCACTGTGACTGTGTGTGCCTGTATCTGCTGTGTGGATTTCATTTCAGTGTATCACAGCTATATCTATCACTGTATTCTGTACCCTAGGACTAGGTGCATCAGGGTCTCATATATAGTGCTGCATAGTATTTACCATTAAGTGTATTCTACTGTGTACTCAGTCACTTCATACTGGATTTATTTGCTGGTATTGTGTACTGTGTACGTAGTCACATAGTTTTGGATTTAGACGCTGGTATTGTGTACTGTGTACGCTGTCACATACTAGGGGATTAATTTGCAGGTATTGTACTCTAGCTGTATCGTACTCATATGCTCTGTGGTTGCATTCACTGAAATGTCTAACACAAAGGGCGGGAAATCCACAGACGCTCCTGTATCATGCAGCGCATGCGCCAGGGATTTGCCTGAGGGGGAAGCCTTGAATGATGATCAGGAGCCACCGCAGGTGGCGTTCTCATCTATGATCTACACGCCTTGCGCCCCGTATGGGACCTCCTGTGCCATTGCAGCCACATATTGTCCCTATGGTAAATCCGCCTTGGGTTGATCATTTGTCTACCCAGTTGCAGCAGTTGAATCAATATTTGGTTAGACAGAAACCTACCCCAAGTCACCCTGGTGCCAAGGGGTCATCTAAGTGGGCCACTTCCTCCTCACAATCCACTAATCTCTTTTGATGAGGATGGGGAGTATACTGACAATTCAGACACTGATACAGCTGCTTCTGACGAGGAATCTACAACTCAGGTTGATGTCCCTGTCCTAGTGGTTGCTATTAAGCAAATCCTACAAATAGATGATGATGTGGATACCACTACCATGTATAAGAAACCTGATAAGTTTAAATGTCAGAAGGTAACTAAAACACTGTTACCGCATTCTGACCATTTAGTAGACATACGTCAAGAACCCTGGTCTTCGCCAGGAAAGAAATTCTCCCTATCTAAAAAGATGGTAGCTCATTATCCTCTCCCTTCTGAGTTGTGTAGCAAATAGGAAAATTCACCGCCTGTGGATTCACATGTCACCCATCTCGTGGTGTCATCTACCCTACCTGTCACCACTGTCACCTCGCTGAAGGAACCGACATATAAGCGTGTGGAAGGTTACCTGAAGTCTATTTACTCCCTTACAGGTGCTGTACATAGACCCACTATAGCAGCCTCCTGGGCTGCAAAAGGAACTGAAGCATGGGTTCAGGCATTGGAGGAAGAGTTGCCTCAGGATACATCTGACACTGCCAGACAATACCTGTCTCATATTACCAACGCCACCTATTACATTCAGTAGGCATCCTCTGAGGCAAGTGTGTTGGTGTCCAAGGCATCGACTACGTCCATCGTGGCTCGCCGTATTCTTTGGTTGAGATCATGGAAGGTGGACCTGGACTCCAAAAAGACCTTGGAGGTACTCCCTTTTAAGGGAGACATCCTATTTGGGGAAGATCTCAATAAGATTGTGACTGACTTAGCGGCTGCTAAGACTGCATTTCTCCCGAATACTAATCCTTCTGCACAGAAGGCAAAAGGTACCACTTTTCGCTCCTTTCGGCCTCAAGGGAAAGCATACCTGAGACATTCTTGTGCCCCCAAAACTACTAAGCACAAACATAAACAATCCTGTCAGACTGCTTCTAAACAAGACAAGCCTGCTGCATGACAGGGCGGGCCTCCCCATGGGGGTCCCCGGGGTGGGAGGCCGACTTCTACAGTTCGCCCAGATCTGGTTAAAGATCACTTCAGATGCTTGGGTACTGGACGTTGTCTCTCACGGGTACGCTGTCTCATTAAAGAGACGTCCCCCTCGCCAGTTCTGCTAAATGGTTATTCCTTCGCATTCGTTGAAGGCGCAAGCTCTACAACTGGTTGTGCATTCCCTCCTGGATACAGGAGTGATAGTGCCGGTACTTCTGTCCCAGAGTGGCAGAGGATACTACTCAACCCTGTTTCTAGTCCCAAAACCCAATGGGTCTTAGCGGCCTATACTCAATCTCAAATCACTGAACTAGTTTGTGAGAGTGTCCAAGTTCCGTATGGAAACACTGCACTTAATCGTACTGGCCATGGAACCCAGAGACTATATGGTATCCCTGGATATACAAGATGCTTACCTGCATATACCTGTAACCATATTGCATCAGCAATATCTGAGGTTTGCTAGTTGCAACCTTCACTATCAATTCCAGGCTCTGCCGTTTGGACTGGCCACGGCCCCTCAGAACTTCCCCAAAGTTATGGCCGTGATGACGGCTCATGTCCGTCACCAGGGAGTCAGGATCCTGCCATATCTGGACGACTTGCTGATTCTGGCAAACTCCCATGATGTCCTCCTCAGTCATCTACAACCAATGGTAAACTTCCTACAAGCCCACGGGTGGCTCATCAACTGGAAGAAGTCCTCGCTAGTCCCTGCTCGGAGCATGGTGCACCTGGGGGCACTGCTGGACACATACAGTCAACGGCTGTTTCTGTCTCCAGAGAAGGTGCTAAAATGTCAGGACAGGATCAGATACTTCCTCTCTCGCCCAAGAGTGTTGATACACTCGGCGATGCAAGTACTAGGCCTCATGGTGTCAGCGTTCAACATGGTAGAGTTTGCTCAATTTCATTCCCGCCCTCTGCAGAGGTTAATCCTTTCCATGTTGGACGGCCTATCTCATTGTGTCTACAGGACCAGCAGTTGAGCAGAGGCCGTCCCTTCTGGATCCCCAACTGGGTCCTACTGACTATGGGCGCCAGTCTGAGGGGTTGGGGTGCGCTGTTGGAGCAACACTCTTTCCATGGTCAGTGGAATGATGGAAGTGTCAAAAATCCTTTGTAGGACGGAATGCCATCTGCCAGCAATATCGTCAGTGTTCATTCCGGGAGTCCTCAACTGGGAAGCGGATTTCCTCAGTCGTCAAGACGTGCACGCCAAAGCGTGGAGTCTTCATCAGGAAGTATTTCAACTCCTATTGGACAAGTGGGGCCTACCAGATGTAGACCTGATGGCGTCTCGACACAATCACAAAGTTCCGGTCTTCGGATCAAGAACAAGGGATCCTCAAGCAGCGTTCGTGGATGCACTGGCAATTCCATGGAACTTTCGGCTGCCATGCGTGTTCCCTCCAGTGTCACTCCTGCCCAGGGTACTGCGGAAGTTCAAACAAGAAGGAGGAATACTACTTCTAGTCACTCCTGCGTGGCCAAGATGGCATTGGTTTTCAGACCTGCAGGGTCTATTGATAGAGCATCCTCTTCTACTTCCTCAACGTCCAGACCTCCTCATTCAGGGCCCTTGTGTCTACCCGGACCTGGCTAGACTTGCTTTGACGGCATGGCTCTTGAAGCATCACTCCTGAGGGCCAAAGGATTCTCTATGGCAGTTATCCAAACTATGCTGAAGGCCCGCAAACCAGCATCTGCGCGGATTTATTACAAGGTCTGGAATTCTTACCACCTGGTGTGCTGCTAAGAATTACAATGCTTATTAATTCAGTACTTCCAGACTTCTGGCTTTTCTACAACAAGGCCTGGATTTAGGCCTTCGTATGGACTCCCTGCATGGTTCATATCTCTGCCTTGTCGGTTTGGTTTCAGAGAAAACTTGCATCTATTCCTGACGTTCATACTTTCACTTGGGGTGTTTTACGAATTCAGCCTCCCTATGTCCCTCCTGTGGCTCCATGGGATCTGTCTGTTGTTCTGAATGCCCTGCAAGAGTCTCCATTTGAACCTCTTGAGTCAGTGGACCTTAAATGGCTCACTATCAAGGTCCTGTTCCTACTGGCTATTGCCTTTGCTAGAAGGGTGTCAGACCTAGGCGCTCTGTCCTGTGGTCCACCCTTTCTGATATTTCACTGTGACTGGGCGGTTCTTAGAACTCGCCCTGGTTACTTTTCCTAAGGTGGTGTCATCTTTTCACCTTAACCGAGAGATTGTGGTTCTGGCCTTCATCTCTTCTGGTTTGTCATCTAAAGAGCGGTCTTTGGATGTGGTACGGGTTCTCCTTGTTTACGTAGAGAGGACTGCCTCTATTAGGAGGTCAGATACCCTTTTTGTACTTTTTGGTTTTCACAAACGTGGCTGGCCTGTGAACAAGCAAACATTGCCAAATGGATTAGAATGGTGATTGCACAAGCACATGCACAGGCTGGTCTTCCAGCTTCTGCAGCTATTAAAGCCCACTCTACTCGGTCTGTTGGACCTTCTTGGGCGGTCCGCCGAGGCGCGTCCGCTGAACAATTGTGCAAGGTGGCTACGTGGTCTTCAGTGAACACATTCATTAGGTTCTATGCCTTTGATACTTTCGCCTCCCAGGATGCTTCCTTTGGATGCTGGGTTCTCATACTCGCTACGGCGCATCCTCTCCCATGGGGAACTGCTTTAGGACATCCCGATGTTTCCCTGTGGAAACCAATGTACCCTGCTGCAGAAAAGGAGATTTATGGTAGACTTACCATAGTTAAATCTCTTTCTGCGAGGTACATTGGTTCCACATGGCACCTGCCCTGACGCAACTAGCTTCTATGTGTTTGTATGGCATTAGCCGCTAGTCCCTTCTCCTGTCGTGAGAACATGGTTCTATGTGACTAACATCTACCTTCTCTTTTACCTGCTCCTGCATTGGACTGGTTAACGAAACTGAGCTCACAGTGCCTGGAGGCGGGGTTATAGAGGGGGCCCCACAATGCATCCTGAGACAGTCTAAAGCTTTAGCCTGTTGGTGCCTGTATCAAGATCCATCTGTACACCCCAATGTTTTTCTGTGGAACCAATGTACCTCGCAGAAAGAGATTTAACAATGGTAAGTCTACTATAAATCTCCTTTTTTCTATACATTTTTTTCATTTCACTTCACCAACTTAGACTATTTTGTACATATCCATCACATAAAATTCAGATTAAAAATAAATAAATTACAGGTTATAATGTAACAAAATATGTAAAATGCCAAGGAGGGTGGGTTGGGGTGGGGGTGGGGGGGGGGGGTTGAATACTTTAGCAAGGCACTGTATAGCTGCGTCAGCATCTGCAGACAATACTGAAATAAGTACCAGGATGGCAGAAAACAGAGGGGTTTGGTGCCATCAAAGGGAGTATTGAAACCAGATAGGTGAAGTCAGAGATGGAAAAGCACATTAGGGAAGAGGGCCCTGGCTCATGAAAGCTTACATTCTAAAGGGGAGGGGCAGACACAAAAGGTGTGATACAGATGGGGTAGGAAGTGAGCTTGGGACAGAGAGCTTAGGATGAGAGGCGGCTGAGTTTGGTGAAGAATTGTGTCTTAAGAGCCCGTTTTACTTTTTGTAGAGAGATGGAGAGTCTGAAGGGGAGAGTTAAAGAATTCCAGAGAGTGGGAGCAGCATATGCAAAAGGTTGGAGGTAGGAGTGGGAGGAGGTAATCAGTAGGCAGGAGAGGTGGAATGTATTATCGGAGCAAAGAGGAGGTGTCAGAGTGTAAAGGGAGATAAGGTCAGAGATGTAAATGGGAGAGTGGGTGAGGGCTTTATAAGTGAGTGTCCCAGTGAAGGGATTGTAAGAGAGGGAAGGTGGAAGTAGTACGCTTGGTGAGGAAGATGAGCAGGGCAGCAGCATTGTGGAGTGGAGAGAGGCATTTGTCAAGGAATGCCAGTTAGGAGGAGATTACAGTAGTCCAGTCTGGATATGACCAGTGAGTGGATAAGAGTCTTAGTGGCATCCTGGGTGAGAAAGGGTCTGATCCTGGAAATACATGGAAAAACTTAAAACGCAGAAGCAAGGTTAATATACATATATTAAGGGGAGGTGGAACAATGGACAGTGGCAGTAGGGTAGGGTACTTTTCATTTCTCCTCTCTTAGAGAAGCTCAAAAGAGGAGATACAGATGACCACTCCAGGGGCAGGGCCAAACCCTTCATGTTATTAGGCCCTGCCCTTTTTGTTTGGTCTGCAGGGGTGCAACTAAAATGATCAAGATTGCTTCACATTGGCCCCACTCCCTCTGTCATGACAGGGCGCAGCTCTTGGTGTCCACTGCCCAGTGCTAGCAGCAAGTCCTAGATAGCTATGGTCTCCTCACTTCTAAATCTTCAAAGCCTATGTGACATCCATAATCGCTGACCTCCCTGAGATGTGCCGTCAGAGTACAGCTGCTGGACCTAAACAATAAACATGACCTGTACTGTCAAGAGATGGGATTTGATTGATGTACTGGCTATAGGCCTAATTCATGCTTGTACACAATGGCTGATGTTCACGCAATGAGCAACTAGCATCAGACTGTGCATGTACTGCGATAGGATCAGTTCAATTTGCCGGCTGTTGGGATTCTGCGGTTAGGATACCGACGCCGGAATCCCGCCAGCCGACAATGCTGCCAGCTGGTATTCTGGCAAAACAGGACTATTCCCACTTGTGGGTGTCCACGACACCCATAGAGTGGGAAAAGATCCTGTGGCGCTGTCCGGATATGGATGGCCGGCATCCCACCCGTTGGTAAATCATGCTGAATCTGCTATTATCGCAATGCGCACGCATCAAGGTGTCACTGCGATCTTGCTCACAATAAGGATTTAATGGAGAAGTGATTAACAGGAAGTGACCATTTGGAGATGTTAATGGGGAGTGACTGGAAAAATGCAGGCGTGTCATGGCCATTTTTATGCTACGTAACTGCCGATGGCTGCGAGCTTGTACGTGCAAAAACATGGCGCCTGTGCCGCTACTGTATCCAGTCTGCTTAGCCATAGGTCTGCCCGTAACATCGCTGTTCTTTGTTTTTTACGTATAGGCTGCAAATGTGTACACAAATGGGATGACTGGTAGGCGTCTCTTTTCATTTCTGGACGGCAGCCTCACTTGGTAACATTAGCAGTTCCGTAGTCTAGAAAATCGCAATTGCATCTGTGTATGAACATGAATTAGGCCCTATAGCATAATTACTAATTTCCCACTATAATGTTCACATGCTTTGCATCCAACAAATTTTGTTAGTCTGTTTCTTTTCATAGGTTTTGAAACTTCCTACTTATGTTTTGCATTTGTTGTATTCCCTGTAAAAATCCAAAACATTCTTGGCCCCTGACTCACAGCAGATCTGTGTTACAGTGTTGCTCAACTGAGTAGTATAGCGAGCAATACAACACTGCCGGGAAAGAAACAACAGTACACTCTGGCAGCAGGGAAAAGAAACAACAGTACACTCAGGCAGCAGGGTAAAGAAACGGGAGACAGTCAAATTACCACCTGTCGGGATTCCGGCGGTCACAACAGTACACTCTGGCAGCAGGGTAAGGATTTTTTATTTCTTTAATCCCAATACTGCTTCATAAATTTGTCATAATTTACTTGCAAATCGCTAACAGTTCTACAAGGGTGCGAGTCACGATTTAAAACTTTGGTGCATATTACAATGTAATATTAATAATTGTAATTCATATTTTAAATAAAAATTAAAAACATAATAAAGTATCAGTTATGTATTTACATGATTTACTCAAAACAATACTAACCTCTATAATAGATATGTGGTTACATCTATAATAGATATGTGGGAGCGCACTAAGTGATGTATTCTGTATATAATATACACACATGGGACAAATAAATGATAATGTACTGTATGTGTATTAGAAGACGTGTCCCAATACAAGCAATGCAGGAAGGCAGGCAGGGCAGACTCATTACTACTACTTTAACCACCTCATTGCTGTGTGCTAACATCAGGTGCATAGACACAAACGCCTAGAATAAAAAAAATGTACATTCAACTTTAAGTAACATTTCTGATTCCATTTCATGAAATATAAATAACAATCCGTCATGTTTTTATGTACAAATAGACAGCACATGGACACGTGCCTTTTTATTACTATAGTGGCAGATTCTCATGGTCAGATCCTATAGTTTAGTGAGCAGGGGACAAGCAGCAACATGTCAAGTAATTTATTACCATGAGAATCTATCTGGTAAGTAATAAAATTATTTCACCTAGTTCATGTGCTGTCTGTTTCCTTCTGTTTCATAGTACAATAAGACCACAACCTTCAGGCTTGAACTCTACCTCTCTAGTGCACTGGCCTGGAGCTTCCACTAGGCCGCCTTAGGCAGCTGCCTAGGGGCACCAGGACCTGAGGGGGCGGCCAGCTACAGCTACCTGAAAAAGGTAGTGTGGTCCTACCTTTCACAGCTGCCGCAATCCCCCGACACTTGTATCTTACAGTAGCTGTGACTGCCAAGCTCCCGTATTGCAGCCTCCAGCTCTGCCTCCACCCGGCACAGGCAGTAACTTTGACAGTTCCTGGTGTCCTGGCTGAGGGTGACATGCGGTGCTGCTCTTCATTCCAGGCTTTTTCATAGACTACTCAGTCCCAACTCTGCATCGCAGCATGCAGGTAAGGTGGCTGCACAGTGCATTTTCTGCATTTGATAAGGAAAGTGGGGGAGAGCAGCAGTGGGGGGGGGGGGGGGGGGGGTGAGATTAGCAGCAGGCATGCACGCAGATGGTGGGGGAATAGAACAGCAGACATCTAACAGAGATGGGGGGGAGGGTGTGAGCAGCAGGCACTCACACAGACTGGAAAGATGGGGGGAAGAGAGCAGCCATGCAATAGACTGGGGGTGGGGGAGACCAGGAGCATGCCATTCATCTGAACGGCGGGTAGGGGTAAGGGGCAGTAGGCAGAAGTTTTGCCTAGGGTGCCGAGAAACGTTGCACCGGCCCTGCTAGTGCAGTGGTTAGGGTCAACTCTGTTTGCGAACAAAAGTCGAAGAGTCTGGCGGTACCGTAAGTGTGGCATATACCGCACTTAGTTGTTGGCATGACCTAGTTGTGCCTAATTGAATAGATCCCTAGAATTCAATTAACAAGACACATCCACTTATATGACCTCATCGACTTGTAGAACACATAACAGCGAGTTACCATAACATTCATCTAGTTATCTACATGATAAATACTTATCTTAAAAGATTTCTCTCCTATCACACACATCTGTTAGCAGTCTCTGACCAACTCGCCACTGATTCCAAGCGCCATGTCACAATCTGGCCATTAATGAGATGGTTCAGTATATTTTAGTATAACCACAAATATCACCCTGGACATCCTTCTTTTCACCTTTCTTTCTCATGCAGGTGGTTTTGAATGCCGCATGTTTCCAAGCACTCTGGTGGCGGTGGTTCTTCTGTGGCATCTCTCTTTTAGACATCGCTGTTTGCCTCTGTCCAGTACCACTTCTCCTGACTGGCTTTCCATGGTTAAATCCTAATAAGGACAGCTTCCCCATTTGTCACTTGCTTTCATAGGATCTTTGCAAAGTGTGGAAAGTCCAATACTAAAATCAGGGGTATCAAACTTTTTGGACTATGGTAGCTGCTACAATGATTGTCTGATCCTTATCTGTAATTGGCAACAGGGTTCTGTTGTAGGTTTTATTAGGTCATGTCTGGTACCAGATGAAATAGAAAAGAGGTTGGAAAGTATCCCTTCACTATGACTTTAGCATTTGGATGTTGGTAGATGGAAAATATCTTTGAAAGGCACGCAGGGCCCGGGCTATTGCATTGTAGCACCTTGGATATGACCTGCCAGTCCACCCGATCACATGCTTTCTCTGCATCTGTGGACAGAAGGGATGGAGGAACTGGAGACATTGTGAATGAGGTTAACATACCTCCCAACATTACCCTCTCCAGGAGGGACACAATGCTCTGCTTCTGGACTTTTCGATTAATCTATGATTGACGACACCTGTTTTCGACAGGTTGATGGATAAGAAAGGTGTTTCACCACAGGTGATGGCAATCATACATTAAGAGGGAAGTCCAGAAGCAGATCATCCTGTCCCTCCTGGAGAGGGTCATGTTGGGAGGTATGGGTTAATGACCTTGATAGTATTGTCACTCGTCTCTCACCCCAGAACAGACCCCACCTGGGAAGCCTAGTATTCTTTTATCTGATTCCGAATAGGCTGCCAGTGCTTTGGGTCTGATTGTGAGTACCAAAATGCTCCTTTTTAGCTATATCATTTTCCTACAGTCAATAACATGCCGTTGATCACTTCAATTAACATAAGTAACACAAGGGATTGGTTAAAACAACAGAAGCATAATATATACACACTGTACATATTAATATAAAGATATCACAACTAATTTTTTTCCGTGGTTACTGTTTTCATATCTTCCTTCTGAAACATTGAGGAAGAATTGTTTTCTAAGACTGAGCAGAATTTTTCGTAGAGGGAAATCTCACATTACCAATAAATGACAAGTTTTCTGAAACTGCTTCAACTGTGAGAGCAGAAAACTGCATTAAACAACCTTTTCTTCTTAATGTCAAGTTAAGCTCTCCACTTATATTTTAGAACAGTTTTTACTGAACAGAAATCAAAATAAATAAAGCAAGCTATGGTCTAACTATGAAATGTGAAACTTAACTATTGCAAAAGTAACTTAAATTGGAATCATCTGTGTTTGGAGAAAACCACACCCAAGTGATTGGTTCCAGGGGCCGATGTACTTACGTATTGGATACCAGATCACCATAGCAACCATTTCTCAAGTGGCAAAGCAAGCACGTTTAATTTATGTGGCACTATTTTATAGTGAAACTGTATATACAGTAACAGGCGGTATTTTCACACGTGAAGCAGGAAGGTAAAGTTAATGTTTCAGTATTATCCTTATTTTACCATATCATTGTATTATAATGGCATATTCCTATTCTCCATGACAACTACAGTATCAAATATACCATATAGGTAAAGTACATACATGTATATGCACTTTATTAACTTTTGATTGAGTAAATGAAATGCCGTTAATTGTATCCCAGATCTTGGAAATGCCCCTATAGATGCACTGTGCAAAACTTTTGTAGATCTGATTAAATATCTACGTGGTATAAAGATTATATGTTTCCATAGCTAGCCTGAGCTGAAGATGAGACAGCCACTGAGACTAGACACCAGTAGATGATAGCTAGACCTGCTTCTGCCGACATGGCCCATGATGGTTCGGGATGTAGGCCGGTGTTTTAAACTTGCTGTTCCACAGGACTAGGACTAGCTACAGGAAAGGGATGTAATTACAAGTTACGAGTAGTAAAACTTAAAATACCATATCCTAAAGAAAACATTTTTTTTTTGTGCAATCAATTTTTAGTAAGTACCCAAAGAAGTACAAAGGTAATGTGCAAAGACAGTAAACACAGTTGAGTGAGAACAAATAGGGGTACAGTTTTTTTTTTAAATAAACAGTAAGAACATGACAGAATTACCACAACACAAAATGATACAAACCCAGAGGGGGGGAAAAAACAGTGGGGAAAGAAAAATAAAATGAGGCGGGAAATACATTTTTTTCACTATATTAACTCAGATGATCTTTTTATTTTTTTTAGGTTAATGGACACTAGCTAACAAAGACACACATATTTATTCCTTGAGCCACTTGGACTTATAATAATAACAACACTCCAGTAGACACTGTGATACACATTAATTACTACTAATTACTTCTCTTTCTGCATTGTCTAAGACTACTTTATCCCAACTCCTTGACCTGGGTGTGGAGATGAGACATTGTTAATATGGCAATCATTAAATTGTCATGGAATGTTTGATGGTGCTAATCCTTACTCTCCTCGCATTTCACGCATTCAGAAGATTTTTGGGCTATAAAGCTCTAACAGAACAAGCATTTTCCATGCACTTATTGAAAATAGTTTTGAAGTGCCCAACCTCTCGTCAGTAACTTTTATAGTAGGCTACTTACAGACAGTACTGCACTAGTTTCTGAGTCATAGCCAAGTTAGTAACATGTGTTGGCAGAGTGTTGTGGTGTTGGATAGGGATGTTAGGCCACACAACGGCACTTAACCAGGATGATTGGTTTATTCAGATAACAGAGATAACAGGTTGTAGTATATAGAAGATGTTCTGCAGCAGCAGGATCTCAGAGTATACATGTGAAGCAGTACAGCGGTGACACAGCGTCTTAGTACACAAAGAATGCGGCTGCAGGGTAGACAAGGTCACACACTCAGGAGAGCAGAAGCTGCACATCAGTGCAGTTGTCTCTCCCAGCAAGAACTCTCTCAGACTGTGCACTAAGCACCTCCTCCTCTAGCGCTGGGAATGGAGACAGACAACAGAGTGATCCACTGTCTAACACCCTCCCTCCCTCAAGGCTGTCTCCGGTTACATACATTTGCATAATACTTTATCAAAACCTTTCTCAATAAAGTTTTCCTGTAACCAAAAACACATTAATAAAGGATGGCAAGCAAATCACCATTTCTCAAAAGTATTCCAGTCCGCATTTTGTCATGAACATATTCAGCAAGTGTGATGACAGTCCCTTTGTCAACATATCAGCAGCATTGCTCTTGCTTGCTATGTAATCCACATTGACAGACTTGTTTTCCACTAACTCACGGAAAAAGTGATGTCTAATGGCAATGTGTTTGGACCGTCCTTAATGCTTGGCACTGGAAGACAAATCAATTGCTCCCTTGTTATCACATGCAATGTTGATAGTCTCACTGTGGTAAAGAAGGCTAAGCTCATATAAAGTCTCCTTTATCCATAAAGCTTCTTTTGCAGTTTCTGTAAGTGCCATCTACTCCACCTCAGTGGTGGATAGGGCAACAGTGGGTTGCTTTCTGCTCACCCAGCTGACAGATGTGCCTCCCAAAACGATCAAGTATCCCATGTAGGAACGAAGGTCATCCTCAATCTGAGCCCCATTCAGCATCACAGAAAACTTCCAAAGTCGTACCTTTTGACTTTGTAAACATCAACTTTAATGAACTTGTACCTTTCAGGTATCTCAAGATTCTTTTGACTGCAATCCAGTGTTGCCTCCCAGGATTAATTGCAAACTGACTTGCCTGGCTCACTGCATGTGTGATGTTGAGGGGAGTCCCAAAACTTGCATACATTAAGCTACCAACAGCATTTTGATAAGGAACTTCTCTCATTTCCTCTATCTCCTCTTGGCTGGTTGGTGACATGGCCTTTACCATCTTTATGCTTTTGTCAATAATGGTGCTCACTGGTTTTGCATCAGGCATTCCATATTTGCGAAGTATTGCTTCAATATATGTCTGTTGATCAATTGTAACAGTCCCAGCTTTCAGGTTTTGTACAATCCTCATGCCTAACAAATGACTTGGAGGGCCTAAATCCTTTACCTTGAATCTTTGTTTCAGCTATTTTACATCAGTAATGTGCTCTTCTTGACCTGCTAGCAATAGATCATCAACATACACAACTATGATGAACCGCTTTTCTTCTATAGTTTTGTAATATAAGCAGTGATCAGTCTCTGACCTAACAAAGTTCATTTCTAGCAGCACAGCATCCAGATTTACATACCAATAACGACCACTTTGCTTTAGGCCGTACAAAGATTTCTTTAAGAGGCAAACTTTTCCCTCTTGGAACATACTCTCGTCATAATGTTCAGGTGGTTCCATATAAATCTCCTCAATTAACTCTCCATTCAGGAATTCAGAATCAAAGTCTAACTGGTATAACAATAAATCATGAAGTGTAGCAATAGCAATAACTGACCTCAAGGTGCTGTACCTTGTGACAGGCAAAAAGATCTCTCCGTAGTCGATCCAGTATTTTTGTGTGTATCCTTTAGCAACAAGGCGGGCTTTATAATGCGCAATAGTCCCAGACTACATTCATATGTTACCCACTCAGGGCATTATGAATATTTGGTGATGCCTTTTGGGCTCTGTAATGCCCCGGCAGTCTTCCAGGATTTCATGAATGATGTGCTCAGGGAATATTTGGATAGATTCTTAGTTGTATACTTAGATGACATCCTAATCTTCTCCCATTCCCTGGAGGAACATCGGAAGCATGTACGCTTAGTCCTCCAGAAACTCAGAGACCACCGGCTTGGGGCGAAGCTGGAAAAGTGCGAATTTGAAGTTCAGCAAATCGCATTTCTAGGATATATTATCTCCCCAGAAGGTTTCCAAATGGAGGGTTCCAAGGTACAGGCAGTCCTGGATTGGGTGCAGCCCACTAGTTTGAAGGCGCTTCAGCGTTTCCTGGGCTTTGCGAATTTTTATAGACGATTTATCGCTGGATTTTCGTCTATAGTGGCGCCCTTGGTGGCACTCACTAAGAAAGGGGCGGATGTTGCTCACTGGTCTTGTGAGGCTAAAGCGGCTTTTGCCCGTCTCAAAAGGGCATTTGTTTCGGCCAAGGTGCTGCGACACCCAGATCCAGAGCGTCCTTTTGTGGTGGAGGTGGATGCCTCTGAGATGGGTATTGGGGCAGTGCTTTCTCAGATGGGAGTGTCTGATAATCGCCTTCATCCCTGTGCTTACTTTTCCCGTAAATTTTCGCCTGCCGAGATGAATTATGACGTGGGTAACCGGGAATTGTTGGCTATTAAGGATGCACTCGAGGAGTGGAGACACTGGCTTGAGGGGGCTAAGTTTGTGGTCTCAATTCTCACTGACCATAAGAATCTGGCATATTTAGAGTCAGCGAAGCGTCTCAATGCCAGGCAGGTACGATGGGCTTTGTTTTTTGCTCGCTTTAATTTTTTGATAACATATCGCCCTGGGTCAAAAAACATTAAGGCTGATGCGCTCTCGCGGAGTTTTGCTCCAATCCAGGAGACCACCGAGGAGCCGTTGCCCATTGTTTCCCCATCATGTATTAAAGTGGGCATTACCCAGGACCTCTTATCATTAGTCCTTAGAGCACAGGAGCAGGCTCCTCCAGACCTTCCGGTAGGTCTTTTGTTTGTGCCTCCTAGGTTAAGACAGCGAGTGTTCCTGGAATTCCATGCCAAGAAGTCGGCAGGTCACCCGGGTATTGCCAGAACTCGGGAGTTGCTATCTAGGGCGGTGTGGTGGCCCTCGGTGGCTAAGGATGTGGATCAGTGGGTTCGGGCATGTGACATCTGTGCCCGAAATAAGACTCCTAGAGGGGTTCCTGTTGGCCCATTACATCCACTCTCTATCCCATCTAAGCCATGGACCCACATTTCAATGGATTTTGTGGTGGACTTGCCCAAATCCTCGGGGATGACAGCCATCTGGGTTGTCGTTGACAGGTTTTCGAAGATGGCGCACTTCGTTCCACTGGTTGGGCTGCCATCAGCCAGACGCCTGTCTGAATTATTTATGCTGCATGTTGTGCGTCTCCACGGGTTGCCACTTGATGTGGTCTCTGACCGCGGATCCCAGTTTGTGGCCAAATTCTGGAGGGCATTTTGTTCCGATCTCCAGATTTCTGTCAGCTTGTCGTCAGGCTACCATCCGCAGTCTAATGGGCAGACTGAAAGGGTGAACCAGTCCTTGGAGCAGTTCCTCAGGTGTTATGTCTCCAAGTGTCAGACTGACTGGGTTGCTCATCTGTCCATGGCGGAGTTTGCCTATAACAATGCGGCTCACTCTGCTACAGGGATCTCTCCCTTCCTTTGTGTGTATGGGCATCATCCTAAGGCCAATTCTTTTGACCCCCTGGACTCCACGCCTGGTGGTTCCTCTGTGGTTTCGGTCCTTAGAGGTATTTGGCGGAAAGTGAAGAAAGCCCTTGTGTCTGTGTCATTAGTGACCAAAAGGGTTTTTGATAAGCGGAAAAGACCCTGCAGCTTCAAATTAGGAGACTTCGTCTGGTTGTCTACCAAGAATTTGAAGTTGAGACAGCCATCTCATAAGTTAGGCCCCCGGTTCATCGGCCCTTATAAGATCACCAGGGTTATCAATCCGGTGGCATTTCAGTTAGATCTGCCCCGTTCTTTGGGTATCAATAAAACATTTCATTGTTCCCTTTTAAAACGGGCGATTAGTAATCCTTCTTCCAGTGGAAGACCTTCCCCTCTTCTGATACGTGGCCAGAGGGAGTTTGTTGTTGAAAGGATTCTTGACTCCAAGGTGGTTCGGGGTCGGCTGTCATTTTTGGTGCACTGGAAGGGGTATGGCCCGGAGGAGCGGTCGTGGGTGCGCAGTTGTGATCTTCATGCCCCCAGACTGATACGCTCTTTCTTCTCGCAGTTCCCCGATAATCCTGGTGGTAGGGGTTCTTTGACCCCTCGTCAGAGGGGGGGTACTGTTAGGGTCTCCTGCCCTGTGCTGCCACGTCGTCATGGCAACCGGGAGACAAGTGCTAGTGGAGTAACCTGAGCGCAGCTGATACTCCGGTTCGGGTCTTTTGCTGTGCAGTGGTTATAGGCTCTGTGCACGGCAGGGGATCCGGTGCTGGTTTTTGTGCTCACAGTCTGTGAGGTCTGAGTGGGGCGTGGACAGCACCTGCTTTATAAGGCCTCTTTTCAGGGTAAGCAGATGCTGCTGAATCTTTGTTGGTTAGTCAGTTCATGAAAGTTAGCCAGTACTGTGTAGCTTTGTATTTGTTTGTTGCTTACTGCAAATAGGCCTGGGGATTTGGTATTACACTCTGCCAATCCAGACCTAGCAGTAAGACTGGAGTCAGTCGTTTAGCTTGCTGGGGTTCTGTTACTACTCTGTGAACTTAGCAAGTTTGCGGCTGTATTCTAAGACTTGCCTGTATAATCCTGTCTCACTCTGCTAGGTGTCAGGGGTCAGTTTAGTGGCAGTAAGCTAAAACCTGTGCACTGCAAGTGAGAATCAGGATTGTGGAGACTCTCCTTGTGTCTATCATTCCATCTCTGACCAAGGAGTTTACTGCCACACCCGTTGGTAACCCTTTAGGGTTTTGCTGTTGCCCTTAGCAACAGCATTTCGGGTTCTCTACGTATTAAAACACAACATCTTGCTTTTTACATCTGAGCAGTTCTAATACAAGGGAGATACCCAGTTCCTTAGCCTCTGGGCTTCTCTGTTCACTTTGTGTGTATTTTGTTACCCTATCACCTTCTGTGTACGTTATGTCATATTCCCCAGTTTGTCTGTGAGTCCATTTGTTTTGCATAACAGTTCAAACACCAGTACATTCCTGCAGACACTGGAGTGCATAACAGTTCTGACACCAGTACTTTCCTGCAGGCACTGGTGTGCATAACACACAGTAAGCTATATTTGCATATTCCTCACTGTATCTTTTGTATGGAACACCTTTATTGCTCCTCATGGAACTTCTGTTTCCTGATTGGGTATCCGCATTAACACTTTCAGGTTCAGACACGCTTTCTGCTGCCTGTACATCCAGGCATATTGGTGCTGTGATTCTTCTTCCAGTGTTCCAGTGATTGGTGCTGTCTCATGGAACACCACATCTCTAGACTTTAGTAGATGTTTGTTTGTAATGTCCCAAAGCCTGTATCCTTTGCTTTCTTCTCCGTGCTAGCATAATACATTATACCGACTTTGTATCTCATTTCCGTCTTTTCTCCTTAGGTACTGTATATGTGCATAAGCTTTACAGCTGAAGACACGGAGAGGATTGACAGCTGGCTTTTTCTTGGACCACTACTCCAGTGGCATTTTACATTTTACGGCTATTGTGGGCACACAGTTTTTAAGGTATACTGCAGTGGACACTGCTTCCGCCCAAAAGCTTTTCTCCTGGCCTGCGTCACTCAACATAGTGTATGCTCTCTCAACAATTGTACGATTTGCACGCTCACAGCGTTTTGCATAAGCAATTGTTAGTTGATGCTGTATGCCATATTTTTTCAGGAACTGTGCTAAAACTCTGTTGTCATACAGATGGAGCCACGCTAGTTGTGGTTCCACCTGTGACTAGGCACGCATAGCGCCGAGAATGTTCCCGTCCACCTGGGCGCGCGCGCGCGCGGTGGAGACACACCACATTCACTTGAACGGAGAGCATCTCCGTCAGCACGCCCGGACAGAGATGCTCTGAATGGGAGCATCTCTGTGCACTCCCAGCGTGACTAGGAGGACGGATCGCCTAGTCACACCGGGAGTGCTCACTCTCAGATGAGTGCGGCTCCATCTGTACTATCCTCCATTGTCGGATCTCAATACTTTTAATTTCATACCCGTCTGACTCTCCACCAGGTTCTTGTATTCCACAATTTTACTGACAACTTCATTTTTAGCTTTCATGAAATACAGGTGTCATCCTTGTGGCATCATCAATAAATGTTATAAAATACCTGTAGCGGGGGGCGTGGCCTGGTGGCTGACTGGGTAGGACGCTTCCTTAGAGTGCTCCTGAGGTTGGACATCTAAATCCCCTTTTCAACCACCCACTGCTTCTACTTGTGGCCCCCACGACTGTGCCTATAAGAGCTGGGTG